>NW_016690273.1:2696403-2739842 GCF_001604755.1 Lepidothrix coronata | reverse complement strand
GAAAGAAAGAGAAAGAAAGAGAAAGAAAGAGAAAGAAAGAGAAAGAAAGAGAAAGAAAGAGAAAGAAAGAGAGAGAGAGAGAGAGTTAAGTTCACATCAGTCACAAACCGAAACTCGAAATCTCACTGCAAGTATGTCAGCACTGCACAGAAGGCAGAAGAGCCCTGTGTTGGTGAACACATGACACTCAAAACCTAGAGATTCTGAGTGAAATGCATCTGGAAAAACAGCTGCTGACAACAGTTCCTGTTGATTCCAAGCTGGGAGAGAAACACTACACTTTAACTTCAGATTTCTACTTTGTTTCCAGAAAAACAAAAGAAACTTTCAAACTGCTGTCAGTCTTTAAAACCAAAATTCTTTGAACACTGAAATACATTGCATGGGCTAAAAGCCAAATCCTATGATTGTTGATATCTTTACTGAAGATATATTTTATTTCTATTTACTATATTTCTCTTTTTACAGAATTTGATTAGTGCAAAGTTCAACACATAAAAGGAAACTCTTCTTCTGAATTTTAAATTTTGATTTTTAATTATTATACATCAGTAGCTGAAGAAGCTGCAGCTCAGCTGTTTATTGGCAAAGAACATTCCAACACAGTATTTGAACTTTAGCTTAGAAATTATTTTAGAAAATTCTAAGGAGAAAACAAGATCCATACTGCTCATAAAAGTCAGTTCTGTACACACCTGAATCTTCTTGTTTCCCCTCACCCACCCATACTTTACCATTTGTCCTCTTTAACAAATGTGGGAACAGTTCTTTTGGTTTTGTATCTTTTGGGGAATGTTTCCATTTTCACAACATGAATTGCTGAAGCTAAAAAATTAAAGCAAACTCACAAACAACCCAAATAAGGTGCAGAAAGAGGCGTTTCTGTTTCGTTTCACCTCTAATTCCTTATAAATAAATAAAGTAAAAAAAAATCAAGGTCTATAATTGCAGTAATTTCAGTTATTGAGTAGTATTTGGATACTTTTCTTAGTATGACCTATTGTTGTAACCAGCCAGTGTTAACAAACTGATTTCCAGTCAATGGAATAAAGCAGCTCAGAGTACACAAAATACTTATTTTGAGGAAACATACAAAAATCACAACTATTATATAAAGAACTCTGTTATAATTATATACAAAATAACTATCAAAGCATTTGGTTCATACAGTGCTGCTGCAAGTTATGGAATGAACTACTTGATCCAAGAGAGCCAGTGCTAGAAATGGGTGCCTGGGCAACCATCTCAAACCTGTCTGTTTGGGGACACAGAACAGCAGTTTGTGTTCATTAAGAAGTTGGAACCATAAGGTAAAAGGAAAGGAAGTTATACATCCAAAGGCAAACAAAAAAAGACTTCAACAGTGTTAAATTCCCTGCAATGTCCCATTAAACCACATTCAGAACATAAATGGCAGCTGCCTCCATCCCTCCACTCACAGAATTTTGTCTGCCCTCTCCAAAAGCTTCTTGGGACTTAGATGTCCATTTAGACACCTGCCCATCCCAAATTCCCAAAGTCAAGTGTGACGACTTCCTACTCCATCTCAGGTAAGAGTTTAAACTGGTGTCTTGAAGAGAAGGAATGTGCAGTTTGTGAACCCCAGGTCATCTGTTCCACATTCCTGCCAGCCCATAGTGAAATGTAACCACGTTTTGTACCAGGATAACCAAACTAACTCCACTCTACAGTGCAAAACCTGAAGTAATACTGTGATAGCTCTTGGAAAGGTGCCCACAAGTAATCCTTGTGTTAATACTTTAGACTTTGTATCTCAGTGTGCCACCCAGAAAATCTTACTCAGAAAAGGGTGCAAGCATCCACCCTGACCCAGTGCAAAAAAATTTCTGAGATTCTCAGAATTTCTGAGGTTCAAACACGGTCAGTTCCTTCCCATCATAGAACTCTCTCAGTTGGTTCAGCTCATATTTTATGGAGGGTTCCTCAATCTGCATCCCAGGCTCCAGAGCGTTCTGTCCGACTATTTTAAGATTCACGAGTTTTATTTTCCAGGTGTTATTCCTGACGGGGCAGTTGATGAGTCCAAAGATTTGCTCAAAGATGCCCAAACAAGTGTTGTCTCTGTGCACTGTGCCAGCCACTGCCACCAGCACCAAGCCATGAGGAGACATGGCATATTTGAGGCCATTGCCATGCAGGTTGGGGTTGAAGAGAAGACATTCCTCCTTCACCAAAGAGAGCAGCCGAAGGCTCACCATGTCTGCACCAACGTACTGTTCCATGTTCTTTTCCGAAGTGTTGTAGCAGAATTTCATTCTGGCATCCTCCCAGAAATGCTGTGGTCCCCACGTATCTTCAGATTTTACTCCCAAGGGATGTTGAGAGTTCAGGAGTTCAAAGTACCACTGACAGAATTGTCCTCCCAGACCACCAATGTCATCTTGTGGTGGCTTTCCTCCCTCTCCATGACTCTGCAATTAAGCAAAATTTTTTCTTAGAACTATTTAGCCTTAAAATGCAAAATTACCACTCAGAACATAAAATCATGCACGTACTTATTTTAAACATTCTAAGTATTCTTCAAGTGTTCTGTGACAGAGAAAGCTCAAAGTAAAATCTCATTTATTTTTAAGAACATGATTATCTTATATAGAGAACCTAGAGAGGTTCTTTGAATTAGAAGAGTGCTTCAGTTTTGTCTTGGTCTCCTTACAAACAAAGAGAAAAATCCTGGTTCCAGTGAAAAGGGGCAGGGGAATGATTTTCAACAATATCCATGAGACTAAGATTCTCATACTGAGACAAAGTTTCTGCTGAATAAAGTGTCCGGGTTAGTAACTTTTTGTTGTCCTTTACATTTCCAAAAGAATGTTCCAGACCCAACCTAAAAAGCCAATCTCATATTAAGGCACATGAATTTACTGAAAATTGCTTATAAATAAGGAATTGTGTTGACAGGTTTTTCCTTTTTCATGTTGCCTTCGGCCTCTTCTTTTTGGTACCTTTTAATTTGGTGAATTATGTTGGTTTCTGCATCTGCTGAGAAGAAACTGATAAGAACAAATAGTATCTATTGAGAAGTTACCTTTTATTCAAATCCTAATGCTGACAGAATAATGCCAATTTATGGGGGTATTTTCCCTATGTCAGTGGGATGTGATAACAAAATGCACAACTAATCCAGGAAGAACTGAAACTCAAAACATTAATGTGTTCCAGAACTTTTTCTCCACCACACGATGTACTTACAATTTAGCCCTTTTTGGTAGGAAGACTGCCAAAAATCATCCATAAGATGTTTGCTAACTAACAAGAGATGTTTGTAGTCTTCACCAAGTTTGTTAACTCCAAAATCTAGTAAGCAATACATTACCTGTGTTTTAAGTTTTAAGTAATTAAGCACGAAAAGTTTTGAGACTTCTACATAGAAATGCTGTATTTGTTTCACCATCAACTGTAATTAACTTCTAATTGTGTTACATCCAAGATAAATAAAATACTCAAAGTTCATCCCACCGCCAGGATTTGCTAAATATCAAAGTTTTGAACTTCAAAATAACCCGGAATTGCCAAAACACATTTAGTTACACTGTGTTAAGTTTTACTAATATCAAAGGAAAACAAAGCACAGGGATCTGGCACTGCTACAAACTTTGCAATTCAATGACATATAAATTTGCTAAAATCCAGTTGGAGCTGTAACTGCAAAAAAGTTACTTGCGAATATCCTCTATTTTAGCTCACAGTACAATCTAAAAATTAAAAGCCCAGAGAAGACCCTACACATTAGAGTTCAAATGCACTAATATACTGTGTGAAACAGAGTAGAAGACTGCGCTCTGCAAGTGATACACTGGCACAGACACCTTTAAACAATGTAATTAAAGAAAACTCACAAAAATGTAAAACCCAAACAAAACAAAAAAAACCCACCCCAAACCAAAACAAAAAACAAAACCCCCAAACAAACAAAAATAAAAGAAAACCAAAACCCAAAGAAACAAGAAAACCCCAACCAAACCCAAACCAAGAGTTAAAAGGATCTGGTATCTTCCTAAACGCATCTGAAGGGCCCCATTTTGAAGGTGGATTACAACATTTCCACGGGCGTCCTGTGAAAGCAGAGCTGAGCACCCGCAGGTTTTCCAGAGAGCAGGACTCACCTCTGCATGCGGTTTTGTCTGCCCTGACTCCAAGGCTCGAGCTGAGAGCTGCCCACTCCAGAACTGCCTCACACGGTCAATGAGCAGATGTTTCTCCAAGGAAGGAGGGACTGGAATTCCTTGTGCTGCCAAATACTTAAAGATTATTTCTCGATAGACCTTCCTGCGTCTCAGAAGTTCTTCCACATTCTGGCTGTAAACCAGAATGGCATGAATGGCTTCTGCAAGCAAAGAAATGGAAGTTAGCAGGTCCTTCTCTCACAGTTAAAACCCAAATTAGACACAGGACACACCTGAAGACTTGCAAACATGTTTGGAAAACAGTGCTGTTTTTACTGAATACTTTTTTGCCTTATAATCTCTAATTCCAGTATCCATGACTGCTTGGAATTTAGTATGTATTATTTAAGATTGATGAAAAGGATGCAACTTTTTCTTCCAAATGGAATCACTAATATTCTTCAAATATTCTTAAGGTGCTTATAAATCTCAAGTGCTTCAAGAAGAGTAACAATTCTTACACACAATGCACTTCTTCTATATTTAACTTCAACATAAGGTCATTTAACATGAAATCATTGAGGGGTTCCTGCTTTATGTCACCACACAGCCCTTTAGCAAAGGTTGATCTTGGTTTCCTTCTCCATTTGAGAAGCTCTGGGATATTTCAAAAGAAGCCACCCCGCTGTCTTCTTGGAAGCAAGATTACATAGCACAAGAAAAACCAGGCTTTTATAGTTCCTCTGAACATGGGATGTGAATCTTACATCCTGCATCAATGGGTAGTTCACAGGATTTGGTCAAAGAACACATTGTTATTCTGAAGAAAATGCAAGTTTTCAAATGTTCCCTGAGAACAGAAAATGGACAGAAATGCAGACAGAGAAGTAACCAAGGTAATCTCTGATTCCTTGTGCAGTTCTTTGAACAAGAGTTCTAGCACCAAAGATCTCAGTCAGTGGCAGAATTCGGAAACACAACAAACTTAAACTCACTTTTAAAGCAGTTGCAGCAGAGAGTTCTCACCTGCACTGAGGCTGGTACTTAACAAGGGACTAATAAAAACCCTAAATCTAAACAAGAAGAAACTAATAGCTAAAGTTAAAAAAAAAATTCTTGTAAGGTAGCCTACAACCATTGGGAAAACTAGACAAAAAGGCAAGGAACAAGCCCACAGGCAAAAGACCTTTTAAAGAAAAAGGTTTGGCAAATCTTACATGTCTCAGTTATATCACATGAAACAAACTCAAGGTTTTGGGATTACTATATTTCAGAGCAACATATTGAGAGAGTTAGGCTTAAAAAACTTAACCTAATAAAAATAATAATATAATAAAATAACCCTAATAAAATAATAAAACAACTCTTATAAAAAATTAACAGTTATGAAACAAATCTTAGCAAAGCCACGGAGGGTGGTCACAACCGGGAGTGTTCTGTTCTGGGAAGAGCTAAGTTCAGTGTTAGATTTGTGTTTTACCCTTTCAAAACCTGAAAGCAAATGTCATTAACACCAATAGCGAGAGACTCCTGAGCTTTAAATACGTTCTGAAGGGGCACAGCAGGAGCTGCCTGGAGGAGTGAGGGGGTCTAAGGGAGGAAAAAGAAGCGCTAGAAAGCTGAAAAATCTCCTAGTTTAGGGGTTTAGAGATGTAACAAGAACTGACAGTATTTACAACAAAAACCCCACAGAGCCAAGTGATTTAAAGAAGCACCGGGGAGAGGAACTGAGGTAGCCAGCGAGGCAACACCCAGGTACTTTTTAACTTGTCCTGAAGGAGTTTACAAAGTGGTCACTTAGAACCTGGGGGTGGATTCAGACAGAGAAGACACCGAAGACCACCAAGACCCTCAAGACACCGTTATAAGGACATGCATATATGCTAATAAGTGTTGGGAACGGTCCTGAATACGTAACAGGGAGGCGGGGAAGGAAGAATGAATAACCATGCGATGCTGACATATACCCTGCAGTGAAATCCCTGCGGAGAAACGACTCGCGGGGCACCCACCCGGCTGTGCTGCTGTGACCGTGCAGCGCGGCCTGATAAAATCATCGATTTCTAAAACTTACAAATGGAGTGTTTAAAAGTTAAAAGTTTCCTTTAAGCGCCGCTTTTAGGGCAACACCAGCAGCCACCGCGAGTTCCTCGGCCTGAACGACTCCCAGACCCTCAGCAGCCCAACCCCGGCTCCCAGTGGCGACCCCCGAGCAGACACAGCCCCGCCGCCCGGGCAGGGTGCCCGGAACCCCCCGGGCATCCCCACAACGCGGGCCGAGCCTGGGCCCGGGGCAGAGCCCGGCAGGCGGTACACGCTGTGCCCGGAGCCCCCCGCGCACCTTGCCGGCTCTCCGGGTGCACCATGCGGCTGGTGACGGTGTCGGTGAGCGCCATGAGCTCCTCGGTGCTCAGCAGCTCCAGCAGGGCCCGGCAGCCCGCCCGCTCCCGCTCGCTCAGCCCCGGGCCCGCCATGGCCGCCGCGGCAGCGCCGCCCCGGTGCGACCGCGGGCGCCGGGTGGAAATGGCGGCGGGCGCCGAGGTTCCGTGTTGGAGCCTCTGGGCTCCTCATGGCAACCTGAGGAACCTGAGGGGGCTGTGGCCGCCCCCCCAGCCCGTTATATACGTTATGTCTTGTGTGTGTGTGAAGGGTTTGTAATGAAAGAGCTCTGTAATTAACCGCCCTCCCCTCCCGCCAGCTGGGCGGGGGAGGGCATTGTCCCGCTCTGCTCTGACCTGGGGAGGCCTCACCTGCGATATTGGGGCGTTTTGGAGCACAGCGATACATAAGGAAGATATGGAGCTATCATAGTGTCCAAAGGAGGGCAGTGAAGATGGGGAAGGGGAAGCCAGATGAGGGGTGGCTGGGGGCTCTTGGTCTGTTCAGCCTCCTCATGGCACCCACATGAGGGAACAGAGGGGCAGATATTGTTCTCTTTGCTCTCGTGACCAGGGACAGGACCCAAGGAAATTGCTTTGTGAAGCTTTATCAGGGGAGGTTTAGGTTGGATATTGGGAAAAGGTTTTTCACCCAGAGGTTGGCACTGAACAGGCTCCCCAGGGCAGTGGGCACAGCACCAAGGCTGACAGAGCTCAGGGAGCGTTTGGACAACACTCTCAGGCATGTGGTGTGACCCTCGGGGTGGTCCAGGAGTTGGACTTGATGATCCTTGTGGGTCCCTTCCAACTCAGGATGTTCTGTGATGTTATTCTATGATTTCTAGTTTTACTCCCCTCGCCCCTCTGGCCAGTGGGACATTGCCAGGAAGCATCCTTCTGACCCTGGGCGCTGGCTCGGGGCACACGAACATGGCCCCTCCTCGCAAGCGAAGAGGAACAGAAAGCGAACCTCCCACAAGTGTTTACTTTAATGACAGTTTCCCATCGTTGATGCAGAGCCCACACACCCAGTCTTGTCAGGGTGTGCCTGGAGTTGGAGGACTCCTACAAACAAGGCTTCCAGCAGGATCCAGCTGTGTGCCAGATACTCGGGAATGGCTCAGTGTGCCTGCTGTGGTCCAGGCAGATGCTCGTGGTGGAAACAGCCTTTGGAAGTCAACTGAGAAGCTTCAAGCTTCTATGGTGGTCGCTGGACCAACTCGGTTTTGAATATCTGACATGCAGCCCCTGTGGCATCGAGCAAATCATCCACTTGTGACTGAGGGAGCTGTGGGACCCCTTAAGAACTCATGCCAAGCAAGAGATACACATCCCCAGGAGTGAGAAATCTGACAGCACAGCACATGCCTAATGAAGTTCTATAAGTCAAAGGTGCTTTTTTTTTACCACATGCAAGGCCTCAGCCTTGTGCTGCTCCTCTACTTGGCAGTATTTTCTCTGCCAGGGGCAGAAAAACCAGTAATGGTCATTTTATGAGTGAGAGAAAGAAAAGGAAAATGAGGAAAGATGAACAAAAAAAGGGGAAAGAAGGCAGCAGGAGCTTCAGTTGAGCTATGTGCCAAGAAAAATTAAGGGGCAACGAGTGCTTGACATTGGTGTGGCAGAAAAAGGAGCCCTCTCATTAACCCCATGTTTTAATATGGGTGTGTAAGGAAGGCACATTTTGGTGCCAAAGCTGCCTGTAATTTCAAAACCAGGAAGACTTACTGTATTCCGTAAAGACACACAGACCTGCAGATTCAAGTTATTGCACATTGCAGATGATGTTATTGCACAAACCACCGAACTCATCACTGTGGTGGGCTCTGTTCAGATCTGTAGCAACAAATGCCTGCCCTCAAGATCATGTAAACCTAAGACAGAACACTTACACATTCCTACCCCCCATACTACCCATATGCTTTACATGCTTGTGTCCTCTTTGAGATCTAAAAACAGTCCCTGCAGATCTTCAGGTTCATCAGAAGGAAAACCAACACACATCCAGCTTGAGGAACAGCTGCTCTCTTGAGCTGGAGCAATGAATTCCAAATAAACCAGAAACAGCTGACCCAATTTTGCCCATGAATTGCAAGTCCAACATTCAGATAAAAACTGAGTCCTAAAGCATCTGGAAAGACTGAACATAATAATGCTTATTGTCTGCTGGGCCAAATTTTATTCCATACATCCAGTGACTTGCACGCTCTTCATGTACAAGACAGACCTCCCACTACAACATGTAGTGCATCATTCTACTTATCTGTGGAGTTTACAGAGCAAAATCCTCAAAAATGGGACTACCTACGTGTCACCATGTTAATTGAGCTGTTGAAATTCTGAATTTATTAATCTCAATCCTGCAAATTAAAAATTAGAAAATGCATCTGAAAAATATAAATTCATTTTGCTCGTATTTCAACAAACCTTTCTAGATTTGCAGCCTTCAAGGGAATAATATCTTGTTTTAAATCAAGGCCAGCCCTTTCAGCAGGATTATACATGCACCTTGCAAGTGCCTCCCTTTGGAGGTGGTGTTGGGAGAAAGGGAATTATTTCAGAAGTAGGTGTTGTGTTTTTTTTTTTTTTTCCTTTCTCACAACTTGGAATTTCCTACAGTTTTTATACAAACTTCTAATTGACTTGAGCATTGAGCAAGAATTTAAACTAGCATTCCTAAAGGGGAAGAAACAGGAAAATTATTAGCCTACATGAACCTAAAGGTGAATAGAATTCTTGGAATATTAAACTGCTGTCTTAATTCAAGGAGCCGTTACAAGGGATCCTCTTGACCCACCAGATTTTTTTTACATTTTCTCTCTCCTGTTCAGTTGAGCAAGTGGATGATAGAGCAGCTTTGGTGTCCAGTCATGGTCAAATCACCACAATTCCTTCAAACACTAAGCAAAATAAATAAGAAATTACAATACAAGCAAACACATAATACATTTTAGTGCCATCTGTAGAAGCAGCTGTTTTGTAGGTGGGCAGAGTCATAAACTATATCAATGTAAAGGATATTTGCATACTTAAAATTACACTGGCCACTGCATTAACTGACTCTACCACTGCAATCCTACACTAAATTTTTCAGAAAGTTAGCTTACAATAATAATGTTGGTTATGCTGAGAGCCAAAGGTGACAGGTATGGCCCGAAATACATAAATAATAAATAAATACTGTCAAAATAGACAACAGCAGGTGGTAACCATATGATGGACATTCAGTTTCACTGTACCTCCCACTCAACTACATTTCATAACCTTTATACCTATTTATATAAATATACTTACAAATTGATATTTATGTATTTTATACCTGTCATAATTGATGGTTATTTTTTCCTACATAATTCTAAAAATAGTTCCCAATGATCTTTTCATCAACATACAAAATTCAGTATGTACAAAGTTACCTGCATACTCAAGAACCTCAAAGTTGGCCTTTGTCTTAAACTTAATAATAATAATGGCCAGTCTTCGCGAGCAAAGATTTGGGAAAGGTCATTGACCCTTCGAGCCTGCGCAGTGGATTTTTTAGGTGAGACACAGCGTGCGCTGAACTGAGCCCACCCTTTAATCCTGAGGTTCATCTGCCGGGGCCGAGCAAGCTTGGACAGTGGCAGTGAGGGTCTCAGAACGTAGGTTTGTTTAGAGTGACCTTCTCTTAGATGGATTGCCTCACAGGGCTAACGAGCTCCATCTGCCCGGGGGGCCGGGAATCGAACCCGGGTCGCAGCGGTGAGAGTCCTGCACCCTAACCACTAGACCACCAGAGGCCCCTGTCTTAAACTTACTTAGACTATTTTAAGCCCCCTTGAGCACCCCTTTGGTCTTTTGAGGTCTACCTAGTTCTTAGGTGCTTCCTTGATCCAGGCACCTCAACCTCCCCTTGGGCTCAAAGCTCAATATTTAGTCCTCACAATCCAGCTGTGTAACACGAAACTCAAAGAACATTAAGAATTTACAGGACTGTGAGTAATAATTCTAAATAAACCAATATTTTCAGATTAAAGTATTGAACTCCCAGAAGCAAAATCAAAAAAAAGGCAACTACACTGTCTTTGTCTCTGGACTACACCATTCAATCAAGGGGACCAAACAAAGCAGAGAAAAACAATTGTATCACACCAGAGGCTACTATCTCTCTTGGCAGCATTATCAGAGACAAACATAGGTTCATGAAGTGCAAAAACCGAGGCTCAGCTCCATATATCAGTGCCTTCCCAAGAGGTTTAGGGCAGCATTTTGTACTTGTAATATAAGGTCGCTGAAGAACTTGAACAATTTTATGATGAAGACAATTAACCAGAAGCAGAGGGATCTTAAAACAGCTGCATCCAGACTTGTCTGTGGTCCTGTTTGGGTTTTGAGCCCCAGGAAACCACTTCAGCAGTTAAATGCCCCCTCCACACCCCTATTTTGAAGGTTAGTTTATTCAAATGCAAATATCCACACCTCTGGAACATCAAGACGTGGCCGGCAACTCTCCCATACCAAACACAACACAACAGCTATGAAGGTCGCAGCAGCATTTTCAGAGGCATTCTCCAAAAGACAAGATCAATTTCTATCAACAACAAAGACAATGTTTTATTGAACAAATCTATGTACAGTACAAAAAGGTTTTTAAAATGAAACACTACTGTAGATTTATTGCAGTTTGATGGCTCAGTTTTAATTTGTACTCTTATATAAAATGCAAAGTAAAATAATTTAACATTCAACAAGGAAGCACAAATTTCCTTTCTTGCTGAACCTGTAACATCTTTTACAAATTAAGAGTCCCAAAATGCATACACTGCATTTAATCAGAAAGGTGTTATACAGTACCAAATAAATTAAGAAAATAGTAACACTACCACCCTCTTTGGGTCTTTTGTCCATAGCACTGGTGTTAAACAATAAAAGAAATGAGTACAGCTGAACCTTCAATGTGATATTAAAATCACAAAGTTTAATGTTATAAATTATCCAAACTATACAATTCATATAATTTTAATGAATATGGCTAAATAACCAAAGTACCAGTGACCTTTCCCCACAGATATCACCACTTTCAACCTACTTTCAGTATTCCTTTTTTTTTGTGAAAGGTGCCCACCAAACGGCAACTCTTTGAAGTTAGAACTTCCATGACCTTTACATTGAAACATGATCAGGTTAGAGAAGAGTCTTAAAAGGAAAGTCCAAATCCAAGTTACAGCCAACTGGAGGAATGTTATTGGAACACAATTATCCACAACAAACTTTGATCCAACAAAGCTCCCAGGCTCATGTGTAACTTCAGGCAGTTTTAAGGGAGTTGCAGGCTTACATTACACATGGATTTTAGTATTTATTGAATCAAAGTGATACATCTTGAAGGATTTCCAATTATATCATACAATGCTTCTTAATGCTTGGGAAAAAAACAACTTTCAGATTTGTAGCCTTTTTCAGCCCTAGAAGTTGCAGGCTTAGTACAGGGTAATACTCAACGTACTAAAGAATCCTTAAAAAGCATGGAGAATTATCCCACACACATTACACAAGTACCCTTTTCCTTCTGATTCAAGTTGCTTAAACTGCAACTATATGAGAATACCAACAGGTATCAGAGAGGAGTTTAAAGAAAATGCAATGTCTTCTGAAGTAAAAATCATGACTTAAAAATGTTATCATCCACTTGCTACCTTAGGTCAATTTAATTTACACTTACCGTATTTCTGGTAAGTGTTCAGATTTTTTGCTAATTTTCACCTACAGAAGAATTCATGTTTCCTGTTCTCCAGAGTGTATCTACTGAACACGACATCAACAAATGGTGGTGTCCAAGAAAAGCATCTTTGAACAAAAATGAGTTTAATGCAGGTACAAAAAATTATGGTCACAGTTTATGCATGTACACAGATGCATTTATCTACACACTTAAAACCAAAGAAAATACAAGTCTCAATCGTGATTTTAAAGCACCTTCAAACACATGGAGCTCCAGGGAAAAGGCAAAAAAGCACCAAAGATTAAAGGTACATTGAAAAGATTTTACGCAAACATTTTTGTCATATCTACTGACTCGGTTTTCAGATTTTTAGAACTGTAATACTTTAAAATTAACCTTTTCCCCCCCCCAAATATATTTAAGCAAATTTAAATAGATTAACAAAGTTAAGCAAAGAAAGGGGAGCCTGGGAACATTCAACATGAAAACTGGGTCCTTAAAAATTAGTTGGTAACTTGAAAGCAAAAAAGGTCAAAGTGCATTTGTCTGATAAGGACCTCTTTAAATTTAAACCAAACTTTTAATGTATTTATATATGTAAATATATATATATTGTGTGTATATATGTATATATAATGAACGATGCATTTAAATCAGGTTTTTTGCAACTGCAAAAAAAATTTCTTTGGTGCCTCAAACGTCATACAAATCTCTGAAAGTGGGCCATGATCAGTATTGATGTAATGCACACATACCTGTGATCATAATTTTATAACCTTTTCTGTTAATTCAACTCAAAGTTAAGGCAAAAATTTCCTAGAGTTCAAGAGTTAAGATTTTGAATTTGCATTCTTTTTACCTCCCAGGAGGGGAAAACAAAGCAGAAGGAATGCAAATCTGTTTACTTTCACAGAGGGTTATTAGCAGAGGCATTGCTGAGCTCTTGAGTTTAGTTCCAGAACTACTTCACAGCCTATCTTACAACACCCTTGGCTTTGCAAGCCATTGCTACAGTGAACAGGTTGTATGCACCTCTTGATTTTTTATGCATTAGTTTTTCCATATCTGTTGATTTAAGCCCTACACACACTGTGATGAACTATTCCATAAATAAACCAGCTGAGCGGGAGCAGTTTGGCTTTGCCATCCCACATTTCTGTGAAGACTCCATCCCTGAACACCACTATCCCTCCCCTGCCTACAATCACATTAAAATTTTACCCGCATAGAACAGGATCCCAAATAAAAACTTGTCAGGTGGCAAGACAGTGTGAGATAAATGAGAGGAGAAATTAGCACAGTAATTGGGCAATGCGTGTGTTTGCCACACCTCTGCCTGGGGTGGGAAGACCAAAAACTACAAGGGCATCCTTTTGGTTCCCAAATGTTCTCTTTCAGTGTTACACATAGAGCTGAAAGACTCACACTTCATGTCTTCACATTCTGATTGTTTCTATGAACAGTGAACTTCGAATAAAGTGCTTAACATTTCAGTAACTCCTTCACCAACTGCTGGGAAAGGCTCTTTTCAAGGGATGCTACTAAATAAAGTTACAATGTGTCTTAAAGAGATTGAATCCAAACCTATTTTCTCCCTTCCTCTAGACAGTAAATAAGTAGTTACAGTACTGAGTTGTGGCCTACCACCATTTATCACACATGTAAAACAGGCTCTTTCTAACCCTTTTTCCCCTCCAACCTGTGCTCTGCTTTTGTCTGCCTTCTCAAATTCTTTTCAGTTACACCAACAGCTGAGGGACTTCTGTATTTGCATAATAATAAACTCTGCTCTGTAATGCAAGTTTAACCTCCTCAACATTCTGCATTTGTTTCAATCAGTTCCTGTTAAAATCCACATGGATCTGTGCACGTACTGCTTGGATTGGCCTTCCCACACCTACAACAGATGTTTCACAGGACACTCTTTACCTACACCTTCACCTTATCCTTGCAAAGGGCTTCTCTTGCATTGCATCTGATTTCCATTGTGTTTAAGTTTTATATCACATCAACTCACTTTTCCTTGCATGTGCTGTATTTCGAGTTTTTGGCTATTCCAGCATTCCATCTATCTTTCCACATTCCTCTTTGGATTCTGAGTATAAGTTTATTAAATGAGCTCCATGCTTTTGAGCAGATAATGGAATCACACACTTGAGCTTTGAAAAAAGAATGCATGGTTCCTCTATGCATTTCTTATCCATAGTATAATAATTAACACCTTCCGGAATGATTCCTTCCCAGCTGTGTGGACAGACACCCCTTTAATGACACAAACTAAAGCAGCTTTCAGAATTGGCTGGTTTTCCACAAGGCAATTAACATCTCTGCTTCCTCTGCCTGCCTTATTTTCCTTAAACCTTCCTGCTAGAAAGGCTGTGCCATTCACCTTCAATCATCTATTTGGAATGAACATGGCTTTTCAGAGGACTGGTACTTTGGGGATTTTGTAGCAACCTTTCTGGACTCAAGACCTGCAGAGCTCCTATTACTCCTCTGTGAGTTTTGTCTAGAAAATGTGCTTTGTCTTTATCAAGGTCATGTTTCTCTCTAGCAATTTGAGACTGCTTCATGTTTAAGGCCAACTGGGAAACGAACTGATGCTTCCTCATGTAGTGTTTCCTTACACCACTCCTTATCTGATACTTTCCTCCACAACATTGAATCAGGCACCTGTAAAAGAGAATGCATTGGGGTCAAAAAGTAACTCATTCTTTAACCTAGAACACCGCTTATGCTTTTTAACATGTTTAGTTTCAAACATGCAAGGAAACTCAGACTGAATTACTCCTTCTGTTTGAGAAGGCTTTTCCATCAGAGTTGCTTACAAATTCTCATCACCTCTTTCTTGTTCTAAACACCACGTCCATTTAAAAGCCCAATTTAACCAAGTATTCTGATTTAGTTGTCTAAGTTCTAGCATATCTATTCCATCAGGCTGTCTGATTTCAAAGACCATTTTCTGACTGGTATTTACCCCCAAAGAAACCAACCCAGAAGGACTGTAGGACTTACTTTCATCATCTGAATCAAATCCAAAGAGCGTCTGACACTTCTTTTGTGCAAGGTGAGCCTCAAGTGCTTCTGAATTACAGTAGATGGTCAAGCAGTTGCCACATCTAAATCTTTCTGTTGTTTTGCTACAAATTTTATCTTGTTCAGAGTAAGCATCTACTTCCTCGGCCAAAATTTTTCTCCGTTTTGGCATGCTAATGTAACGTTCGTCAAGGTAACTCGGAGGCAATGGTCTGACATAGGGTTTTGTTAAGATGACACCATATGAAGTAGTCTCTGTTGTCTGATTTGGTTTAGAAGGTACTTGTGAGGCAGCAGCAGCAGCATTATTATTTTGTGGTGCATCGTGACAATTCTGTAAAACTGGTAACACTGACCCATTTTCTGTCCTTGTTTCATCTGCCACTCTGTCCAAAGGTGTCTGTGATGACTTGGATGACGTCTGATGTGGGTCACTGTGCCCATTGACTAGTTGGTCACTAACAACATGACAGTTTTCAGAATTTGGCTGTAACACAGGTGTCTTTTGGTCTATGGAACTTAAAATGGTAGCACTACCCTCAGATGAACTTTCATTTCCATTGTGAATTACATTATTTGCTTTCTTCTCCACACTTTGAATATATGTCTTTGGTTCTGTAGAATCCTTCCTTGACTTCCAAGTTGGAACTGGTAAATCTACAGTTTCTTTTTCATTAACAGATTCATCATCATCCTGGAAACTACAAAGTTCTGAAGGATCATCTGAAGAATCTTTTTCACTTGCATCTTCCAAACATTCTGGGGTTTTATTTAAATAATGCTGAGCCTCATGTTCATACAGCAAAGGGAGCTCCTCAAATAGCTCACAGCAGTCTGAAAAATTGCACTGAGCTTTAAAAACACTATGACTTTTTGTATGTTCTGCAAGCTCAGCTGACAGCTTAAATCTCTGATTACAATTAAAGTGTAAACAAAAGTAAACATTTGGATACACATGTCTCTTTAGGTGGTCTATAAAATGTTGAGAATCAGCAAATTTTCTCTGGCAGAACCGACACTTTCCTTTATTCCATTTCATTATATGTTGCTGCACCTTCAGATCAGTTGGATGACTTTTCCTTGCATGTTTATTGAGGAACCTTATCTTTTTAAACACTCTAGCACAACCATTAGCAGGGCACTTAAAGGTTCCTTCCTCATCCAAAGCATCGAGGTCTTTTTGAGGGCAAAAAGCCCCATTCACTTTATGCAGAACAGGTGACTCTTTACTGGAGTTCTCATCATCTTCAGGCAAACTCTCTGTACTTAAAGCATCAGGAACATTATTAAAACAGCTGTCACTACTATCTTCAGTAGCATCATCCTGGTCGCTTAGATGGTTTTCCACCACATCAAAAACCTGTTCTGCATTCTCATCCTCCTCTTGGACCACTTGCTCAGCACTTGGAGCTATTGCAGCCGCTGGTTCAGTATCTTTGGAACCATCGGAATTCCCATTTTCAAGAGGGAGAGAAACATCAGAACATCCTAATTCCTTAAGAGCAGGAGCCTGCTGACCAGCCTCAAGAACTGCAGCAAGATGTTGCCTTTCTATCTTCCTGACATGATTCCTCAAGTGCTTCAGCATCAGTCCCTTTTGCCTGAACTTTCTGGTGCAAAGTACACAGGAAAAACTGCCCTTTTTCTGGTGAGCTTGTGCGTGTTTCACGATGTGATCACCGAGGAATTCCTTGTTGCACAGCACACAGCGGTGCCGGGGTTCACTCGCATTCAACATTTTAGATGCCTCCAGAGCTTCATGGTTCTTTTTGGCATTACCTTTGGATCGGGCTCCAGAGCAGTTTCCAGGGTCGAGCTCCCCATTGCTCACATCAGTCAAACAGACACGTTCCTCACTCAGAGCCCTGTACTCTGCTATTTTCTCTGGATTTGCAGTCGAGTTTTCCAGTGTACTTTCACTTAAGCCATCCAAGGCTTTATCCCCCAACAACGCCAAACAATTCTGCTTGATCATCAAGAAATTCCAAAACTCGGGATCAAAAAACAAACCCTTTTTCAAAATGGGAAGCAGTTCAAAACGCACACGGTTTTGAACAGAACTAGTGCACTCATTGTATTCTTCATCTGCACATTTATATAAATGTTCAACAGTGTAGTAAGATTCCAAGGTGCGCTCCAGAAAAAAGATGGAAAGAGCACAAATTCGGAGGATCTCCAAGTCATTTGGCAGAAAATGAGCAATTGCTTTATAAATAAGACTTTTCATGTTGGGATCTTCACGGAGGTCCAGCTGTAGGGCACATCCACATATCTCAACACAGATCTGAAGACCATCCTCACCAACCTGCAGAAAGGAAATTATAGTGTACCCAATTATAAAGTACAGCTATTTTCCTGATGGGCTTACAGAAATCTACAGCTTGAAAGTAAAATAAAAAATATCAGACCCACAGGAAAAAAAAACAAAACACAACTAGTATAAACAATGCCCAAACATCAACACCACATGTATTTATATTCATCTACTTGTAAAACAGAAGTTCAGAAAGCATCCTGCTAGTAAACTTTACCCAAAGGCATGGACATTTTTAAATTATTTGGGGATATAAACTAAGACTGCAAGAAATCTGATCTAAAATATAATACAAATATCTGATCTCTGAATATCTCCTGTCTGCCTCTTCCTTGCCGAGGCTGTTCTACACTATAACACAGCTACTCTATATTTTGACCTTGTTCTAACTCATTTAGCTTGCATTGCATAAAAATGAGGGTAATACAGCTTGCAATTTTGAACAAAAACCACCAGGGAAACCATAACAACTCATGGCCAAGTATCTAAAAGGCTTGAATTTTCAGAATTCCTATTCCACACTTCAGGCTGGGGGCACTGTCATGAAATTGTAACTCAGAGGGACAATCAGAAACACACTGCCCAAAAGGCAGCAGATTAAAGTCAAAAGAGTTTCAAGGAGCTGAAAAATAATTAATACCTTCTATATTTAAATGTTTGCTAACAACTGTAGACAATGCTCCATATGTCGTGGGTTATTAAAAAATAAGACTATTCAGATGGAAATAGAAGTTATTGATACCACCGCAAGCATTTTAGAATACATACCAGGATGGAACTCTTAAACAGCAGCAAATTACTGCATTTCGATCTCTACAGCAGCCCCCATGAAAAATAATTTACAGTTTATTTAAGGCATAAAATAGGAAGGAGCTCTGTTAAATCAGGTTAATGATAAATAACAACATTTGTTGGGAAACAACTCACATACCCATGTGCTTTTGATTACAAACTGTCCAGCCCACAGCTGGATAAACACATCGTGTGGTGGGTGAGCAACTGGCTCAGGGCTTGAGCACAGAGGGTGACAGTGACTGGGGTGACATCGGACTGTGACCTGTCACTAGGGGGGTTCCACAGGGCTCCATCTTGGGCCCTGTGCTCTCCAACATCTTCATAAATTACTTGGAACCAGGACTGGAAGGGACACTGAGCAAGTCTGCAGATGACCCCAAACTGGGAGGAGCTGTTGAACTCAACAGGGGGCCCTGCAGGGAGACCTGGACAGATCCCAGGGCTGGGAATCACCAACCATGGGAAGTTCAACAAGGGGAAGGGCCAGATTCTGCCCTTGGGGTGGGGCAACCCTGGATGGATGGACAGACTGGGGAATGAGAGGATGGAAAGCAGTGCCAGAAAAGGGCCCTGGGGGTCCTGGTGAGTGGCCACTTGGCCATGAGTCAGCAGTGCCCTGGCAGCCAGGAGGGACATCCTGGTCCTGGGGGGCACCAGGGAGGGGATTGTCCTGCTCTGCTCTGCCCTGGGGTGGCCTCTCCTGCAATATTGGGGCAGTTTGGGGGGACACAATGTAAGGAAGGTATTGAGCCATTAGAGAGTGTCCAAAGGGGGCAACGAGGATGGGAAAGGGCCTTGTGGGGAAGCCGTGTGAGGACACTGAGGGCACTTGATGGTTCAGCTGGAGAAGAGGAGACTGAGGGAAGACCTCACTGCAGTTCCACCTTCCTGGGCAGGGGCAGAGGAGGGGCAGGCCCTGAGCTCTGCTCTGGGGGGACCAGGGACAGGACCCCAGGGAATGGCTGGAGCTGTGCCAGGACAGGTTCAGGTTGTATCTCAGGGAAAGGTTCTTCCCTCAGAGGGTGGTTGGGCACTGACCAGGCTCCCCAGGGCAGTGGGCACAGCCCCAAGGCTGCCAGAGCTCCAAGAGGGTTTGGATGATCCTCTGGGGCACAGAGTGGGACTCTGGGGATGGGCCTGTGCAGGGCTGAGGGTTGAACTCGATGATCCCTGTGGGTCTCTTTCACCTCAGCCCATTTTGTGATTCTGTGACAACTTTTGCAGATGTTTGTACAAGGCAGTACAAGACTAACATCTGAAGCATGAAATACTGTGCAATTTTCTGAAGCAAAATAATGTCTTCTCCTGTACTATTCTAGCTCTTCCCTTATGATATATGAAGCACTTTTTCAGATTTGATTAGAACTGGTAAAAGGATTCAGAATTTAGCAAGGATGAAGGGTGGATACAATTACACAAGTCCTATTTCCTTTAGAAGTCAGGTTGAACCCCCCTCCCCCAACCAATAAATCTTTAGATCTTCAGATCTATTTCATGTACTTATTATTAATTTCCACATTTATTTATAGAAGATGACATTCCTCAAACTTACTGCAGAAAAAGAAAAGCTCAGAATTCAGTAAAAATAAAACCTTAAAAACACAACTAATCAAGAGTAATCATAATATTGATGCATATTCTGGAACTTGACAAAATTTTTAAGTTAATAGTGTCCTTCCCTATCCCCTGTTTTTTAACTTTCCATAAAAACAATACAATATTATACAATATAAACATCACTTCTCTTTAACTAGTTACAAAAAGAATGGTGGCTGAGGTAAAAACAAACAGAACTTACTTCATCCTTAATGACTTTCATGAAAGGGAAAATGACTCTGACATTTGTAGCAATTCTTAGGAGCTGGTAGCAGTGGTCAACAAATACTTGTTTTGAAGGGTTAGATTTAAGCTGCAGTTTACTCCAAATGAAGATCAGGTCCCTATTAAGTACAGAATAAAATATTCCAATTAGATTGAGTTTTAGAACTCTATCACTAAGCATGATGCATTACTAAAGACAATTATTTGCATGTTCTGTGACTAAAATCATATTTGAGGGCTTAATACCAATCTAATTAAAACCACAACATGCACAATGAAAAATGTAACTTAATTACTTTGTTAAAGCATTCAGGGTATCTCCTATCACTGAGTCAATTAAATATTCAACAAAATATTAACGTATTCAGCTTAGTTTATAGAGAGAACTGCACAATAAAATCAGATGGTACAGATCTAACCCTTAACATCACAGGCAGTAAACATCAAGCTCTGTGTGTTCTCAGGATCAAGGTACTTTCAGTGCAAGGATGAAGAGTCCTTCAGGAAAAGAAGCTTTTGAATGTGGAAAGTGGAAGCATTGTGGAAAGGTAACTTCTGCTAAGGTCCAGTGACAGGAATAGTGATGTTCTCCAGTTATGTGCATTACAACACAATTTTCTGCCAATAGCAATTATATGAAGGTATCAGGCTCTACAGCTATTCCTGCATCTCTGGGATCTTCAGTCAAATAACATTCCTGCCTGAGACAAGGAAAGCCAAGAACAGGCTGCTGGGCTCTGCAGCAGAGCTGCTACACAGGTAACGTGCTCAGCCTGTAAAATAGAGCTAATTGAAATGTACAGCCTGTAAATTCTGTGCACTTTAATTCAGAGACTCAGAAAGGCAACTGGACTTAACTTTTAGTGATAAGATTTGCTAGCACAAAGATTTCACACAGGAGAAGATGAATTAGGACTGTTTAGGAAGAAATCCCACCTCAACATTACAATGAAAACAGGACTAACTGACTTCCATTTTCTGAAAGAAGACACTTTTCTATTCCACCAGTGTCCTCCCTCAGAAAACAAATGTAATTACTGACAAAATATCTGGTTGATCTTCCGGAGTCTCCAGTCTGTGCCAGCTACAAATGAAACCTTTCAGGATTAAGCTTCTCTTAGTAAGGTCAGTGCCTGAATGAAGGGAAGTGATGGAACTGCCTATGACAAAATGCCAACTTCACCTTTTGATTTAGGACAGCTCTACAGTTCTGCTTGACATTTTAAGAGCTAGACAAGAGAGCTTGATTGTTTTCTTTCATTCATAACCCAAGAAAACTAAAGTTGAAAGAAAGATTAAGCTTACATCATGAAACTGTGAAAAGGGAGACCTATAAGCAGCTCTATGCACAAAAAATTAGTCTTGCAGGTTTTCTAACGATATAAGCTGTCCACCTCTGCCTTTACCAGGCTGGAAATCTGATTTCTACATCTTTGCTGATTTCACACAGTAGTTTAAAATTAGTGTCTTTGTGGACCAAACCATTCATAACAACTCAGTAAAAGTCTCAATCTGAAGTACAGAAGTAAGAACTGAATATTTCTGCTGTTATATGTTACCACAACTGAATAATCTAGTTTACCTCTGCTTTGCCTCATACCATTTCAGAGCAACCCATTTCAACATTAATCCCAGAAAATTTGAGAAAACTCAAGTTATCCTTGTGAGAGATTAGTGGTTGAAGTGGTTTGTAGTGCTCAGACAAGTGTGATGGCTGGCACAAGGAAAGAGCTGAAAAGGGAATGGGAAAAACTGAAAGTACGAGGAACAGCTCCCTAGGGGAAGAACAAGGTGTTAACCACCATTTGACTAGACCCTATATTTTAGTCTTTTAATCTTATTTTTCTTGTAGACATGGTGGCTTCTTCTCAAGCACATTTCTGACTTTGACAATCATTAAGGATTAAAGTCTTCTTAAGGAGCTGATTGGACTCTTTCAACCACTTCTGTGCTTTAGATACCAACTTTCATGCTGAAGTCAGCAGCACTTGAGATATTTCAGTGCCACTGACCAGAACACAGATGATGAATCTGAGACAACATAGGCAGGGGTAGTTTTCTCTTTGCATAATCATTATGGCAGGGTAGTATAGTACTTAAAGACCTTTATTTCTTGGATGGTATAACTTAGTTCACACTGAGGCCTTTCCTAAATTTTTATAGACTTGTGTTAGGGCCATTTAAATTGTTACTGTGAGATCACAGAACTCAGCACCTCTTTACCAGAGGCAACCGTGCATTCCAACTACCTACAAAATACCACGACCACTGCACATCTCCATCAGCAACACAAGATGATGGTTAAACCCACCCTGCCTGAGCTAGATCTCAACCCTTTGATACCTTTGATAAGCAGAAGGTCTGTCTTTCCTTGGGTATAGAGAGCACACTTTACCAAAAGACTGATCAAACGTGTGGTAAAAATTCCTTGACCTACTTTGAATTTACTGCATAGGAATCACTCGAAAACAGCCAAAACAACATTTAAAAAATTGTCTGGCAGAGAAGGAAGGCAATCCTGCTGTGCCTGTTTATGACTGTTCCATGAAAACACTGTCTTGCTGAAGAGACATCACCTTAATACTACATCACTATGGACTGACCTCTCACCAATACCTCGTATGAAAGTATGTCTAGTAAGACCAAACACAGCTTGCTTTGTGATTAATTTGTAAGTGGGCTTTGATTTCCCACAAACAATTCAGTTCATCTAAATCTAGAATTTATTCTTAACATCAATGAAAGTAAGACTTGTGCAACAGAGCTGCTTAAAATTCCTCTTCCTCTGAGATGGCAGTTGATGGTTTCACCTTGAAGACTTCATACAGGTAGCAAATATCTGCTAGTTACAACTTTCTAATTTATTTTGCTGTCTTAACTTTGCTACTTAACTTCTGCCCTCAATTCCAGACAAGGTGAGATGATTTATGCTGTGCTGAAGACATTAAAATCTCCTCTAGGGAAAAATACATTCTCAAAGCTAAATTAACCTGGCTCTTACTTCTTCAAAAATTTGAATTACAGTGTAGTCATCACATGATGATGTAGTACATGCAGCCTTCATATGATCTATTAAGCATTATACAGAATTCTCTTGTTGGGAACACAATTGTTAAGGCTCAGCATCTGTAAAGAATGAAACAGCTGTTTGAGCTGCACAGATGTAACTGCTCTGAACTCTTCCAAAGATTCCCAAGTTCTCTATTCTGAAGAGCAGATTAAAAGACTGAGATCGTTTCCTTCTAAAACAGGTATCCAAAAGTACTTGAGTCTCTTCTGGAATTTCATCTTTGACAGAACATAAGGAGATACATCTTGTTTGGAACAGCAATTTCAAAAATGGATGATGCAAAATCAGATTGGTAAGAGCAAGGTTAACATTATATAGCATAAGATATAAGAAGGCGGTTTAATTACAGTATTAAAAATGCATTTTTTAAAAACACTGAATCCCTGAAACAGAAAGCACTAACCATGTAATTAATACATGTAGGTTATATCTGTCAATTCCCTAAAAAACAAGAAGCCAGGAGAGGCAGCATTTGGGCAGGAATCAGCAAATAGGGATTCCATTGTAAAGTGGCCACGGGGCTCACACAAACTATGTACCTTTTTGGTTGAACTTCTGTCCAGTGAGGACAGCCATGACCACCTTTTTCTGGACAGACTGAATGCAAAACACCACCAGCTACTGCCAACACGTTGTACTATAAATGTATGTCAACCATAATCCCAAAGGTTTTGATTGAACAATTACTCATGGAGTAGTTAAGGAATAAATTTAGTAACAAACCAAACATTATCATGTCTGACCTTCGTTACTTCAAGACAAAAAAACCTTTTCAATTCCCTGAAATCTGGGAACACAGAAATCCTAGAGATTCTAAACTCCATGTGAAAATTAGTTATGCAGATGAATAATTTCTTCCAATTGATGGAAGAAGAAGATCCAATCCTTGCTAAGCTGTTTTGCTTAAACTACATCATCAAACAAACAAATAAAGCATACTTTATATCAAGGAATGCAGATGTTCCTTCAGGTACACAAATTCCAAAGGCTAAACAGAAGAATTATCTTCCTTCCTTTCAGTCCTCAGAATGATGAAATTTGTTAACAACTCTCTAGAAAACACTTTTTACCCCTAAAAACATCCAAGTATCAAGATGATTCAATGTGTATGAAGACATTCTTACTTAAATGTTTTATAAAGGAACATCATTTATGTAATGGCTCTGCTTATGATGTAGAGGTTTCCATAATTAATAGCACATTTCAGAATGACATATTCTCTTTATAGACACATTTAGACACATACTACAGCTACAGAGCAAAATATCTTCATTGCTAAGAGTCTACAGACTGCATATTGTTACACATTGCTAATCACAAATGCTTATAATAAATTTTTAGGTATTTATAGCCTCAGGTATGTAAAGGCTCACTCTTCTCTTAATTTGAAGCAGTTAGTAAATGTTATGTACTACATACTACCACTGCACATGACCCTGTGTAAAAAGGCAAACAGGCACAACAGATGCATGAGGAATGTTTAAAAATTGTGTTAGAACATTTCTTAACTGGTATTTTAAACTTGAGCTACATCTTAAAAGTTAGGTGAGTTTCATTTTGGCAACAAGCATTTATTTCCTGCTAAGCTGCTTCACCAGAAATAAAGTATTTACCATATACAATACATGTCCCCATTTTGGAGCTGTGGGACTAGGAAGGATTCACAAAGCTGTAAGGCTAAGGTAGTCTTCCCTTCTTTTTCAGTGTTGCAGATGATCTCAATTCCACTCTTGCAATCAGTCCTCAACAAGTGCTATACAATTAAAATAAAATCAATTTAGATCAGTTGGCTGACATGAAATAAAAACCTACCAGACCTTGCTATACTAAAGTTACTGAAAACTTCAGGAATTGCTATTAACATAGGACAGCTTTGGAACAGCTTTTGTGTAGGTCTGTAAATTAAGATTTTGGAGGTATCTAGAGCTCCTTCATATTTCTTACAGTAGTGACCATCAGAATAATTGTCTGAAAAATTAAAATACTACACAAAAGCACTTCTTTGCATGATGGGAGCTTGTTCTTAAAACAAGGTTAAGAAAAGCACTGTTATCTAGTAAGTGCTACCACTGGAAAAAGCAGGGCCACATTCAGCTAAAGTGTCATTTTACACAAAAGGACATCATTAAAAAATTTAAAGCCTACCAAAACTATATAATTTACAGAACACTGGACTGGCATCAATTAGGCTCAAGTGCTTTTACTAAAATAATAGTCTATAGTAAAATAGTCAATACACTGAAGTCACAAAATATTAATGATTTAAGTTATTTAGGGAATATATCCACAAGCACATTTGAACCAAAAAAATTGCATTTAGGTCAACAAGATCTGCAGGCACTTAACATTTACCACCTCCAAGCTTAAGCCAGCACTAAGTTAAGCCTGATTTTATGACATTTGGTTCTACAAAAGCAGAGTTCCACACGCTCCTCTTGACAACTTGTACCCAGCAAGTATAAAGTCCCACTTCATGAAAACAATGTATACTGACAAACAATACCTCCTGGAATAGCTGATCTTCTAATGGTGACATATAAAGACAGGTGAAAAGAGCTTGATGGAAATACAGATCTTTACTGATATCTGGATGATTTATGCAAGATTTGATAAGAGCCATTGCCTCAGGGATGCGTTCACAGGCAATAAGGTATCTGGCACGCAGTTCAAAGAACAGTGGATTTTCAGAGCTTAAATATTTGTTAACTGTACAGAAAAGAAAGATTTAAAGGCAATTAGAATATGAAGTCCAACCAACAATTATTTTTATGTTGTTTTTAATAGTGCAATGTCAACAAATAATATAAAAAAAATTAAGGCTCTGCTAAAGAATCGATCAAATATTAAGTTAAATACCACAAATCTGTCCTCCTGCCTGGAAACAAATTGTTATTTTTCTTACACCAGTAATCTAGTTCAGTATTTTGTTTCTAACAGATTAACACAAGGTGCTGTAAAGGATTAGTAAGATTTACACTATATAGAAGATGTGAACATTTTTAAAAGAATTCCCTCCTTTCTCAGCACTGGAATCTGGGTGACTGTCAAAAGTATAGGATTGATATCACTTCCAAACTATAATCACAAGTATTTAAAACAACTCAGGATTCTCATTACCCATTAAAATGTAAGACCTCAAAGTGATGAGAAAAAGGTTAACTACAACCCACATGCTGTTGCCTTAAGCAGCTTTGAATGCCTTGATTTTTCTTGCCGAAGTGGAATATATATTTTTCCCTTCCTCTAAAAGTGCTACTGGGCACAATTTATATTTAAATACCTTTTAATCCTAGCCCCTGATTTCTGGAATTCTGCTTTTCAGACCTAAAAGATAATCTTAAAGCTAATGTATGAGTGAAATGATCTCAACTGAGATACTAAAAATATTTAACATTTAAGTAACTGGAAATTCAGAAATCCCTAGAAGACATACTTTAGATCTCTATTAGAAACAGGATTTCTCTAGCATCTTTATTTTTATGGAAGCTAATGGTGTAACACGCTAAAAAAGGAATATTATTCAAGGTGTTAGGTTTCACATTATATTTGTTAACAGGAAAAAAAAAATCTAATTCCCACTATCCATTTGCACTTCTGGGTACAAACTCAGTAAACAAGAGGACTCAAAGGAAAGCCAGTGACTAAGTGAGGTCATTCACTGCAAGAAAAAGTGATTATACAGAAAAGTCCCTAGAGCCAAGTAAAGATGTCAACAACCCCCTTAGAAAGTAATTAAGTGGGTGCACCTCTCTAATGATCTTTTCTAGATCCCCACATTAGACCACCTTATTCTCCCTAATCTATCACAAGTTTATTGCTCCAGTGTTTCAACCCTACAATTTTTCTTTAAACTCAATAACTGCCTTTCTTTCCAGCCATCTCAAAATAGAATGTAACATCTCAAAGTATGCTACAAGTCATGTAAAGACAGACACAGAGAGGTTAGTCTTGGCCTAAGCTGCTCCAGACAGTTAATGAATCCAAGACAGGATTATGTAGTTCACACAAACTGACTTTTGCAAGTAATGGTTGGTGATTCAGCAATAGGCAGCTTTCCCCATCAGAAATAATGATCCCTGTGGGAACTACATGGCCAAATATACAAAATATACACCAAATAATGCTAGCCTGTAAAGTAGCACAGGATGTCTGCTTTCTGTAAGACTTGACAAGAATCAGGTTTTAGAGGAAGTGAGACGAGAAAGAACGAGCTTCCAAAATGTCATTATCTAACAGAAAACATTTGTCATCACAGATGAGATGTCAAGGGTGTGTGGGGATATCAGAAGATAAAAAGTAGAGAAAATATCTCGGCAGAGGGGAAGGAGATGCAGCCTGAAACAAAAGGAAACAAAGTGATCATCTGGTGACAACAGGCAGTCTCATTCCTACTCTGCCAGGTTAAAACTAAGTAA
The DNA here is from genome assembly GCF_001604755.1 of Lepidothrix coronata. Classification (NCBI taxonomy): domain Eukaryota; kingdom Metazoa; phylum Chordata; class Aves; order Passeriformes; family Pipridae; genus Lepidothrix; species Lepidothrix coronata. Next base: position 2,712,188 of record NW_016690273.1, on the reverse strand, counting down.
ACAGCCTCAAACTGTTACCAGAGAGGTTTCCTGATGACCAAGAGAATCATTATAGCAAAGGATAAACTAATTCTTTGCTGGAGAGACAGAGATTGAGACCTAACCTCACACCATAATCACCAAAACCGTGCAATGCAGAACAAAACAAGGCTAATACTTGTTTTCACTTTGTTTCCGTACATATTTGACTAGAACTAAACCAGATATATTATAAAAATAATGGGCAAATATGTTGCTCAAGCATTTACTTCACAACAGAGACAAAACAACAAAACAACTACCCCTTTAATCATGTTAATTTGCTATCAAAATACTTTTTCTGGTTAAGGAGGCAGGCTCAACTTTAATCCTCTTCCTCTCTCTACAGAATGAGCACACTGTCATAAACACAGGAATGAGTTTGTATCATGCACTACACCATAGCAACTAGAGAAAACCTAGCCTTTTCCAACACTATCAAATAGAAACAACTTTTAAGAGATCCTCTGTGAGCACTGCTGGTAAATGTTAAGATATTAGTAAAGACTTCACTGTAGATTGGATATTTTTCCTCTTATGAACTTTCATTACCATTCCGGTGATTTTGTTTCCATCTTTCTCCTACTCTCAGCTCTAGGAATTACACACACACACAAACAGAGAACAGCTGCCACATGTAATCATGGGCATTGCTGTAAACAGAACCCAGAAAAGCCACAAGCCCAAGTATTTATAATTTAAAAGAAAAATTAAATGAGTCTGACGGGTATTTATGAGACATAAATACACATCAGATCCTCTCCAGTAGCCTAAGTGAAGTCAGGTCAGTCTCCAATGCTCTGTCAGGGGTTGCACATCTAGATTTGGTAAATCCATGCCATGAATTTTATGAACCACCTGTGTCTGAACAATCTGATCTCTACACTATAAAATAAGTCTTAAACCAGTAGCAAAGAAATTTAGCTTTCTTTCAAATAAAAGAGGGACCAGCATGTTTTACTACAGAAAAATAAACTGTGTGCAATGCCAGCTGACAATACCTGACTAATAGTTTAAAAAAAGCATAATTTAACACATCTTTCAGTGCTCTAGAAAATTACTGTGGTAAATGAAGTACCTAATTCCTGTGACACAGGCTTTGCTTTCAGAATTGCTTGTAATACTGGATCCTCCCATGGTCCACCATCTCGAATGATTCGAGTCACTAGTTCCAGGTTCATATTCCTGTATTTGTTTAGCAGGTTCTGACATTCCTACGTGCAAAAAGAAAAGCAATTAGGGAGAAGAAAAGATGTCTAAAAACAGTTAGGCCATCCAAAAGATACAAAACAAGAAACCCATACATGTTTGAGTATTTCGTCAGTCAGCAATTGGAGCTACAAAGTCTTTTACTGACAGATTTAGACGTGTTGGTGCTGGATTTGTGATCCAGTGTCTGAATTCCAGGAGGGAAAAATTAATTAAGCCACATGAGTCACCAGCCCTCAAGCAACCATTTTTCTCCAGATCTCCATGTATAAGAAACTATGTTTGCCTATAATATTAGGAAATGCTTTAGTCACCTGTGATTTTCACATGTCAAGTTCCCTCTCATCCCCACATCTTGTTATTTGCTGGTAAAGTGCCAATATTAACATTAATGGACAGAAAATTTTAATCATGAGAAAGTTATCTAATTTTGAAATAAAAAATGCAGCTGAAGAATGGTTTCCATGCACATACAATTACCTTCTTCACATATGCCTTCCTGCTGCAAGTTCTTTTATTTTCAAACCAATTTTTTCTTTTATATTCAAAAGAGTAGGTTTGATGGTAAGCACTGGTTAAGTAACCGAAATAATGCTTTTCACTACCAGTTTGATGACACAACTGAGGCAGAAATTCTTTATTTAGAAAACTGTGCAAAGATATATTTTAATACATTCATTGTTTAAAAGTAAAAAGGCAATTGAGAACTGTAATACAAAAGTACACATCACATTTTTTGCTGAAGTCTTTCTTATTCAGAGACTGCTTTTGACAAGTACTTATTGTAGGACTGCCAAACTGTCCCACTACCCTTTTGTGAGAGACTAAGCCACTGCTTGCCCACATTCTTCCACTAATTGTAATCAAGCAAGTAATGGCTGCTGGTTTGATAATTAAAGGTAAGTAGTGTTGATACATTAATTTGTAGAAGCAGTAACAGACAGGTATCACCATAAAAATAACTGAGGAATAGCTGTTTTTCAAACTGCAGCTCCATGACCAGCATTAACAGAAGATACAACCTTGTTTTTCATCCCTTCTTTCCCTACAAAGTTTCCTCTCATGGTGGTCCCATGCAGTGAACTCAACCCTCAAAATCAGGTAACATAAAATACCAAACCCAAACCCCACACTTATCTGGCAAAAAAAGGGGCATATTTTTAACCCAAGATCACTTATCTTATGCAGTTATATAGAGTCAAACAAAACTTTGTCCCAATCTATGCAAGAATAGAACAGCTGCATATGTAATTTATGCTGACCTGAGGATTTCACTGAGGCAGAGCTTCGACTTCAAATTTACTGTTTAAAACCACAGTGGGGAAACAGGAGGTTTCATGTCATGACACTAGATGACATTAAGCTCTAAATAGACACAAATAAGCAAAGCTTCCTTCTTCTATGTAGGAAATGCACAAAATATGACTAACAAGATTGGTACTACAAAGAGAAGTACATTTTGCTTACTCCAAGTAGATTCATAGAGCAATACTGATGATAAATGAAAGAATAAATGGTTTTCCCTTCAATGGCGTATTTCCTCCAGGTTATATATCCAAAAAAACTGTCTTTACATCACCTAAAATAACATTACAAGGTTTATATGAAAGCAGGCAACAGTACCTGGATTGAACCTAAAATATCTTTCAAAGGATCTTCATAGAACTCATCCTTTCCAAAGAACAGCAGCAATTCAAAAAAACTCCTAAAAAACAGAAGTAGTGACAAGTCAAGCTAAAAACATTCATTCAAAAAAATGAAACTACTACAAGTCTATTAATTTTCACAGCACTTAAAATCACAATTCTAGACCCCGTGCCCATGCTGGAGTCACTCAAATACAGCTCTATAGAAGCTAACAAGACCAAACTGGCAATAATATAGATTATATTGAAAAGTCAACTTAAAATCCCTCCTGCTGCACTTTTTTCACAAGTTCATAGCATTAAGACTCACAGCACCTGCCTGATCTTCTCCCTCAAGAGGTCTTGTATCCTCCATACAACAGTGAACCTTCTCAAGAGCCAAAGAATTTGTCAGATGTGCAGCAATTTTGAGGAAGAAAGCAAGATTTAAGACAAATCAGGTGCATGTGCAGCAACAAGTGGCAGACACAGGAGCAAGCAGAGCTGATCCTTTCACTCTATATTTAAACTGACTTGTGGCCTCCATGTTTTCCATCATCTTAAAATACCCGTCTAGCATTTTATTTCTTTTAAATATAGTGATTAAGACAAACAATCCTGCTAACAGGTTTTTAAGTCAAGATCTTGCCAGTGCAATTTCTTTCCTGACCTATTAGTCTTTCGTTGCAACTGCTCTTGAAACAAAAGGCAGGTTTTCATGAACAGCTGGACAAGGAACCCTTTGCAGAACAAGTAAATTCACTGCAGTTATCCCCTAATTTCAAGTCAAACTTCAAAATATTTGAAGGTAACACCCAAAGCACAAAACAAAATGTTATGGTTTTAATAAAGCAAATTCAAAAAAGTTCATTTTTCCTCTGAATAACATTTTCAGAAATACTGTGCATTAAAATATTCACACAGACAAAATTAAGTTTTCTACAGTAATAATGGCAAAGGATCATAAAATTTGGTTTCCTTTAGATTATGCTGTAGTAATTTTTTTCCTAACCAGGGATAAGCTATGCCAAAAACAGACCTAGAAAAATGAAGTTACAAATTCATTATGTTCAGTGACAGAATTTTTCCTCAGGTTAGGTCCTCAAATCTCAACTCATATATGGAATGAAAAAACAACCACTATCTAAATAAGTCCTTTGTTCTGAAAAAAAACATTATCTCATTTCATGTTAAACAAAATTTTGCAGCACATTTGACTCTCAGGAAAGGTCAGACATGAGTCATGTCAGGATCTGGAAAGCAGCCAAGCCAGAACTTAAATAATAAGACAAAACTAGTTATAGCAAGTGATGTGTGCTTGTGTTTAAATCTGCTTTGACTGATTTAATAAGAACAGGACTTTGAGAAAAAAATCTGTAAATCAATAGTGAGCAAGTGTAAACTGTAATTTTCTTCTCTAGCAGTGCACCTGCTTATCGCACTCTTTTCAGAATAATAAAGGAAGCCATCAAAATACTTCTTTTTCATCATTACCAGTTTCCATTCAGTTAAAATTCAGGCAATTCCAAGTTGGTCCAAGTTATCTTAAAACTTGCAGCATTGCACATCCACATTTATATCTATATCTAGATTTATCACATCACTACTTTGGTATTACTGGCACCAGAAGATTGCCCAAGACCACTGGCACCAGTAGGAAAACCCCTGGGATTAATGACAATACAGATGCTCCCCCATTCGATATGAATAGCAAGGCTATTAAATATAGGAAATAAAACAGTTGTTACTGTTAAGAGTTTATTGTCTGGTTACCAAGGAAATCTTACTCAAGTATGAAAATACAGTCAGGCAGATTTTTTGCTCTCCAAGAACTAAGACTTAATATACACACAATTTTCAAAAGATATTCCAGCAAGGTTTCCCAGGTAACTGCAGCTACTGAGCCCTGGGATCCCTTTATATCACATCACATGCAAAAAAATGCCAGTCAGGCAGAGTAAGGAGAAAAAATGATCTGACATTCTGGAATGGCATTTACTCAGTGAGTAAACCGAGCTCAAAAACCAAGACAAACCAGGGTGGCAGGAACTCAGCTTCCAATTCACTTCTCAATTATCAGGGAGTGTCCAACCCACACACAACAAATACCTGAATTTCCACCTCTTTACCTCCCCCAAGCTTTCATATTTAGAAGTAGAGAAGCACGGTCTGAACTTTGAGGTTTTTTCCCCTAGAAACTGGGGGATAAAAAACCAGCAACAGAAGTCATCATGTTTTGATGTAACTGCTCAGTCATCCTCAGATACCTGAGCATTCCAGGTTTGAAAACTGTGGTCTTGTGATTCCTTAAGTATGTCAAATAGTTTCACACACACAAAACAGTAAATATTACACAACCAGTCCTCCTGACCAAGGAAACTAAGAGAGGAAGACCAGGGGAGCTTCACTCACTTGTGATGATCAGATGGGGGAAACAAGACATTTCCACAGAAAATTCTGAGCTGAGAGACTGAGCTGGATTTGAAAGCACTGCTCAGCAAGGAAGCAGTTTAACCAGCTGGACAAATAAACCTGATTTACTCAAACCCAACTTGCAATAAATTCAGTGCTTAGGCTTCTGTCTCCATCTGCTGAGAGAAGATCAAGTACATCTCAGCTTAAGTATATCTAATTCACTTGAACATTTACTTTTCTTCTTCTATTCAGGTCTTGAACCCTGAAAAGCAGGGTTTTAGAACAAGAGATAAATGGGACGTTGACTTATTTACTTGTCATTACTCTACACTTTCAGTCTTCGTGTGGGAAAAATCACCAATGCATCAAGAAAATTGGAGCTAGAGCAAGATTTATGGCATAATATTCTCCAGGTCTTTAAGCTGAATGTGACTGTGGGCCAGTTAACTGTAAAACAAGTAATTCCCATAAGCATTTTGATGACTCAAACATAAAAATCCATTTAAAAATCATTGACTTATTTCTTAAAGAAAATTATCTTAAGAAATACTTGGCTTATTACATCACTGGAGGTAGAAGAGTAAAAACCTGAGATAAATTACTACAAAACATTGTAACAGCCAACCTGAATATTCAACAAGGACACAAAATAACAACTAAATTCCAGGTTTTGTAGCCGCATGCAACTGAGGATACATCTCCTGGTAAAAGCAGTCTCTTGAAAACTCTGAGGACATGAGACCCTGTTGCTGTTATGACCTGTATTGTAAAGGAAACAATAACAAATGATGTACTTACAAAGCCAGGCTACTCAACACATATTGGACGTGCTCACATTCTGCTGGGAAGGACACACAGGCAGAGGTGAAACAACACAGAGCTGTTTGGAGCACCTGGAGCTGAGGCAAAGGAACCTGCCACCTCCCAGCATAGTCCTCAACAACCTAAGGACCAAAACATGGAAATAAATATTACAGTGGAAGACATTCTCCTTAGTCATTAGTACTTAATACTGTACCTCCTTTATCTCCCCTCCTTCTCACTCAGAAAACATTCAGGTTTTTTGCTTACAAGTTCTACTTCTGTTATTAAACAAACAAAAAAAATAATAGACACTTTATGACCTACATCATAAAAGGCACACCACAAGGGACCTAAAACTATTCTTTTCAGGCAGGAAATATTTCCTTCTCATGCTGCACCACAGTAGATATTACACTCTGCATTTAAACACAAGTTTTTGTGTTGTGAGGGGATACAAATTAGAGAGTTTATAACAACATCCAGACATTCTAGTCTAAAAACTTTCCAAGAGGGGAAAGAGTAGCCTGCACTCTACTGGCCTTTAGTTCAGCACAAACACACCAGTCACCCTTCCTTATCTGATCAAATGAGTAAGTTTGGCTTTTTTTATCCATATGGTGGAACTAAGGCTAGTTATGCCCTCATCTACAGTTACAACACTGCATCACTATTTATAGAGATACATGAAGAGGAAAATAGATTTTTTAATGAGAAAAGTCCTTGGTTATCTAATCAATCTTGTTTTTATTAGTAAAAACAAATTTCTGGTACTGGCTCAATAACCCAGCACCACCTGATATTTCTACACAGGTAACCCTACCCTGAAGGTCTCTGAAAGGCCCAGTTCATGTCTAAAACACACAGGCCCAAGTTCAGCAGGAAGTACAGCAATAAAATAAATGTCTGTAAAGGCACCCACCAGTTCTGTGAAGGATTAGTCACTAACTTTAAGGCTGTGCAACATGAACAGCCAGTGTCCCTCTGCTGACACAGGACCGGTAACATTTTCTCCTCACCAGCAGCAGCTGAGAGACTCATATTTTGTAGGTAGATTCTTACTTTTCCACCATTATTTCCATGTATTTTAATAATTTCTGTTTGAAAATCTGTTAGCTTAATGCAGCAAAACTCTAGGTCAACTGAAGGAGAATTAGCAGACTTGTAGATAAATAGTCTTCCTCTTCAGAAGACCAGCCATTTTATCAGATAATACTGTCTCACACATCTATTAAGAGTTCTCTGAAATAGTTTTAACAAAGTTCTTTGTATAGAAAACCACAAAAGCCTTGAAAGAAACAAAGTAGACAGAAAGAATAAACATCCTTTACGGGTGCAAAGGGTCAAACAAAGGTAGAAATAAAAGTTCCCACCGTGGTGCTTCACAGTGCTGTGACCTGAGAGGCACAGCAAAGATACATTTATAAATGACTTCAAGCAATAAAAAACATGTCGTAACAATATTAGTTTATTTTCTTGGTAGCCTAAAGTGTTAACTGTAAAGAGAATTTATGACAGTGAGTGACTGAACTCAGCATAGACAACAGTGGTACTCAGGGAACAAAACCAATAAAATGGCCTTCAAACTGACAATTACCACCCAAAAGCAAGGCTGCCTTATTATGGTAGATGTTTTAATGAAAAATCACCTCAGTGTTCATCACAATGGCCAAGAAAGCAAATTAAATCTTAGAAGGGCGATATAAAACAAAGCATAAAAAGAAAAATCACATACTGGTTTGCTACCTACCCATTCCTGCCTCAAGAAACATAGAGAAGGCTCAAAAAAAGCTTTGAAGGAAAGCAAGAAATGCTAAGTAGCCAAAATAAATGTCACATATGGATCAATGCAGCCAACTAGGACACTTTGGATTGTGAAGAACAGACAGGTGCAGGGGGGACACCAAAAAAGGTCAGTAAGCAGGATCAAAACAAAGAACAGGAGGTGGTTCTTCACATAGTGTGTAATTAAGCTGTGGAGCTTCTTCCTAAAGTGATGCTACATGAATTTAAAGAGGCTGCAGGAGCTGCGAAAGATGTAAAAAAAGTTACTAACTACAGTAAATTAGCCACCCTGAAAACAGTTAAAGAGGGGAAAGCTACTGTATTTTCTCATCTCATTCTTTAGTTTGGCATCTATGAAATTTTGATAATATTTTGGTCCTAATGTCAGTGTAGGGCCAGTGCAAACAATCAGCATTCAAAGTAATGCAGCATATAAATTAATCATCAAGTTGATGAGAATAGATAGCCATTGTAGTCTTGAAAAGGTGCACCCCAAACTGGTCAGGAAGAACAGGAACAGCAAACTTTCTTCGTAATGTGAAACATTCCTCAGTCCCAGGAAAACACAACATCAGTCAGTTCTGAGCAGACTTGCAACAATCACCAGTTAAAGATGGGAGGGTTGGAGGTGGGTGGAGAAAAAGCTAAACTAAGTACAAAATAAATTTCGAACCACACTCCACACACATTTTATATGGAAGGGTGAGTGGGGAATAATACACATTTGGTTTAGATTCTATATATACTTCAATGTCTGGTTTTAAGTCACCTCATGGAGTAACTTTTTCTGTAACAGAAATCAACTCCTTTTTTTGTTCAAAATACTCAACATACCATGCTTTGAAACATAACTGTAAAGGAGAACACAGCTAAAGGTTTATACCAAAAAAGAGCCCCCAAAACAACAAAAAAAACCCCAACTTTGCAATTTCTCAAGGCAAACAAGTTGAAGGGACATGTATATGTTCACCCTCATGTGGTGAAGTATCATCACAGCACTTCAGAAAATCAGAGAGATAGTGCTGCTTGAGTCCTAAATGTTTTATATTAAGTTTATGTTTATCAGCACATTTCTAACAGACTAGTTTCAACATAACGAAGTCACCGAAACAAGAAGCACATAACATTTGTCAAACTAAAGTGGCCTGGTCCTTATCCAGCTAACACTGTAGAAAACCAGAAGGGTGGCAACATTTTTGCGTGACTTTCTGCAACAATCCCCTTCAAGAACTCTTAGGGTGCAATTTTTAATTTTGTTTTTTGGGTTTATTGTTTTCCTTTCTCATTCAGTGCAGACAAAGGTACTGAAAGGGAGGTTTTCTGACACCAAACTTTCTGACACCACCCCCCAGCTCAGCTCCACTTTTTTCCCACACCAATATACTTCCCCTTTTTTTAACATGCTTGAATAACTCAGAGCAAAATCCATGAGTCAAATGTGACCTATTAAGTAGAAAATCAAGACCAGACTTATCAGAAGTTACTAAACACAAAGCTAAGGCAGCTCACTCCAAAAATAACAAGGGAGTAATTAAAGACCTGAACTGACGAAAAAATAACTTCCCAGAATATTATTTCTTAACCGATTAAATATACATATATTATAAGTGACTAAATATGCTCATACAAAGTTATTGAACTATATTCCAAAGAGAAATAGCACTGCAAACAACTTGATTTGCAAATACACACAAGATACAAACGTTTTATGCAGTGCTAGGTCCGAAGTTGCCACAGACTTTCCTGTTCCTCCCCACAACAAAACCAGAAACTACAAATCCCACCAATTATAAAGGCTTGTCATTATTAGGATTTCAAAATTAACTCATAATTTCTTGTGAAATTAAACAGTAAAGGAAGTCACCACAGGATTAAAACCACAACAGTTTTGTATTTCTGCTTATAGTTTTCAGACAAAGAAAGTTTGTTGGCAAATGTAGTGGCTGTCATTCGTTGTAATAAACATGCGTAGTCATTTGTTACAATAAACATCTAGAGTGGCTGGCATAGACAGAAGGAACCAAAAAGGATTTAAATTGCCAAGCAAAAAAAAGGGGCATGGTTAAAAATAAAGCTTCCTGAAAATTAAAAACCATAATTAAAAGCAACACCTGGTCAGTAGAAATACCAGAGCAACTCAGACACTGAAGTTCCGTTCTAGAAGAGAACTTGACTAGAACTACATTTACTCTACACCTGGAAACACCTCAAGAAATAATCACTTTATTTTTTTACTGTCTTTTTAACCTGTTCAGTGGATAATGAACGTTTTGGTCTGTTTGCATACAAACAAACTGTGTCCTTACAAATAAGGATTTCATTATCCAAATAGAGAGCAGAAAAGGCCTGAAGATTTCAGGGTAACATAAAACATTATTTAACATATAAAAGTTTAAAATGGTTTTATGTAGAAAGAAAGTAAGTAATGGCTGTTCACATTCACCTAAAAATGTGAACTTTTACTGCAATTCACATGTGAATATTACATAAGGAGTAACCAAACATAATCACATTTCTGGCAAAAGAAAATACATCACCCAGCAACAGCATGACACATCCTATGAGACAAGTTGCTGCCAAAGCTCTACCTTAAAGCTAAAATGCTTCCCCCCCCCAATCACTGAAATCTCAACCATTTCCTCAGCCTGCTTGAGCCAAGAACAATCCCTCAGACTGGGTTTCAAGTGCCCAGCACATTTAGGTATTTAAAAAGGCATGTACAGTTACACTCTGCCACTTGTACAACAGCAAACACTATGTATTGACTTGAGAAGAGCAGTTTGGGCTGACTGCAGCACTGGAGTAAATGTTTTTGTGTAGGATTTATGACTGAAAGATACTTATATTAAAACTAGAAATATTCCTCCCCATCTTTTAATTAGCACCCACCCCCGCAAACGAACGTCAACTAATTGAAGGAATTGAAATATGAAAGTAAGGACTGAAAACTTTGTGAACACACACAACTGTTTATATCCACATCACTAGTAATTAGTAAAACACAATTTATGATGTGTTTCAGTTAAGAAGTACAATTATTTCTTTCCCTTGTCTGAACAAAAGGGCTTAACTTTTTGATTTTTGCACTAAGTGTGCCTTCTCTAACTTGAAAAAGCAAGGCTACAGACAGACAGAACCATCATGCAACCCAGATCCTTCTTTTTAGGTATAAAAACCTGCAACTCCTTTATCAGTTACAACCCTGATACATTTTTTCCAAGCTTATTTTCAAACACTTTAAGAAAAGTGTTAAAACTTGGAGAAGTAGCAACATCAAGAAGTTTGAAAGTGTTCAGTGGGGAAATTGCAAAGAAGTAGAAGGAGAAAAATGTTACAAGATCAAGAAATGTCTACAATCTATTTGTATAATGTTTCTTTTTAAAATATTAACTCCTTAATCCCACTTGTAAAGCTGGGAGATAATTTCTCAGGGTAAAACTAAAAAGACAGCAGGCACAAGAAATATAAAATACATAAAATAGATGGTTTTAAATTACAGATTCTGCCTTCTCAGAGAAAAAAAGCTTCAGAGATAGTGAAGAAATCATTTTCCAATACTACTCATGTGAGCAAGATTTTTGTAGCTAAACTTTAAAATTATGTATGCAGATCAAATATGGATCCTAAGAGTCCAAAATGTAATAAAATAAAAGTCTGTCGTAACCTACATGTTTGGGGTGTTTTTGTTTGGAGATGTTTTGGTTTGTTGGGGGTTTTTTAAATAAAATATAAAAACAACTTAACCGTTATTGACTTGAAGTCCAAAGCAAGAGACAAATACTTTCAAATTTGAAGTATGTGAAAATATTTATATTTGTATTTAAACTATTTGAAAACACAAAACAAAAAGTGTGGAAATGTATTAACCCTCAAACCAGGAGAACAAACATTCCAAGTTGTATATTTTTCTACCTCCATCACCACAAAGACAGACAGCAGTTGAGTCACACACCCCTGCAATTTTGTCTGCTAAAATAAACCCAGGAAACACCATCTTCTCTAGTGCGTTACTAAATTTTACTCCTTAGCTTTTGAGTTTATAAGCCCAGGAATTATTTTTTTCAGCAGTGACTCAAGATGCCACCAACTAATGGAAGCAAATTGGGTAATCTTTATTTCAGGAAGGCTGTAAACTGATGCCACAGTAAGTGTTTATTCCTCATGGCATCACTTTGTTACTTTAGATGAACTCACCTTGCAGTGAGTTCATTTTATTTCAGTCATAAAATAACATCCAATGCAGCTCTGCAGCCATGTGGACAACTACAGAAATGCTGGGAGCAACTTGGAACATTTTGATAGGATTTAATGTTATGAGAAAATATCCTGAATATTTATCAAGCTGGTTGATAAAACTGTACCCACTCCAAGTGCAATGAAGGAAACCACATCCATTTTCCAGCACACTAATAAGGTTTGTTTTCAAATCAAGTAAATCTGGAAACTCATGCTTCTAATTACAAAAGTACCCCCCCTCAACCCTCGGATTAAGAAGTCACCACCTATGCTATTTTCACCATTTGTATTTAGGCACTCAGGAAATCTCTCAATGGCTCTGGTTCCTGAGAAATCTCACAGAAAAATTTAAAATTCTGCACATAACAGAAGCTGAAATTCATGGAGCTCTTCCAAATGTTTAGGCTGAGGAGGTTTCTTCAGGTACAACCTTTCAAATTAAACTTAAAAAGTAGTTACAGGGACCTTGTTCTTTTTTCCAAGTGGGTTTGGAACTCCTCAAATAAGAAACGTCTCATCAGCACATTTTAGAAAGTACCAGAAACAGCTGGTGAGATGCATAAAGTGGGCACTTGACTCATCTTCCAAGTGTCTCTTTTCAGCTCCAGCCACAGAAATGTTGATTATTTTTTTTTTTCTTTCTGCATGTCATCAATCCCAAAGAACAACCTAAGAAAACATTTTATTCCATTTTGTCTTGAAAGATTCAGGCTGGGATGGCTCTGTGTGACCATGAACACCTACAACACATAAATCCCCAAACTACACATGGCTTTAGAGATGCCACATTCCAATTGATCCTGGATCATTACATTGTATACTTATGCAAAATGCTGATAATCCTGCCTTCTTCTTTAATTGTTATTTAATTTATCTGAAAGAAGTTGAGCTGCAATACTCCAAAAAACTTCACTACTATATGATATGATTTAATGGCCCATATGATTTAATGGGATGGTACTCTAAAAATAAAAATTATCCTTTTGGGTGGTTCAAACCCATCACTAAGCAACTATTTCTACAACTACATTCTGACAAAAAAAGGAGGCAAACTGGGACATTTGGAAGTGCCAAAAGACTATTAAGACAAGCAAAACTCTGTTATCGGTGCAGAGAGGAATGAGGTGGAAATCTGCACAACAGCCAAATGTGTCCTTCAGATCTGGATACACAAGTACAAAGCATCAGGCTCTGATAAAACTATATCTAAAGGAAAAATTGCATTAAAAAGACATCTGAGGAGGGGGAGAAATGAATTTAAATCTAATAAAGCAACGCAGTGTTTAAGGGAGATGGGTTTTTCCCCCCCAACAAAAGTTATGAGAAAGAAATGACCTAAACTTCATGATATTTTCTAAAGAAAAATAATATGAATATGCTTCATTCCTCATTAAATAGGTTGAGGGTTCTGTCAGCCCTCTCTATGTACAGGGGTATATGGGCCAAAATAATTCCACACTGTCAATCTCACGAGGGTAAGTTGTTCTCTTTGACAACAACTTCATTTGTTGTCAAACCACAAATGTCACGCAGTTTTTCCCAGCAACACACCCCTTAAGATCTTGCATTTATGTAGCTAAAGCAGCAGTAAAATCCATCACTAAAAACATGCTTAAGCAAAACTCAGATTATACTGAGCGAGCACATGACTGCTGATCACACCAGGCCAAATTTAAACCAACCAAACAAAAAAAATCCCTGCAGACAAAGTGTTAATACATTCATTTAACTGACTTTTATCAGGATCATTTAAGCTATGGATTGCTAAAAAGAAATCTTGAAGAGAAGCAGAGCCCTTTCCATGCTCAGAGCATTGGCTGCCCACGTGGAGAGCTCATCAACTCAAAGCAAAACCAAAGTAGGAGAGAGGGTTTGGCCTCATTTCTACAGGAAAGAAGCTGCAGGAGAAGTCAAGGTCAAATGTTTTAGGTACTCTACCAATAATAACTGGGATAAAACTATTTTACAAGAAAATTCTTCCCCCTGGTCTTGTCCTCTGCTATTCCCTACTAATTCCTAGTTTCTTCTGGGAGATGGGATTGGTATTGGGATGTGAAGGCATTACCCTGCCTGCACTTCCTCCTTAAGGCAAGAAATTCAACACACATTAAGACAGAAAAATTTAAGATAAAAGTCTGAGTGTCCAGCAGAATTAAATGTCTTTCCAACCAGCCAACGTAAACAAACGTGGCTGTGCTTCCTCTCAAGTGCAGTTCACACCACACTTCCACAAATATTCGCTTCTCCTTTCACTGGCTCCACAATTTTCCCTCAATCGTCCAAGTTCTCAGAGATCACTGGAGAGAAGAAAATTTAATAAAAGGAACAGCAACCTCAAAAAGCAACCTGTGGACTTAGGGAGCAGCACCCGAGCTTATTAAACCACCCAAGATCATTAAGCACATACCTCAGTAAAAAATACTTCAAACAGATGTTTCACTGAATGTTATAAAACAGAAACATTACGACATAGAAACATATTTATTTAAATTGCAGAAAACAATCATGGCAGCCAAAAAGGTAATAGATTGAAGCAATTCTATATACAATACCCTCTAATATATTCCATATAAAATAACCCGTATTATATGCTACATAAAATAACCTCTATTTTATTTCATGCAAAACAACCTCTATTATAGCCTATATAAAATAATCCCTATTATATTCCACCTAAAATAACCCCTGTTATATTGACCCAGGCTAACCAACGTTCCATTAGCAGGTGTTGGTGGAACAACTAAGGGAAAAGCAACCTGTTGTTGCTCGTTACTTTGGGGGTTGCAAGGAGCACGGGAATTCCGGGGCCCGTACCGAGAAAACGCTGCTTTCAAACGGGAAAAAATAAAAATAATAACAATAAAAATAGTAATAAAATTCCCTGGTTTAATTCAGGTACGGGGGCCGTTCCCGAGGCCCTCCCGGGGCGGTTTTGCCCGCAGCCCCACACGTGTCCCCGCAGCCGCCCCCGCCTCTCCCTGCCCCGCTCCCGGAGCCGCCTTCCCTCCCCTTCCCTGCCCTTCCCTCATCCCGGGAGCCTCCCCGCCCCTCCTCAGGCCTCGCCATCACCCCGGGCCGCCCCTTCACCCGCGCAGGCCCGGCCGTGTCCCCCCCCCCGCCCTCCCGGCCGCCGGGCGCTGACCTGGCAGAAGCGTCGGCAATAGTACTGGCTGCGGAGGAGCGCGGGCAGCCCTGGGGGGAGCCCGGGGGCCGCCAGCGCCTCCAGCTCCTCGCTGAGGCGCTCGGACTCCTGGTCACTCTCGTCTTCCGCCATGGCGGCCCCGCCGCCCCGCGCGTACCGAGCGCGCCGGCCCCGCCCCGCCCCGCCGGAAAGGCCGCCCCTCTGCCCTCTCATTGGTTAACTCAGCTGTCCGTCAGCGCGCGCGACAACGCGCGGCCCCGCCTTCCTTCCGCGATTGGCGTGAAGCTCACAGCCTCACTCCGTCCATTGGCTGAGAGACCCGTCAGTCGCGCCTCACCTCTGCCACAGCGCCCCGCCCCGCCTCCATCGTGCCCGCCCGTCCGCTTCTCATTGGGCGAAAGCGCCGCCCATCAACGCGAGGAGCCAATCAGAGCGCGGCTCAAGGCGCCGTGGGCGGGGCCGTGCGTGTGGGTGGTGGAGCGGCGGGCCCGGCCCGGCGGGGCCTCGGCGGGAGCGGTGGCGGCGGCGGCGCCGGGGGCGGCGGGGACGGAGGG
>NW_016690273.1:2648861-2694803 GCF_001604755.1 Lepidothrix coronata | reverse complement strand
TTGCAACAGCAAACTGTAACAAAACAAGTGCAGCGAAAGTACATCATGCCTATAGGTAAATGGCCAGGCAACTTATTGTATTTCTTAAAAAAAAAAATAGAGAGAGACAGAGACACATATATATTTTGGAAAATACTTTGAAGATTCTAACACTTGTTGCCTTTTTTTTTTTTTAAGGAAATGGGTAGTTAGTTTGATGACCATTTATTTTGGTCAGAAAACCTCAAACCTGAACAGAGCTATTACTTGATTTTATTTTTGAAAGGACTTAAATTATCTTAGCTGAGATTTACCCAGCTACTCCAAGACATACAGGTCTTGTTTGATTTTTGGTGCACTTGAGTAGGTCATTGCCTGCTTTGACAACATAAAGTGTAATTTAGAGTGATGTTAAAAGTGTCCAACTCTCTTAGTTATCAGTGACCTCCCTCAGAGAAGTTGTTATGTTTGAAAACACAGTTTTTTATTTTACATTGAAATATATGCAATTTTCTGTTCCCATTAGGCTGCCCCTTAGAGCTTTAGGCTCCAAGTTAAGGTTCACTCTAATAGTTGTGGTTTGAGCTGGAGTAAAAGCAAGGCCTGTTTCCAAACAAGTGCTGACAAAGCTCATGTTTGGTTTTGTTTAGTTTGGGTTTGGTTTCTTTTTTTTTGTTTGGGGGGAAAAGGGGCTTTTGTAAGTGACAGTAATTGTCTTCTTGCCTGCCATTTGGACAACTAAATTTCTGATAAATAAATGAATTTTTTACTAAACTGCTAACAGAATAAATACTTTCAGGAAATAAACAGAAAACTACTGACTGAACTTAATGAAAACCGTCAAATATGTTGGAAATACTAAGAAGAAAGCATCCTCTGTCCTAAAGTGTAAAGTATAAAAAAAGTCTTCAAGAAAAGCAGAAAGCCTTTCTATTTGACTTTAAGTGATGAACAGATTTGGTTTGGAGGGTTCTGAGAGTTCTGAGGGCTGTGAGTTTGGAGGGCTGTGAGTTTGGGGGTTCCGAGTTCTGAGGATTCTCAGTTCTGAGCTTTGTAGTTGTAGAAACCGAAAGTCTTTTCCTCTGACCCATAAGGAACTTCATTCTCCAATTTCTTTAGATTTTTAAATGAAGAGCCTTCCTTTCAGTAACAATTTCACATGTGTATCTTCCATGTAATTAATTATCTTTTAGATACCAATAAATGCTGTATTGGGTGTTGAATAGACTCTATCCAGGAGCATTTGGTTGAAATCCTCAGCACACTTTGACCACAGTTTGGTTTTTTCCAGCTGTGCCTTGTTGGAGGCAGCAATGGAGCGGTTTGGAGTGAAATCCGCCCCGTCCCGTAACCGCTCCAAGACTGCCCTGTACGTGACCCCTCAGGACCGTGTGACTGAGTTTGGGAATGAGCTCCACGAGGACGGAGGGAAACTCTTCTGCACTTCCTGCAACGTGGTCCTGAACCACGTCCGAAAATCTGCCATCAACGACCACCTCAAGTCCAAAACACACACCAAGAGAAAGGCAGAGTTCGAGGAGCAGAACGTCAGGAAGAAGCAGAGGACTCTCACTGCCTCCCTGCAGTGCAACAGCACTGCCCAGACAGAGAAATCCAGTGTCATCCAGGACTTTGTGAAAATGTGCCTGGAAGCCAATATCCCTCTGGAGAAGGCTGATCATCCCTCTGTGAGAGCCTTCCTGTCCCGCCACGTTAAGAACGGCAGCTCCATACCCAAGTCAGACCAGCTCCGGAAGGCTTATCTGCCTGATGGGTATGACAACGAGAACCAGCTCATCAACACCGAAGACCGCTGAGAAGGAAACTGTTTTCATCATTGTTGTGAAGTTTTACATATTGATGGTGTGGTTTATTTTTATATTCATGCATATATACAGTGTTACATATTGATTTTACAAGCTATTTTGTATTCTTGTAGAAATGACAATCTATTCCTGGACTCAGTGGTGTGCCACAGATTGTTGCTGACCCTGCTATGGACTTCAGAACTCCTGATGAATGTAGGGAACGTTCCTGGCGTACATCTGATCTCTGCCCAGTCCAGCTGTAACTGATGCTGAGAAAAAGGCACTTGGATGGAGGACCTAAACAGTGCATCCAAATATCTGTGGAAGATGGTGTGGTAGGGATTGTTAATGATGTCAGTGGATTGCTTTGTCTGGTATCCTGTCCCTGAGTGACCAAGAAGTGGTGCTCACGTTTGAACTGCAAGAAGCTATAGAACGGTTAATTAAAATGTAACTGCTCTGTTGGGGGAAGACTGTTGCAACTTTCTACTCCAGTTTGGTTTACCTTTTAAAACAGGAAACCTTTTTTCTTCTAGAATACTCTCTTACTCTGTTTGGTGCAACTGTGGATGTATCCATTAGCTTGAATAGCCAGTCTCTTGTGTTGACCTCTGAGCTCCACAATTCTCACAAGGCTGGGAGTTGTGCAGGTTCACCATGTCTGCATTTCTGAAATCGCTGTTTCAGCATTTCTAAAATCACTGTTCCGTTGTCTCAGTTGTTGCCCCTTCAGCTTCAGTGCCAATCCTTGAAAGCTGAGTAGATGAACCAATAACTGAGTGTGGTTTGCAGTGCAGCTGCTAGCAAATGAACCTTGTGCTGGACAAGTTCTTAGGGGACAGGGTTAACGCCTTTTTCCTACTGGCAGGACTAAGGATGCAAAATCTAAATTGGGGCTGGGGGAGGCACTAAACTGTGAAGTTGAGAAGGTTTTTTCATTGTGCACGGGAGAAGAGACTCTTCCATCTTCCCCTGAAGGTCCTCGACATCTCCAGCCTTGTCATTGGCCTTTCAGTCAAGGGCGGTAAAGCGATTAAAATCAGCACTGCAAAGACTGTTCAGTACCTGTAAGCACAAGTAGGGAAGTGTTTATACTTGGAAGCTATACTGGAATTACAGACGTGGGCTGTATTTCTTGCTCTGTGCTATGGCCACATCTGTTGGACTGGCAGAACTAAAATGGGAAAAGGAAGAATTTCAGTCATGTTACCCTCTCCAAATTCTGGTTGAGCCAACTAACCCACTGGATGCAAGTGCTCTGTAAGAAATGAGAGAGCATTGTGCAGAGTGCTGGAATACAACTGACCTCTGCCTGCTCTAGATTTCCTGGAGATGGTCTGGGTTCAGAGAGGTGCCAAGCACTTTCTGATAGCACAGAAATCCTCCCACTCAGTGGATACAGTGGAGTAAACACGCTTTAACTCCCTTGGGTGGAGCCAGTTAGCCAGCTTCCTTTCCCCAGCAGAATTTCACAGTATTTCTTTTATTCCAGATATTTCCAGCAACACTCAGTAATTGCTAAAAAGAGACAAAACAACCTGATTATTTTGCTTCTGCAATTATTTCCCAAGCTGTTCCTAAAGCAGTCTTTTTTTCTGGGCTGAGGGAGACTTACGTACTTAGCAATGACTGGTTTTTTGTGCACTTAGCTTCTAAAGAAATGCACTTGTGTTACATGTCCTGCTAAGAAACTCTCTGGACAAGACCAAAAGCAGGAGGCTGCCCATCCATGTGCACCAGGCCAGGGGTGCTCAGCCCACTGCTGCACCTCTGGGACTGCACTCAGTCACATCCATCCCCTCAGTTGGGTTGGTTGTAGGTCCAGAGCTCCAGACAGAAATACCAGTAGCAATTCTTTAATCCTAACTAGCAAAATATGCCTTCCAAAATATCATTTGCTTTTGCACAAGCTTGGGTTTAGCTTGAAATCATGAGCTGCCTTGGGCTAAAACTCTTCTGTAAATCTTCTTAAGCCAAGCCTTTTCTGTCCTGATGATAATTGAAAGTGTTCTTTCACAGCTGCTGTCTCATTACAGTGAAACAACATTCTCACTTTAATCTTTTTTTTTTTTTAAACCTTATCAATGGAAGCGAATGGAAGACAGTGAACTGTTGAGAAAACAGGCTTCCATTAAACAAAAGCATCTGGAGAAAAGAGGATGATTAAAAGGTGTGATTTTGGGCCAGTTAGCTCAGTTTTTACTAACGTGGGATTTTTCAGGCTGCACCCCCATAACAATTTTGTATAAGATTCAATGTTGTATGTTTTTTTTCTTGACTGACAAACTGACAGGCATTTTGAAAAGCTTAATGGTGACATTAAATAGGGTCTTGCACAGCTTATAAAAAATAAATCAAGTTACTTTTACAGTTTTACACAAAAATAAAGAAGTTGGTAACATCAAGAGTTTTGGTTTAAAAAAGAGAACCAGTCATTCTCAATAAGGCAAAGGAATATTAGAATATTTACTTTCTCAAAAGCTTATTCTACTTACAGAGCAATCTCTATAGAGAGATTTACAGAATCAGAGCAATTCTATAACTGTTTTCATTAATTCTTCTAGTACCAATTTACTTTTATGCAGTACAAGCCTGGTGAGGAACATGATCAGCAGAGCCATGGGCGACCAGCTCCTAACAGTTTGGAACCAAAAGCTGGTCATCAGAATCTTCAGTGGAATGAACTTAATTCCACACAGCAGTTTGTAGGACATTGGTGTCTTAGTAAGGGGATACTTTCATTTAAGAAGGAGCTGCAGCATTTTACAAACTTTTTGAAAATCCAGATGCTGATCTATTGCAACAAACATTAATAATGGAGTGAAACAATGAAAAATAAAGCACTTGCAGGTAACCTAGAAAGAAGAATGAATAAATAAGTTTATAATCATGGACATGACCCAAATCATCAAGACCGTTCTACTTTTAGAGAAAATAAGTGTGAGTGGTTCCACTCAGTTGTGGAACAGAGTCCTGCAAACACTCAAATTTAGACCATAATTTTTGCCAGTGTGGCTACAGTTGGATAAAATTTAATTTATAATAACCTTCTAATTGCTGTTGATCCAAGGGAATATTTACAGCAGAAGTGTTCTGGTATATCTAAACTAACTAATCACTAAATCCTAGCTCAGAGGCTGTCATTAAGTTATCAGTCTCCATGCAAGAACACTGCATTATTATTTTTCTATGTATTTCCTGCAAAAAAAAGTACCTTCAGAAGTAAAGGTAAGATGGTAGCAATGTCTGCTTTTCACTTTACATAGGAAGGGACAAGCTATAAGGGATACTTTTTGCCAGGTGGTTTTATTAATATATTTGAACTCTAAATGTAATATTAAAAAAAAATAAAAAGAAAAATATTTTCTTCTCTGACCATGTACTTCAATCAGTTTAGTCAACTCACAGCTAAAATTACTCTGAAATGCTTTCCTTGGAACAACACTTTCAAAGAGTAAAATAATGAAAATGAAAAAACATGAGCAAGCTTCCAAATTTTTAATCATTTTGAAGCCTCTGATTTGGCAGGTCCTTAGGGGAGGTGAAACATCCAACATAATGAAAGGGAAATCTGTTTTTCAAAACTTGTTTGCAAAGTATGGGATATTTTCATGATAGAAGGGCTATTTTTAGCCAGAGCCCCTTTTAGCAGTTCTGAACTGAACAGTGAAATGCTCCCTGGTTTTGCAGCATAATGAGCTGGTTTTCAGGAAAAAGAAAAGAGAACAAAAAAAAGCTGGAAGTTTGGCAAGGATAATCTCTATATTTACATATAAAGAGAGGCAAGACTCACTGTTGTTGCATTCACATTGTACTCACTGCTACTTAACTCTTTGTGTAATTTGAGTGCTTGTTGTCTTTGTACAATTTTAAGGTTGTGTCTAACTTTCAAAATAAATCTTTTTTTTTAACAAAGCTTCTCACTGTAATGATTCTCTTAGTGTCTTTTGGTCTAGTGGAGATGCTTTACTTCTGGTTTGGTGGTAGGGATGTTTTGCTGATGGTAAGTGGCCACAGAAATGGTTTTATTTAAAAAAAAGTCCTGAACTTATGATTAGATAATAAAGTAGGGCTGAAAATACCTGCAGTGCCACAAGATTTCCTGTTGGAACAGTTAGACCAGAGTAAGTGATTTAAATTTTTATATTAAAACAATACTGAAAAAAAATTACTCTGTAAAGTTTTCACTCGGTAATGAAAAAGTAGTATCTTTAAAAGAATAAAAGTAAAAAGGTATTCCTTTTTGATAGATTTATGCATGATCACTTATTTTGCCAACAAAGTGGATGAAGAACATGTGGTAGTCCATATATAAAGGTGTAATGTAAGATGGTAGAAATGGATTGTGACTGTCTGCAAAAAGGTCACAGTTTGATCTCTGTCTCCCTTAGGGACTTGCTAAAAATTGAGCAAATAGCATCAATCAGCCCATCAAAAATTACTAGAGTGGGTTTGATTCCTTACACATTCTGAATTCTTACCTGGCTTGACATCTCATGATGGATCAACAGTAAACTCATGCAACCTCCTGACTGATGAATTTATTAACCATTGCTTTCTCATTTTCACTCATTTCCAGCACATTAGAATCAGGTGCTATTTATTACCCTGATACGAAGTGGAAAAGCAGAATAAACATAGCCTTTTGTAAAGTTTTTTTTTGTGTGTACAACTCTACGAAACAGCACATGCAGACTTGCAAAATTGAGTGTATTGGTGAGGATTTGTGTGGAATCTAATGCAGAACTGGGTGAAACGTGTATTTAAGGTTTAGTTTTTAGGCCATGCTGAATTCTTACGGTGACACTTTTTTATCTGAATCCAGGCAGTTCAACCCATATCCAGGATGCAGTAGGATAAAGGATACACAACTGCTTTGAGGCCACACTTACATTAATAATTAGGTTTGGCATTTATCATTTACACAGGGGAGGCA
Source organism: Lepidothrix coronata (assembly GCF_001604755.1). Taxonomy (NCBI): domain Eukaryota; kingdom Metazoa; phylum Chordata; class Aves; order Passeriformes; family Pipridae; genus Lepidothrix; species Lepidothrix coronata. The sequence goes on along the minus strand of NW_016690273.1, from coordinate 2,688,080 downwards.
GCAGAGGCTGAAGGAGACACAATCAGCGCAGTTCTGCCAATGTCAGGTAAGAATTTCGGGGTTTTGCCCATCCCACCACTTTTTTTTACAAGAGGTTTGGAATTTGTGGGTCATCTGGTGGTGGAGGCCACCTCTTTCCTATCCAAAAGCAGATCATTGAGCTCACAAGTAGGAGCAGAAAGTGTGAGGTCGGACACAGAGAGCTACTGCAGCTCCATTAAGGATATCATTCAGCAGCTCTGTTCAAAGCTGGGAGAAAAAGAATTAGGAGCTTTAGAGGTTCTTAGGGGGTTTTGTTGTATTGGTTTGCCTCAAGTGGGTTTTTAATCTGCCCTTCAGTGGACAAAATAGCTCTCAAATTCAGTGCTGGATTTCACTGGAGTAAATGAGACCTCCTCACCTTTGTTCTTCTATAATTAGCTTTAAATTGCTTCCTCCTTCCCCTTATTTCTGAAGCCCGTCGTTATCACAAGACAAATTCAATAGCTACAACACCCTTGGAAGTGTTTCATGTACAGCAAAACCCTGAGTAGAGTCTTCACCACCTCTGTATTGAATGAACTGATGTCCCTCGTGATGAGAAGGTTCAGGCCCAGGCTCAGCCTGCACTTTAGAACCTGTTCTCTGTTCTTTGATTTAACAAGGGTTGGTTCCTCTCATTAAACTGAAATTGCTGAGGGAAAAGGGAGATGCAGAGAATCTCACAGGAAAAGGAGAAGGCTTGCAAAAAAATGAAGTAGCTGGTCTTTAACAGGGAATTACAGTGATCACCCGTGACAGGCAAGGAGCTGGATGGGACACTAAAATATTGCTGTCAAACCTTCTTCATGTAGGATTAAGGTAACTCTCAGTAGACTTACTGGAGCCCACTGTCAAAATGGTGTGTCTCACCTTGTGGTCAGAGACTGATCACCTGCAAACAGGAAAAAAGCAACCCCAAACCAAAGCTTTGGTCTTGTGATACTGTAAAAATAGAAAAGCTCGCAGGAATGTCTCAAGGTGGCAACACAGTCCCAACAAAAAACACGAAAAATTTAGATTCTTTGCCATTTTCAGAAAGATTATGAAGAAAAAAACCCTACCAAAACAAACAAAAAACTCAAAACAATTAAACAGATACCAACCAACAACCCCAGAGCAACCATTCTCCAGGAAGGAGATAAAGGTAATGATGTATCAGCAGGGGCAGTGGAAGTCTCATTTGCCAAAGGCTTTTTACCAAAGTATAGATGAGTGTCCAAGCTATTTACTATAAAAAATACAACGTAAAGAATCCTTACAAGCCATCTACAGTGTGCAGGACAGGGAATGTGTTCCTTCCTGCCACTCTGACCCACGTCTTCTCTCCCAAAGGGAGACAGCACAGAAGACTTCCACAAAATTGCCAAAAAGGGATTGCCCACCCAGAAAGTCGATCTCAAACCACCACAGAGAACAGACAAAACCTTGTTTAATGAAAAAGCTTCAATCTGCAGCAATCCAGCCCAAACCACTTTGTCTAATGAAAGTACAGAGCTTAAGTACAAACTACTAATATTACATTCCTGGCATAGGCTTTGGATAACTCGACACAGCATAGGCAGAAATGGCAGTGGCAGGAAATCCCTCCCTGAATAACCATTTTTTCTAGGTTAGACATGGATTCACCACTAGGTGTCTTCACTCTACAACCCGTGGTAGGAGCGTTTGTCTCCAGCGGAGGCAATGCCGTGTGTGCAGTTACACTCCGCGAGTTTTCTGTCGTAAGTAGTTGCCATTCAGGCTGGATTGTAATTTTGTAAGGCTTTTTCAGTTTCTCACGAACATCAGGATGATTCTCCTGTGACCAGACCCTTCCAAACTCAAAATTTCAGAGAATTGTTCCATTATTTTCTCCGAAATATTATTTTGAAAAAAGAATCCCAAGAATTTAAATTTTTTTAAGACCATAATATTCAGTATTTTCTCTAGAAAAATATATTTCAGTGTTTGACTACCCCATTTTAACACAGCGTTTTATAACTGCATTATTTTCCTCTCCCTGGTTTCTTTTTGGGGTTGTTATAGGCAGAAGTGATACCTTCTATATATATGAAGTTCCTGTTCCACTTGAATTTGGCTTTAACTTCATGAAGAAACTTTGCATTGTCAGCAGTTTTTGGGAAGATTCAACTAAGTGGTTCAATGTTTTGGAAATATTGGGGCAAGAGAGATATTAAGGACACGCTGAAAAAGGACCCACAAAATCAAAAAATCAAATTACTTGGCCTTCTGTTGTGAAGATGCTAAAAATAACTAGTAGAAACAATAGTACAATATTACAAACAATATTAGAAACCATAGTACAGTAGTACTTTTAGTGCAGATTGCTTTAAATTAATCTAACACAAATTAACATATTCAGCCATGTTTCTGACATCTACCAGCTTGTGAATGGTGAATTTGTTCAGCTTCCTAATTTGCTGATGTTGAATTAGAGTCAAACACAAGCACTGAAGGACTGAACAAGTGCCTCCCTTCTCTCTGCTATATTTGCTGGTTATAAAATTTAAACCTCACATGCAGAAGCATCTTTCAAAAAAAAAATAGCTGTGGTTCCCTGCACTGTGAGGGCAGAAGCAGAGAGTTCTGAGGTGATGTGAAACAATGAAGCAGTTCACGTTTCAACCACACACACACACACAAAACACCAAAAAAATAAAGACAACTGTGTAACCCATCATATTTTTTCAGATTTGTAGCTTCTCCACCCCTTTTTTTGGCAGCAGAACTAGTGGAGGGACTCGACTCAGACACACACCCCAGGGACACCTCACGGGGTGTGAGAGACTGTCAGAGCTGCACCTTTGAAACCCTCAGGAACATCTTTTTGCAATGCCCAGAGAATGAAGGTTTCTGCAGTCATGTTGATCAAAAGGATATTGCTGTACCTTCTCCTGGTAATGCTGGCTCAGAGCATCTGTCAAGTTTACGGTAAGATGTGGCTTTATAATTTAACCTGAGTGGAGTTTTATTAAACACTGTGGGTGGGGAACAGAAAGCAAAGCAGTGCTTAGTGTACCCTGGAGATAGCATCTTGTTTTCTTACCATATCAGAGACTCCTAATTTGAGTGAAGAGGATGATAATTTAATAATTGAGAAATATTCAGTGACTGTCTAGACAAGAACTCCAGCACCTGGGGACCAAATACATTTTTCACTGTGGTTGGGGCCGAAGGCTCTTCCTCCAAAGGGTTTGTGCCTGAAATCTGGGAATCCTACTAACTCTGAACTAAGTCTGCTTTGCAACCAAATTATCCTCACCAGACAAGTGTCTCTGCAATTACTTGGCTTACTTATTATCCCACTTTAATTATCATCCCACTTTCAACTTTGAACCGCCACAGTTTTGGAACAAGAGGTTCTTCTAATTTGGACTGACATGAAGACAACCCTGTGCCCAGTATACTGCTAGTACTATTTTTACTTTAGTTTCCTTAAGGAGATTATTTTATTTCAAGTTAGTATACTCCTAATACTGTTTTAATTTTATTTTGCTCAAGGAGATTATTTTGTTTCAAGTTCTCCCTGCCTGATATCATACAGGAGCCATAAGTGTTGGCACTGAAAGGAAGGAAGTGATACAAAAAGGCTCAGAGCTGCTGCAATGGATACACTCAGCTGCTCTTCATACATTTCAAATGGATCAACTGCTAAATTGGTCAAAATAATGTGATAAAATCCTGCTAAAATGACATAAATTGAATTGGCTGTGCAAAGCTTAGCTGACACGTGTGACCAGCCCTGCAAATCAACAGCATCTTCTGACACTCCTCTTTTTTGATGAATAAAACACTTTATTAATACTAATAGGAAATGTTAAACAAGTAGTCAGAGTATCCCTGGGAAGAGACACCCAAATATTTTGCTTAAGAGACAAGAGTTATCATGCTAGCTGCTTAATCAGGGTGTGATCTGAGCTCGAGCAAGCTGCTGAACTGCTTGCTTTACACTTGATTTTCAAATGACTAAACTAGCATGCTTCTGAAGCATGCTTCATATCTTGAGCTGACAACCTCCTTCATTCCCTAAAGGAACGTGTTTTATTCTAAGAAAATTAGAAGGTTAGAAAATTAGGCACTTCATTAAGTCCCTCTGTTATTAGTCCCTCACATAATCACCTCTCTTTATTGCCTGGTAGAATTCTTTCCTACTTGGATGAACCCTCCACACTCCTCTGCCAGGTTCCAAATACTGCTTTTAAAACAGAATGGGAATTCTGTTTATCACATCAATCTTTTTTACACACGGTTAGGGGTTTTAGTTTGGTTGGTGTTCACATTTTATTAGGTTTAATTCTTAGATCTAGGAGAGAACTACTTGGAGTCCTCCAAGAACACTAATATTTCTTTCTCTGCACCTACTACAAAAATAAAAATGATGTTCACAGGAGCATTACAGGGAGAAAACTTTTGCAAGTCAGTCTCTACAGAACCATGATACATTTTTTAAATGTATTTACGTTTTACCCAAAGGTTTCCCCAAACTTGCTTGGGTTTTATTTGGTTAAAAATAAGCCGAAAATTGAAGCCAAATTATTTAAGCTTTGTGTGTTGCAGATCTATTCAAAGGTTCCCTTACTCCAAAGAGAAACAAAGTTGACCCCTCAGATTTCATAGACCAAGTCAATAATAATAATAATAATAATAGCAACAACAACAACAGTAATAATATTTTCTAAATTAGGGAAAGAAAAATAAGCCTGTTTCTAATAAGTCACAAGCAGAAGGACCTTCTGCCCCCACATCCCTGTAATTTTAGTCCAGTTAGACCCTGTTTCCTTTGTAACATCAGAGTTTTTCCTTACAAAGAGTGGTTGTTGCTCTCTGGGCTGCAAACACAAAATAAATGAAGTGTTTCATCCCAGTGAAAATAAAACCCAGCAAGCTGGGTTTTAATAATAATAAAACTCATTCTTGCTCCAAGAATCCCATCCAGAAAGCGAGTACGTGCCCACTGATGGTGGGCACAGCTCTCAGCCCCAGTGACATCTTGCTGTCAGACCTTGTGGGATACCCTGGACATGCCAACAGAAAAGTCCCATCTTCAGGTTTCAGTCATCAAAACATAAAAGCGTATTTTCTGCACTTACACAGCTTTCATCAAGGAATAATTAAAAAAAGATGCAACTCTTCATCAGCTACATCAGCAGATAGGTCAGCATTGCAAACACCAACACTGCCAGAAAAAAAAGTTGTTGGCTTAATTAGTCATGTCATGGCTGTTTTCTAGAATGTAAAGATGAGGAAAAAATTTAAAAAATATTTTTATTAAAGTACTGTCAGGAGTATTTGCCTACTGTACAATTATGGAATACCTGCTTTCATTCGAAATCCTGGCAGAAGCTTTGCTTTACTTGTGCAAATTAATTCCTGGTGCAAGAGAGCCCATCTCACTGCAGCCTCTTCGGAAATACACTCAAGGGATCTGAAAGAAAATGTGCTTTTAATCACTGGGGATCTTGCTGAGGAGTTTAAGTTTGAAGCTGATATATAAAGTCTGTTACAGATTCTTTTCCCCTCTTGAAAACTGCACATTCAGAGACTCGTCATGACCACCAGTGTTTGTGAAACTGAAAACTTAAAGCCTTGGTGTAAAACCTTGTAACTGGCTTCTCTACTATTGTTACAGAAGTTAACTAAACTTATTTTAAAAGCAATATGGAACATAATTGGCAGTGTCTCTACCACTGACTTCTCATAAGAGAAAAAAACCTGAGATACTCTTCTGAGGAAAAGTTCACCAAGCCACATGTGTGCTCAGGTTTATTTTGTATGTGTCATTCTAATGACAATTAACGAACTGAAGAAGTGTTCTCTCACTGGCAGATGTGTTGATTTTTTTCCCTCCTATTTAAAAAACAAAATATATCTATCGCTCATTCTCTAGGATATTATAATTTATATTGTTATTTCATCCCAAATCTACACCAAAACCTACCCCTGCCAAATGGCCTTTGTAGGAAATCCATGAAATATATTTTTAAAGTTTGCCTTAAATATTTGGTTCTATATAAAATATATCCCAAACATTTTTAGTTTTAAAAGGATTTTCTCCACTGCTTTTTGTCCATTTGCAGTTTATTGCCAAGGGAGGTGTGATTTGGGACAGAGAAAAGGCTAACTAGAGATTTCAGGGCATGCTCATCACCAATTCCAACACCTAAGCACTAGAGGAAAAAAAAAAGATGGATTATAAGAAAAGGCTTTCTCTAGTCCAGATTTTTTGGTTACTGAAGTTCAAAATAATTGAAACTAAGAATTTCACAAAGCCTGAGGAAAATGTTTATAACTCTTGTTCATTCATCTCATCTGGTGATATTGTTCTAGACAACATTTACCAAGGACTTCTTCCTGGCAAAAATTTGAAACCCTGAAGCCCAAATCATTGAGCCATCAGTCATTAACAAGTCCTTAACATTCAGCCATGAGTCAGTAACAACATACCAAAGCAATTATGATGATTGTTATGCTCCAAGAATTGTCTTGTAATACTTAAAAAAAGAATTAAAAGGAGCTTAAAGTCTGATTGGTTTAAGCCCCTGAAAGTAAGGCCCTTTTGCAGGCTCTGACAACAGTCTCCACATTCTCACACACACTGAAATGGAAGCTGTAGCTCATATAGTTTATTAAGAAATTCAAAAGATTGTTCTATTTGACTGTCAGGGGAAAAAAAAAAATAAACCAAAAAAATCACAAATAGTGGTGTTTACCTGGCAGGCACAGGCTTTTTTCCACAGGATGCACAAAGCAGAACTAAGGAAATTCAATCCAATTTCAGTAAGCTATTTTTTTTCCCTACCAAAACTGCGGCTGCACCAGAACAACAAGCTCAGGACAAGTTCCTCCCACACGCTGTTCCCAAAGCCCAGTGCACATTCCATAGGCAACCTGTTGAAGGAAACAAGGATGGTGGAGTCAGGACCACTGGATGGCAGGGAATTCTGCTCTGGGAGCAGAATTTAACCAGACCTGATTATATTGGAATTAGGAAGTGAAGGATCACCACCTGCAAAGGAGCAAAACTGTGGCACGTTTGCACAGGCATTGGGAAAACAGGAGAAACACTGTTCAGGCTCACCTGGTGGGAGACAAGCACCTTCTATTTCAGGTCTCTTAAAAATATATAAGGAAAAGCAGAACAAGTAATAAAGTAATAGCAATGCCAGTGGAAGTTTAAAAAAAAAAACCAACAACAACAAAAACAAAACCAAATCAAACAAAAAAAAATTCACAAAAAACTCACCCCCAAACACAAAAAAAACTCCAAACAACTCCCCCCCCCAAACCAACCAAACAAAAAAACAAAGAATAAATTGTATCCAATTAAATCTTTTATTAGCAGTGAAGCAGCTCCTTATGATTGCATTGGAGACATACAAGCATGTTTTATTTCAATTCTCTTAAAAATATACTATGTAAGGAAATAGAATACGTAATGTCAATGCCAATGGAACCTTAATTAAAAAAAAAGGCAAAAAAAAACCCAAACAAAAAACCCCACCCAAACAAAACAAACAAAACCCAAAACCCCCAAACAAACAAAACTAACAAAAAAAACCCCACCAAACAAACAAACAAAAAAAACCAAAAACAAAAACAAAGGATAAATCGTAACCAACTGAATTTTTTATTAGCAGTGAAATAGCTCCTTAGGATTGAATTGGCAATAGTGCAGGAAGTTCTAAGGATGGAATTTTCTCATGGGGATGAGAACACTTGAACTGCTTATACCTTTCACCTGCAGAGCAAGAGGGGCACAAAAACTACCCTTGAAGTGCATCCAGACCTCAGTAAAGCTTCTGGTCTGGAAATTTCTACATTCCTATTCAGGAATATAGAAATTTCTGTGCCACCCCTCTTCCCTGAAGTGCAAGACAATTATTTCTTTAGAGCAATATTTAATATTGATAAGACATTTTCCTTTCCGAGTACCCACAAAACTAATGTCCATTGGAATTCATGAGAAACTCAAAACTTGTTTGAAAACAGAGAAATTGGACTTTTGGGACCTTCTATAAAAGTTCTGGCATTTAGTTTTTTGGGGGGTTGTGTTTTGGATGGTTTGTCTGTTTTTCCAAAAGAGAATTTTAAAAAAGATAAAACTATGTGATAAAATAATTAGATGAAGGTCCTCAGAAAATATCTTTGCTGCAGAGATATACAGATCCTTTTGGAAATATATGTTACATAGGATTATATCTAAAAGAAGGCTGCTATCAATCTTTATAGATAACTTCCTGGAGCATTATCTTCCAGGGCAATCACTGCTCAAAGAACTGAAACCTTCACTTTCTAATTTGAGCTTTTAGTTTCCATTTTCAGGCTCTTGATAACCATGTGCTGCTGCTGTGGTATGACCAAAGGAGGTCTGTCCCACTTGCCTGAAACCTGAAATCATCTGAAATCTGCTTTCTTTTAATTGGAGATAGAAGATTTTAAGTGAAAGAGAAGTGATCCTGCCTCATAAAACTAAAATATATCTTTCAGAATGGTCTTAGTCAGGAAAGCAGGGAAGGGACTGGATGTCCTCTAACACCTAAATACTGCCTTGTGAACATGTTAGAGCTGGTACTATTGCAATATACTTGACACATCATATATGTTGCAAATCCCTCCATACTATATATATTTAATATATTAACACTAAATTTAACTATTTTATTCACTTTAAGTATCATGCAATATGTTAAATGTTATATTAAATATATTGCTTTTGATACTACATCTCAACAGATATATTGTCAATGTAGGCCACTCCTCAGGACCACCAATAATTCAAACTCTACAAGCTTCCACAGAAATCAGTTCCATTATTACTATTTTCACAACTAGAAAGTTTTTCAAACTATATAATCAACCTTCCCTGCTTCACGTGTAGCCCTTTATTTCTCCCCATACTTACCAGAAACATGAGGAAAAAAGTTATTTCATTCTTCCTTTCTATCTTACATGATTTTATGATGTCCTTTCCTCTCATTTCTTTTCTTTAAATGAATAAAAATCCACAAGAATTTCAAGCTTTACTTCGTGACCTTCCTATCACAGTCCTGGTGTTAGCTGGCTTCTTTCCAGCTTGGAGAGTCCTCACACATTACCCTGCTCTTTCTTGAAGAGCACTGGACAAGACCTAGGTAAAATTGCCAGAACAGAAAGCTTTTTACATGCCCCCCGTGTATCTTCTTGAACTGAGCTTGCCTTTCTATAAACAATTTCTGTTATCTGTTCAATCTGATTTACTGCTGGTAATATATTGGCAGCTTTCTCTCTTTACTAAGTAGTGAAATAATATTTTCTTAATTTTACAATCAGTATACTTGCACTTGATGTGCTTTTTCAAGCTCATCTCATCCTCTGCCATGACTTTTCCAATGTTGCTCAGTTCTTTTATGTCCCTCCTTCATAACCAGACCTTCTTTTCTGCTTTTGGAGGTTTCTTTCTTGTGTCAGTGAAAAGCTTGCTCATGATTTGGCCAAGACAGTCTTTTCCTGCACTGCTGCAGTGCTGAGAGCTTGTACTCTTGTCATTTATTTACAGCTGAGGAGTTCTTATCTCCCACATCTCCAAACTTACTGAAGAACTTACTTGCTTTGCCAAACAAAACTATTTTTATTCTGCTGCTCTCATTCCTTCTCTTCTTAGGGCTATTGAATCAATTCTGCCTTCTATTTCCCCTTGGTTTTTATCCAGATATTTCTCATTAGTAAAAAGACATTGTTTGTAGCCAGGGCTCTTCTCCTGGTTAATTTGCTCATCTCCATCCAAATTATCTGAATTTCTTCCCCTTGCCCCTTCCACAGGGACCAGTTTTAAAGTCCTTCTCCAAGTTGCTTTACCTGTGTGTTTTTGCCACTCTCCTCACCCCACTTCAAACCTCATTTAAAGCCATCCTAAGGGAAAGTTGGTATTCAAGGATGACTTCAGATTTGGACTCTTCAAACAGAAACTTCCTGGCATTCCAAGTTCTGTGGGCAGAGGATTTTCAATATTCCACGTGGCAGAGATATATCAGAGACCACCATTTTTGCAGTGGCTGCAAATAACAGTGAATAACCCCCTCCTTGTTATCAGGCAAGACCAGGTACATTTGACAGGGCAAAATGAGGACAATATTCAAGATAAAGGTTTGAGTGCTACCTAATTTTTAAATGCCCATTTCCAAAGCCACTGTAAAAGAAGGTAGAGCAGTAGGAAGAATGTGAGTATCACATAGTTTTTGTTACTTGGAACTAGCCAGAGAAATAAAGCATCACATGGATCTTTGATAAAAGGTCAGGACATTCAAATACCAAGTCCCAGAGTTACAGTGAGTCAAACCCTTGACCTGAACCCTCAACTAAACAAAATGTAGCAAAAATTTAAAAAATAGATACAATACATTTGCATTAAATATAATTCTATTCAATATTACAATTATAAAAATCTCTACCAAAAAAAAAAGCCTTTACCTCTGCAAGTTAAGAAGAGTTCTGAAGTAACTAATCTCAATTGAATCTAAAAGGATCAGGAAAGATCTGTGAGAAGGATGACACAGGAAAAGTTGCTATGTATATCTTACATATATTCTTCCTAAAATATTAAATTTCTAACTTGACTGAGATACAGAAAAAAGGGAAAGTTTATATCAGAGAGAGAAAGTTCGTTTTAACAACCCTGTGGAAACAAAAGCAGCAGTAGTGTTGATGTTATCTGCTCTCACCGACCCATACAGAGATCAGATCTGCTGCAAGGAGACAAGGGAAGTCTTGAGTCATGACAGAGACAAAACCCTGTGATCAGAGTGATGGGGAGTACACAGCAGCCTCCCACTGCCGGGATTTGTGTTATTTTTTTCTTCCAGGATCTGATGCCAGAGGTTGTTTACCCGAAATTCAAGTTCAAAGACGCTCCCAGTACAAAGCTCATGTTGGGGGCTCTTTGTCTATAGAGTGTCCAGGCCAGTACTGCCAGACAAGGCCACTCGTGCAGTGGTGCAAGATGGAAGGAGCTACATGTGTGCAGCTGGAGAAGGGCAGAGCAGGATGGAAGTCTGACTCTGTGTTCACCCTGGAGATCTTCCCAGTCCATCAGAACGACACTGGACGTTTGCGGTGTCAAGCAAAAGTGGGCAACTTGTCCATTGAGAGCCATGAAATAAAGATCATTGTTGAAGGTGAGCCCCCTGTGTTGTGAAAGAGCCCTTTTAAAAAAAAAATTCCATTTACAGCAACGCTCCTGCCTTCTGGATTACAGCTCCTCCTGTATTTTACTGGGAGCACATTGTGCTGGTACTTGCCACTTCCTCCACGCTTTTATACTGCTTCTTGGTAGGACAGAAATCAAAAGAAAGAACAAAATAAAGAAATAACAGGAGGATCTAGAAGAGAAAGGCAAAGCTGCCAACACCAAACAGCCTATCTGATAATTAAAAAAATATCAGTTGGAACAAAAAGAGCTTGTGGGAGCACAGCCTGGTTGTACATCCCATGGACTAGACAGGACACAAATGATCATGGAGGAGCAGTCACTGAGGCCACACAACAGTATGGAGGACAAAGCAATTCAAGTGTCTTGTTGAAAATTGTCTCCTTGCAACAACCAGGGTATGATCTTGTACCCCAAGAAGTTCAAGAGTAGCAAATATTACAATAGCTTTAAATGATCTTAAAGGCAAATCAGGTCTTCTCATTGATCTAGTTGGCATTCTGAGTCTAGATATGAGGAGCCATGTCTGCCCTCCTCAGTGTTGCTCTGCAGCTCTAGAAAGTGGTCTGTGTGGCCTTAGTGTCCTACTGAGCCCAGGCAGTGAGCTCTAAGGTTGTTCTGTTGCCAGTTCCTCTTCTGGTGAGTTAATGAACTTTAAAAATTAAACTTATAAAAAATTATGGCAAACAGAGTATAGCCCAGCTCGTGATACGTTTCCTTTGAAATATGTTCTAGTGATCTATTTGAATGCCCAAGAGGTCTGAAAGATAGAACTACTCTGTTGGCAGTGGGAGACAAACTCATCATTCCCCCTCCTCCAAAACACCTTTCCCTTTGCTTGATCCATTGGTGCCAAATGTCAAGTTGCTGTTTCATTTCCCTGTCCTGCTTTTATCTTTCAGAAAAGTCTATAAACATCACAGTTTCACCAGAAAGTAAGTTCTAATTCTTATTTCCTCTTTAGGAGAAAGGAACTAACCTGTATTGCTATGACTTTCTGGTTTGTGCAGTCAAGACAATTTTTAAACTCATTGCTAAACTACAATTGCTTTCTTCCTGCTTGAACAAAATACGGTCTCTCAAGGGGCATGGTTTTCAAGGCTGGGACTGTCCAGAATTCAGCATAAAAGGGACAAAGCCAATTAAATCACCTCCTGGTGCTATACACTACAGTTCTTGCACACTGTTTAATATCCCAGTAATAACTGGCTTACACATACGAGGTGTTAGAATCATGCTATACCATCACTTCTAACACAGCCTGAAATGGGGGTTTTACTCACAGTTGGCTGTTGTTCACAGGTACAATTGCAAAAATATGTTGGAAGTTCAGAGCATTCCTCTGATTCTGAGCCTTTCTTTGTTCCTGCCATGCATTATTCATGAATCACATTTTCCCTCACACTTTTCCTTCCAGTATCTTCATGCTTTGTGAGATGCCGTGGAGCTCAGGTTATCCCCTGACACGCTGCACCAAATTACAGAATGTTTGTACATTAAGAATTCAGTCACATCAGAAAGACACAATACTAAAAAAAAAAAAAAAACAAAAACAAACAAACAAAAAAAGCCAGTCAAATATTTTTCTCTGCTAATGTAATTTTAGATACCACCAGCATCTCAGAAGAGTCTCAACAATCTGGAAACTACAACATATTGCACATTATTTATGTCTCAGCACCCCTGGGTCTATGTTGTCTGTTCATCATTGGATGCATGTTTTGGTGTCTAAAGAGGTGCCGCAGTAAGTAGTTCTAAACTTACTTTTAAACTAAGTTTGCCTAGGATGCATTTGATTACACTCCTTTTCATGGCTTCAGGGAAGTTGCATTCAAAGCTCTATGAAAATCCCCTTATAATTATCCCAAGTGATTGCTGTGATGTCCTTGTAGAGTGTGCCAGTTAAGATACTGAATCTTTAAGTCTTTAATTTGCCCCATATATTGTTCCCTTACAGAGACAGAAGGATGGAAGTAAAGTCATAAAAACCTCAGACTTTACAATAGTCTTTTTTTTCTTTTTCTTTCCCAGCAAAGCAAAAGAGAACTCCACTAACACAACAGAGACAAGAGAGCCTGGTACGTTTAACTTTTCCCATCAAAACCTGACCACAACCACACACCAAGAACAAATCTTTGTGTAGTATAAAACATGGCACAGGATCAGAGGCAGTCAGTGACCTTCCTTGTGCCTGGATGGTTTGTCTGGAGTGAGATATCACCATGGCTGAGTTGAGGGAAAGAACTAAGGGTCTTAGACACAAAGGTACTTTACTTTAAATTCCTGTTAAAACACAGTTTAGGCATCGAAATTCCTATTAAAATACAATTGAAGCATCTAAATTCCTCTTAAAACATATTAATTTCTAAGTGCCCTTCCAGTAACAGTTCAGGTACTTGAAGCACCTGTGTTGAGCTGGTTCAGACTGTCTGTGTAAGACAAAATATGACCCACAGAGCGAGGAAAATGACTGAAAATAAACACTTTAATATGGGACTAGCAGGAATTCATCAAGTTCTGCAATTAGTTCCAGAGAAATCAGATGGGAAGAAGGCAGAACACAAAAGATGCAACCAGAGCTGACAATTATCAGTCACTGGGGTGGTGCTGGTGGGGATCAGAGGGCACCAAACAGGTTGCAGAGCTCCCAAATGGCAAGTTGGAGGAAAGAAAAGACAGTATATTGTAAGTGGCTGGAAAAATGAATGACAGCAAATGTCTTAGAGGGGGTGAATTTATAGAGGAATTTTGTTTTGGAGAAGGAGAAAGATTTATCTGGAAAATAGTAAGAAAGAGGATAAGAAGCAAGAGAGCAAGAAATGAAGGAATAGGAGGCAACGAGGAAAAGGGAGTGTGGTGTTTGGAGGTGAAGATAAGAAAGATTTCATAAACTGCTGAGGAAAGCCTTGAATGAGCAGTATAGAAGAGCTCTCACAAAATGCTAAATCAGTTTTCCCTTAAGTTGGCATCTTGTAAGAAAACACATGAGAGTTTGGGAAGGGAAATGGAAGAAGGCAGGAGACAGAAGAGTGATTTCTAACTTCATTCCAAAGATCAGAATAAAGTCCAGTGACCAGGTGAATCCTATCCACCTCTGCTCAAATGCAGTTTAAATAGGATAAAACTACTTGGACAAAACCTTACATGCCTCTTATTTAGGAAACAAAGAGCTCTACCCTATTGTGTTTTTTGCAGGTCAGGAATCCAGCAGCTGCTCTACCCTCTGGTGCTGGAACAACTCAAGCTTCAGAAGAAAGCCCCTCACTTCATTGTTCCATGGCCAGCCCACTACAGGCCTGGAAGGACAACACAATTTATGACAACACTGTCCCTCCCTGGAACACTCAGAGGAGAGCCCTTCATTCACCCTGCAACACTCCTGGTGTTCCTTTCATCCCAGTTTTACCTGAAAGCCCAGATGTCATCACATACGCTGCACTAAACCATTCTGCTGCTGCAGAAAGGTGCCAGAGAAGGGAACAAACCACAGTAAATGAAGTTACAGAATATGCCTCCATTAATGTGCATCGATAAACATGGCCAGGACTCCTCCAGACAACTACTTTGCAGTCTCAGTTCCAGCATCCCTCCAGGATGTTCATTTCTCTTTTGGGAAAGCTTCCTTTTATTAAGAAGGACCAGTGGATGCTCTGCTGTGACACCAGAATTCAAAACACAGCCCATGTCAATGGGTGGGTATTTGCACTGTGTGTTTGTCTCTTAAATATTGGAATAAAACTAGTCAGCTTTTTTTCTCTTTTTTTTCCTTTTTTTTTCCTTTTTATTTTCCTTTTTATTTTTTTCCCCCCCAGTATTCTGCTTCTACTACGTTTTGGTTATGGTTTGAATATCCACAAAGGGGAGAAAGGAAAGGTTTTCCTAGGATAGAAACATGTAAAATGAACCTGTGAGGAAGATGATACTGAGTCAGGTTCATTTCTCCCAAGAAAATGTCTGTGGGAGAATTTTTCTCTGAGTTTCTAAGAACACCCTTCCAAGAATCCAGCTTTTCAATCCACTTCACTCTACCTCCTTGCAAAGTTTTTTGAGCATCATGAATGCTATTATTGACCAAAATCTAGTGAATACTAATGTGTGTGTTTGTATTCTGTGGATGAGAAAAAGGGGAGGGTTGTTTTACAAAGAATTCTCACAAATAAGGTGTGAGAAAATATTGAAATATAGCAAATTCTCTTACATATATTTATAAAAATTTCTCTTGGTGGGATGATTGATTGGTGAAGTTATTGCATGTTGCTTTTGTCCACAATGGATCAATGGAAACAACAAATGATCAGCAGTGACTGACCCCCAGTCAAAATCAAAACTTCTGTTCACAAATAACTGTATAACTGTGTCATGCTAAGTTTTCTTGCCAAGACTGGCACAAAAAAAGGTGATTATGCTTCATACCTAGGTTTGTGGAAAAGAAGATAAAAATGAGATTAAGATCAAGGTGCCCTTTGAAGTTTGAAAAGAACACTCATGGTCCTCGTCTGCACCAATTTTTCCGCTCTACCTTGGATACTGTGCATCTGCTCTTGCAAAATAATGCTCTTAAAATTACTCTTAGTGACATTTGCACCAGAGGTTTTTACAGCAGCAGGCAGGGAGTCTTTAACTTGGTTAAAGGTTTGCACCCCAGTAGAAAAGGAAGGATGTGCCCGATCTCAGGCTGCACGTCACACACCGGATGGTTTGTTGATGGAAGAAAGTAAAGGCTCTTCTGTCTTCACTCTTCATCTGGGTGTCCAGTTAAACCCAAAGCTGTTAAGCACACACACATCCACCTTGCTGTTCTGGTCAGCTGGATGGTTTATTATGCTTAAGGTGCACTTGTGATCTGCCTCCCCCTCACCTTTGAACTCAGTCACAGTATCTGTGTGGAGAAAAATCCACGGTAATTAGTTCTGTACTAAGTTTCTGCACCAAGTTGTTAGTTCAATTTTAGTGGGGTTTTTAAATGTATAAATTATCATTCCAGTAAATCATTGATAATCCTCATGTGCTGGTTTAAAGGTAAACCAGCAGGGGAAATGAACTCAACTCAAAAGAGAGACCACAAGTCAGAATAATAATTTAATAAAACAACACAACAAGTATGATTATACAGACAAACAACCGGCTTCAATCCACAAAAACCCAAATGTACAACCCAGCACCCTGGGGCATGAACAAAGTGGTGTTCCCCAGGCCCCCCTGAGTCCAAAGTAAAGGGAGAGCGGAAAAACCTGCTGGTGGGAGAGCTGTTGCAGTCCAGTCAAAATGGTGATTGCAGTCCAGTCGAGGGTGGTGGTCTCAGTTTGGTTGAGAGCGGTGAGCTGCAGTCTGGCTGAGAGCGGTGAGCTGCAGTCCTCCTCTGGATCCCACGAGTGGTAAAAAGGTTCCAAAACTCCAAGTTTATATATTCTCCAGTTCAGGCAGGAATGCTCAGTCCTTCCCTCAGAGTGGGGAATTCCATAAAAGGGTATGAGGACAGGAACATCTACAGGCCTCTACTGCTAACAATTTCTGGGAAATGGTATGGAAGGCTATAGAATACACAGTTTTGGGTTACACCCATACCATGATGAACTGGTCTCAGCTGTCCTAACTAGGACACCTCATTAAAACAAAAGTAGTAGAAAACTGTCTTCTAGAAAAATTCAGTTGCTCTTTTTGTGTTAGTGGGCCAATCCTTATATGGCCAGAGATAAATTATTTTAGGTGAAACTTGGAGTAAGTTGGGTATGAAAAGGTCCAGAAACAGACCTTTGATTGTATTTCTTACTCAGATGGTAAAGGTACAATTATTTTTATAGACAATCTGTTTCTCTGACACAGATTCTACCTCAATGGCCTTAAACCGAAAAACAAGGTTTGTTCAGAGCAGTCCCGGAATAACAACTGACATTTGGGACCTAGAATGAGGCTGAACACTCGTGGAAGGTGTGTCACACCATCAAGAGATGCAAAGCCTGGTGAGATCTTCACATTGTGTTCTTCACTTGTACAGCAAGGCTGAGCCTGGACTTAATCAGGTCCCAAGAGAGCCCAGTTTGATTTGGAAAATGAGATTTTTGTAGGTAAACAGGAAGTTCCTCAGCACCTCACCAACATGCACAGAAAAGCAAAACTCAGGAGCTTGCAGTAGCTTCACATTTTTAAAGCAGACAAATTGAAAGGCTGTGCCTTTTGAAGCAGGGAAACTAAAGGTGCTGACTGAAACCTTCTGCCTCTTAAGGTGCAGATGATCCGTGCAGATAAAGCTCAGCATTGCTCAGATTTCACAACACTCTGGAAGAAATGACAAAAGGTTATTTCCACCATCCACTGGCTTTAAAACTGGCCAGTGCAAGGAAGGACTCTACTAAGGTAGTCACTTAAGGTGCTACATACTCATCTCAGTTGTCTTGTACACCTTTCCATAACATAATTCACATTTGAAACATCACACCCAACACTGGTGGCAGTAAGGCTCGGTGGATGGTCTCCAGATTTCACGCATTCACCTTGCAGCATCCCACTAGAGGGGCAGGACAGCCTTCTGACTCACTCTGTGAACTCAAAGAGTGACTGAAAAGGGCTAGTTCTGGGTGAAACCACTCAGGGAAACCACAGAATCACAACAGTGCACAACGACACAAAGAACACAAGGAACAAAAAGGCTCAGGAACCCTCCTGAGGGAGATGAACAGCCCCCCTAAGACATGATCTGAGGTCCTCCAATTTATATGACATGATTTCTGAAGTCTTGTCTTTCCCTTGCTATTTTTGCCCCAAATATTCTGTACAGGTACAGTCACACAGGAAGCCCAAAGAACAGAAGCAAAGCTGCACAGCTCTCAGTTACACCCACAAACCCACACAGAGGGAAAAGAGTCTGTGGAACTGAAGGTCTGTTCATGCCAGCAAAGCACAGTTACTGCTCTTCACTGCAACCTCTTGCAAGGGAGGGACACGTGACAGGTTCCTCCCTCTGAGCAACCCACACAGCACACGAGCCTCTGAAGAGATTAGATGAGATGAATGAGCTCTTAGACAGTAAAACATACCAACCATCCTGGTTTCACTTTGTCCAGTTATTCCCACTGCCCCAAACTGTGCTTCTTTATGAAGACATTAAAAGTTTACACTGTTGTGACGTTTATTCACTTGGCAACTCTTGTGCCCCGAATTTCCACCAGACAGGGGACTTCTGGCAAACCACAAGCTTTTTCATACTGCTAGATCAAACAACAGCCTGCTGAGCCTTGCTTCTCCACCTACCTGTTTTGCAATACTTTCCCCCACATCCCCACAGTAGCCTGAGCCCCATTTTAGCTCATAAGGCCCACAGGCAGCAAGGAGAGCACAGAAGGAGGTGCTGCAGCTGACAGCATGTCAGAAGTGGAACTTGAGCCTCCAGATAAATGGCACTGCCTCACATTGCTAATTTTCCTGTAGTTTTCCACCTAAGAGAGTGGTCAGAATTGCAAATTTGCAGTAATGCTCTCAAAAATGAAGGAATAGGGTGTACAATGTCTGTCTTCCAGTTCAGCTGAGCTGCTCCACCCAGGTACTGCTGTGCCTGCATTACCTGCACCATTAAGCCAGTGGACTTGGGAAGAAAAAGGGACAGCACAGAGGGAAATATGGGATGGTTCATGACTCAGCAGCCAAGCTCCACACCAAAGCCTCGTCCCTGCACACCCTGTGCTGCCAGCTCAGATCTTCCCAACCTCTGGGCAAGTGCTAGCATTCCCAGGATCTCCCTGCATCCCATGTGCTCATCTGGGGACAGAAGGCACAAACCCAGAGCTGAGCCCTGGGACCAAACCACAGCACAGGCAGCTGCAGGAAGAAGTGAACATCCATTTCCCTGAAGAGGGATGTTCCCTTGTCCTGCTCTGTGCACGGGGTTCCTCATTCTGTGGTTTCCATGGCTCTGCTTCCCCACCATTTCATGTCAACAAACATCAGCCAAGGCAAACGGGAATCAGAGACAGGAACAACGGTGACCAGGAAAGAGAGAAGAAGAGATTTCAGGGGTAGAGAGAGGGCAGGAGAGCTGAATGGACACCCAGAAAAGGATCCCCAGAGCCTACAGGACAGTGGATTTAGCTACAAAGCTTGAGGTGAAAACAACCCCATGTCTTTCAATACAGACAAAATGAAAAAATCTCATTTTTCTGTGAGTTTTAAGTGGCAACTACTATTTTCCATTAAAAAATCCTACACTGGGCCAGGCCTGCTCACGCTCTATTCCTGCTCACCTAATGAAAACACCTAAGAAACACAAAAGCCCACAGTTTCATCCCCACAGCTGAGATCACCATGACCTTTACATTCTTCACCACCACAATTACATCTCCAGCCTAAACTCAAACTTCAAATTCCTATTTCCCTTTCTGCCTTCTCATACACACACACCTCATGGTGACCCACAGAGGAACAACTACTGCCACAGTTACTGTAAAATAACCAAAGCAACAGGGAATAATCTGTACTGGAAACACTGTTAAGAGGCTGAGCTTCCAACTGTTATGAATCTTGACAGAGAAGTTCACGTTATAAATAATTGCATAATTAACTACACATCTCGTAATAATTGGTTTTAGTCAGGAGACATGAAGTTTGGGATAAAGAATATCCTTGCATGAGATGTAACCAGACTTAACTGAGAGCACAGAAGTGACCATTTTGCACAACTGAAGAGTAGAACTTCACTTTGAGCTGGCAGTGTGGCATCTGGATTTTCATGCAAGTGGCATTTATCCTCAGGTAAACTAACCTGAACTCTTTTTTCAGATGAGATTTTCTAGCCAAATTAGTGCTTTACTTTCTGGCTATCTCACCTCTGCACATCATTACTGAGACTCCACTCAGCAGCTCAGCCACCTCTGCTACTGAGACACAAACCTGTCACCTGGCAGTGAATCACACCCTCTCAGCTCCAGGAAGAGTAAAGGCACTCAGGGCAGGCATATCCAAGTTCACTACTGGTGCATGAAAAGGAACTTCAGGATCCTGCACTTGGCAACCAACAGGCAAGTCTCTCCAAGTTATGCACTGGGATTCAACACTTCCTAAAGATCAAGCTGCCTCGGCTGATAAGGATCTCTCAAACCTGACAATAACCACCTGTTTATGCATTTCCACCTGAAATTGTGGCTAACAATACCTTCTGTGAATGACTTGCCCCTCAGCTGGGGTATTACCCAGAAGGCAGCACAGCTGGTGCATGAGCAGCATTTCTGCCCACAGCCAGATGCCCCAGCACACATCTGTTGGCTGAGGCCTGGAGCTGAGACCACATCTCCTCAGGTCTCATCACGGTTTGCTTGTGCTCACAAAGAGCCAGCTCTTCACCTCACACAAAGGGATTCAGCACCATTGATGTCTACAAAGTTATTTCACCCCATACTGGGCTGTAGGTGTTTGGATTTCACAGACAGTCCATCAAACAGAGCTCAGGGTAATCCATAATGTCACTGTCCATAGATTTCTGGTTCCACTCTGAGAGGCTACATTCATTTTCTCTTATGTAACCTGTTCCAAAACAATGCTTGCTTCAGTAAAAGAGGTAAGATTATTGAATTTTGGGGTGCAGTAAGAAATTTACCTACTTTCTAATGTTTCTGGATTACAGGAAGGACAATAAAGCTATTTAAGTTGTTAATACACAGAAGTCTATGT
Organism: Lepidothrix coronata; assembly: GCF_001604755.1. Classification (NCBI taxonomy): domain Eukaryota; kingdom Metazoa; phylum Chordata; class Aves; order Passeriformes; family Pipridae; genus Lepidothrix; species Lepidothrix coronata. Next base: position 2,667,220 of record NW_016690273.1, on the reverse strand, counting down.
AAAATTTACATTAGGAATTTAGCCTGCATTTTCACAAATGCTACAGAGGCTAAGAAGCTTTGGGAAATGCCATTTCAAATGCATTTAATAACAATACTAATAAATTAAATAAATTGCAGCTCCCTTTGTCCATGATGTATTCATTGACAGACACAGTCTTGTGGAAGAAGGGGTAGCTTCAGTAGACACTGTTTTCTCAAGAAAGCCATATTTAAAAGGTTAACTACAGTGTCAACCTCTGTCATGGCAGGAAAGCAAGGCACAAAAACTCACCTTATGTAATTTGTGGTTATAGCATCACCACCAGCCCCCCAGCTGGGGACCTCACAGATGCACGTGGTGGTCGACTACCTTGGTCAGAGGCTGAAAACCCCCGTGAGCTCCCTCCTCTCTGCAGTCTGGGAACAAACTTCACCTCAAACAGTGGCCCTGCATTATATGCAAGTGATGGGAAGTAAAAAGCCTGCTTTGATTTTGGGCATGTCATGATGAAGCAAAGGTTGAGCAGAAATGGCTTCCAACACCCAACTCTTCTTCCGGTGTGGTTTCTTTTCTGTCTTTGAGGGGCTTCAGAGCTCTGGGCCTTCAAAAGAGAAGTGAAACACAAACCAGAGATAAAGTACTTCAAATTACACAAGTGTTACCAGGAAGAAAGCTCAGAATGTAAGTGAACAAAAGAAGAGCAAAAAACCCTCCCCAGGCCTCTGGGGAACTTCATGTTTCTTTGCAATAGGCCTCCAAGGGTGCAGCCCTTGCTGAAGTGTAGATTTCCACTGATATGTGCAAGGTTTCTTCAAAGAGAAATATTAACTGGGCAAGGTGGATGGGCAAGGCTTCATTTTCTCATCTTCTGAAGGTTTGCAGCACCCTTCTGGTGACAAAGAGACATCTGGTAGCAGAATCAGCACTGTCACCAGCACAGAAGGACCTGGAAGGTTCTTTCCCCTGTAAGAAAGTGAAGAAACACAAGTCATCCCTAAAGTAGCCTTGGCAACGCAATTTCTCAGCATGTTTTGCCAAGAAAGCACTCATTTCACACGTAGGAAATGTGAATGCTAAATGCTTGGAAATCAGACAAGTTCTTCCTCTGACCAGCTGTCTTACTGCTGTTCTCTCTGCTCTTTTAAATTGGTTGACATATTTCTTGAAGCACAATGCCTGAAAAATTGGACTCAGTGCCTTCTAAAACCCTATTTCTCTGAATCAGCAAGTACAATTCTCAAATAATTCTTCGTTTCTTTACAGGGAAGAATAAAATCTAGTGGTGCCCTGCGTTAGATAAAAGATTGTGAATTCAGAGTTCTGGAAACACCATTATTGTTCCAGAAAACATACAGGTAATAAGGCTTCACCCTCATATTACTTAAAAAAACCTTAAGACCATAATGTCAAGGGAAACATGGACTGTGAAAATTCTCTATAGAGCTAAAAATTAATTTTCAATTTGAAAAATTAATGTATTTATTTTGCCAGGACCTGTGGCAACCCTGGGCCTGGACACACCTGCCAGCACCTACTTCAAAGACTGTGTGGAAAGAGGAGCTACAAACATCCCACTCTGCTGTTTGTTAGACACACTCCAGTTTCTCTGGGTGGGGAACGGCAAAGGATAGAAATAAAAAATGATGAAGTAATCTCCTGTTTTTACTTCATCTGATTACTGTGGAGGGTAAGGTGGAAAGTACCAGCCTTGTAAGACACACTGTTGCCTTTCATTTTCTACTTGCACAGAAATTCTGGACAGATGTGTCAAAGCATCCTGCTTCTTCTGGGAACTGTTTTTACTAAAACCTCTGATAATCTGAACCTGCCTGAAAAAAACAACACCCTGAAGGTTACACTTGAAATCTATTCAACATACCAGGGGTGTACACAGAGAACAACCTTTACAGTTCCCACAGGTGGGTAAATAGGAGAGATCAACACAATCATCTGCATTCCCAAGTTACATTTCCTCTTACAACAGACATCAAGTTCACCATCCTAATCTAAGAGTTATTCCCAGGGGGTTAAGTGATGGTGAAGTCTCACAAAAGGAGTGGGTGCTATGGAAGAAATACATCTCAAATACCAAGGAGAGCCACAAGGGGGATTTCGTACACCAGGGAATTTTTTCCCAGTGTTTGCCAGAATTTTACCTGTCTGTTGCTATGGGGGAATGGCCATGATAACCACATCGGGATGTTCAAGCCCGGAGGATGCTGTTCCTCCCAGTACAGTAGCACTGAGGACCAAAAAAAACCCTCGTGCTGTGATTCCACCGCCCTCCACGTCAGCGCTGGCCAAACCCCGACTGAGGTATTTCCATAATAACTTCGTTACTCAGGAAACGCCAAAGGTCAAGCTTTAAAGCCCTTTCCAGTATAGCCAAGGTCAGAAAGAGTGACCAAAACCTCTACCACTTGAAGGGAACCTCCTCCTCCGAAGGGAAGGGCGGGCAGAGGGGGGCAGACGGGAGGATGCAGGAGCGCTGCGGTGGCAGGGGCAGAGCGATGCCCGCCTGGCACTTCTCTCTCCCCTTCCCATGGCGTTTATAAGTCCGTGGGCTGTCGGGCAGAGGAACTGCTGCTTTGGCAGGCCGCTAGATGGCAAGAAACGGCAGGAATTGAGCACCAGCTGTGCCTTCTTTCCTGCGAGCGGGACCCCTCATGCTCCACCCCACCAAGCCTGCAGATCGCCCCTCCTAAAATCAGTGGCTGCATCAGAGCACAGACAACACCCTTCTGCACACAAATTAAATCTACAGTCCTCAAATTAATTTCTTTTTTCTTCTTTTTTTTAGGTGATATTTCGGGTGTTCTTTGGTTTTCCTTTGTCTTCCCCCAGTGCTGAAAAAAGCCCTGGCACCTGTTTTGAGATGCCACTGAGCTGTGGCGTGGTGATGATGCATGAACAGAGCCTGTTCGTTTTGGGGAAGTGCAGGTGCTCCCCTGAGGTTCTTTGGAAGACAGCATGACATGCTGCCAGTGGTTTTCACTGATTAAGAACAAACCAAATACCTCACACCTTGAATTATATCCTTAGTTGCTCATCCTTTTTCTCCCTTTGCTGCAGTGTTCTATGTCCTGAGCAAAAATCCCACAAAATTGTTGACATTTCAGGGCTGAACAAGTTTACTCTGAGCAGTTTTCAGCACTACCTGTTGAGGCACAATTTTTATTTGCATTTTAGGCCAGGACAACTCTCCTTTGCTTAACCAAAGAAGATCAAACCCGCTTTGCTTTATTTATCCAGTTTCAAGTCCTTTCTCTAAGTTTATGCCTTTTAATTTCTCCGGTGTCAGTGAGAGGTCGTGTCATACAAAAAGTTATATTCCAAACAGAAAGAGAACAAGGTTCCCCTTAACAATACCTATCACCTCCTGTCTTTCTTGACCCAGAGGAATTCCCTACAAGGATCAAAGCTGGCCCCCGTGTCCATCCCTGACTTGAACCCTGGCTGTACTTGGTCACATAAAGTTGAGACATCAGCTGAGCACCCTTAGTTTTGGTGACTCTCCAATTGCCACAAATCCAAATCCCTCCCTGCTAACAGGCTGCCTCATCTGCAAGGCTTGCTTCTTGGCTGTCCCAAACTAACTGTTAAAATAATTGACTTATCTAGATTTTCTTAAAATCATGTTTCTTTTAAATTTCATTTCTCTGCATTTTGTCCTTCCAGCCAGCTTTGTCTCTGACAGATACAGTGTTTCAAAGCATGCTCATCTTCTCTCAGATTTTCTTTCTCCTTCAGGAAATAATTAACCCAAAGATAAAATTAAAAAAATTGTTTGCTACATGACATGTAATCAAGAATCTTAAACCTAAATGTGTCATCTTCTTCCCATGGTATGGAATGAATCCCACCCATTGCAAACAATGACAGTTGTATCTGAGTCAACCTCAACAGACTTCTTTGGAATTCACAGGAGAAAAATGAATCCTGTCTCGTTAGTGCACATCCTCCTCAAGGGGGCATTGGCTGAATCACCACATCGTCACCACTGGCTGATTCACTCCTTGACTGGGAAGAAATCCTTCCCATCTGCGGAGCAGGGACACCTATTTTCCATCCTGTCCAAGTCTCCTTTCCAACTGCTGCAAAACACATCCACCTGGATCAATTAAGGCAGGTCTAAGACTGAGCTCTGCTCACCTGATCTGTGGGCTGTGTCTGAGACTGGTCCCTTGGGTCTGAATCCAGGACTAAAGATCCTCAATCCATGTTAATTTGTGGGTGTCCTGCTACAACAATGGGCAAAAACTGAGCAAGGAAGCAAAGTTACCACGAACCACAGCAGAAAGCACCTTCAAATATAAAGGAGTGGAAGCAACTGAAGCTACAGGATTGACATAAAGGCATAAAGATCTCCAGCCCAGACCATAGGTTCCCTTCAATCCCTGTGGCATCTGAAGAGAGATGCCAGATTTTTAGGTAAACAAGAAAAAGCAAGGTGCTTCCTTCCCATTTAGGGTGGGAGGTCATGGGGTCAGATGTTAGTTTTCATATCAGATGAANAGTGGTGGTGAGAGGTTGAATCCCACCAGAATTTTATTCTGCCTCACAAAAAAAAAAATTGATTTAGCTTGTCCCATCTATATTCTGGGATAAAAAACATCAGAGGGCTCTTGGTAAATTAACCAGAAGGAAGAAAATGAGTAATAAAAAGAGCATTTTTATAGTAGCAGAGAGCATTTGAGGGGAGCAGACACCACGTAGGCGGTGCCAGAATTAACCTCTTTCCATCATGGAAGAGTACAACTTTGTTAAAATATGTAGGGGCAGGGATGTTAAAATTCCTGGCACAATTTACTGTGAGAACAGCTCTGTTAAAATCATTGAATGGTAACCATGCAAACATCATCATAGAGAGAAAGAAAAACTAAAGACTAAATCTTGAACTCCTGCTTCTCTCTTTCTTCCTTAGCCAAAGACAGGGCTGCTGGAAGAACCATCAGAGGGAGATGACCACGAAGGCAGGAGAACACCAGCTCAGCCATTTAGCATAAATTGTCTTCCATGAACTACAGAAATGGAGGAGGGGAGTGAAGGGAGAAAGGGGATTTACTCAAGGTCCATCCAGCAGTCAGTGCAAGCCCAGGGAGAGCAGCCAACCCTGTGTTTGACCCGGGATCAGCAGCAGAGCTGAGGAGGAATACAGTGTGACAGCTCCTTCCCTGCATTTACTGGTGTGATCCTTGTAAAATTCATTACCCAAAGGAACTGTCCTGGCAAGAATAGCTTTTCTAGAGCCAGAAAACACAGTTATTGCACTTAAATGTCACTTGTGTCCCAAAGAACAGAAAATAAACGTGACCTATTACAGGTCCCCAGAGAAATGTCATTTGCCCAAATCTGGGGAAGGAAGACAGTTCAATCAATCCTGAAATTTTTAACAAGATGTCTAAAATTAATCTCAGTGGAATTCTCACTTTTTTTTTTTCTAAATAAATATTGCTTTGGTCCCTGCTGTTTCTCCATAAAAAGGGATATATCATCATCAGGTACCTTTGCTTCCTAGTTGCACAGGGTTAGATTATCTTTCAGTTTTAAACATTTTTGCTTTGTTTTGACATTCTGTACTAGATATTCTCTCTAGTAGATTAGTCTGTTACTAAAATACAGATAGACTTGTTTTAAACATTTTTGTGTTATCATAGACAGCGTTTTGAGACAGCTCCTATTTTTGCATACCCACTGGTACTCCCACCATCCCTTCAACACCACTACAGCAGCAACACTTCATTAGAGCAGCTCTTTGATGGAGAAAATTGCACCTTCTGGGAGTATACTGTGACCTTTGGGTATTTTTCTTTCTTGTAGAGCTTCAGTCACTAGGGAAGGGCAACTGAGACACCCACATCCCTGAAGAAAAAGGGTCAGAAACATTCATGACTCTTGCAATCAGCCAAGTCAAAAATAACCATCCCCTGTCCACACATGGCAAGACTTGTGCCCCCTGGCTGTGAGAAAGCAAAGTGTTTTATGGGGCCACCTCAGGCAGCGTGTCCCTGAGGTTAAGGACAGGTAAAGCTCACAGAAAGCCTCCAGAGCTCTCATTAGGTTACCTGACCCAGCACACAGCTCTGGTGCAACTTTTGATTTTCTCCAAACTAAGGGGTGACGAAACCCATGGGATTAAGAAGCTGCCCACACTGACATGGTGGCAGCGCTGGAGCAGATCACTGGGGACGGGAGAAAAGGGCCCCTGGAAGGTCTTCCAAGGAAAAAAGATCTGAGTGACAAAGTTGTGATTCTCCTCTTCCACATGGTGATGCACTGGGGCCCTCCCCAGACCGGAAAGTCCACGATAAGGAGAAATAAACAACTTTAGTTCTCTCTGAGGCAGCCCAGAGCTCGCAAAGTTTCTTTGGAACAAGGAGCAGGCACAACACAGCTCTTCAGATGCCAAATAAAGGGTTTAATGTCCTTCCTTAAAAAAAAAAACAAACATATTTTTCTACTACCACCTCATCTTTGTTTTCCCTGAACTTATTGCAAATGTAATTTAGTTCCCGGCAGGAAGGTTATATTTGTAGAGGATGAAGGACTATATTCCGGGTTTGGCACACGCCCTGTAATTTTCATGGACAAGTAGGTGTCTGTGTCACTTCATAATTTCCTTGCTATGCCTAAACCACAGCCTTGGGCTCTGTCAACAGCCACCGAAAGAGAAGGAGGGTGCAGAAGGACAAGTGGCCCCAGCAAGGCAGGAAGGGTTCATGCTGGGCACAGCCACGTGCCACCCCCTGGGATTCAATACCAGTGGTTTGGAGCTCCAACCACCTTGGGGAAAAAATAAACCAGTTTGAAAAATCTCCAGGAGTATCAGGCATATGAAAACAGCTTTTTTAATCTAAAGAAACACTAGAGGCTTTCGGCAGCTCTGGTTGGGTGTTTACATTGCTGCTCAGGTAAGTGGTGTGTACCTGTAAAGTTCAGTGTAGTTGTCTTTAATTATCCCTCAACTTTTTTTACACAGGAAAGCTTTACAGAGTTTGTCTCCTGATAAGTTCTCCTAAAACGTTGATGGAAATGTTCAGAAAATAAAGATAATCCTATAAAAATACTTTTTTTTCAGATAGATTGCTTTAACAAAGAATAAAAAAGCTTTTCTGCAAGACTGTAAAATTACATTTCCTCTATGTCTGCATAGGTGGTTAATTATTTCATTTAAAAACGCTGTTTAACTCATGTGTGACTGACTTTGACATGTACCAGAAATCAGCCTGTTACCATATCAGCTGCTACTTCAGGAGTGGTTGTCTTGGCTAAGAAATCAAAGGATAGGTTAAATATGGCAAAGAAATCTAAAATCCTTATCTTGGCATCACTGTAAAATTGTTGTCTGACTCCCTGATGATTCATGTTCCCTAAAGAAAGAGAAGACAAAAGGTAGGAAGCCCTTCCAATTTGATCGTTACTCATTTCCTGAGCCCTCATCTTGTGAGCCCCTGCCAAGGAATGACACCCCCAGCCCCAGGCACCTCTGGAGCTGCTGAGGACTCTGCACACCCCACCTGTGCCCTCCTCTTTCTCAGGAGGGAGGAGGAGGTGGAGACAGGAAGCTCTGGGCCTCTGAAGCACTGGCACAGAACACTGCACAGGGAAAAAAATCACTGAAATCGCACCCTGAACATCCAAAATGAATGAGTTCTGTCCAGTCAGCAAAACAGGGAAAAATGTAGTTTGGGGCTGTGCTCATTTCCAGCACCCAAGGAGGCCAAAATGAGGTTACATGAATAAGCTTTTCATTCTGTAATTACTTAACTTCCCTTTACATAAGGAGCTAATGCTGTTTTCCATGTTATTCATCCTGTTATCTGGGCAAAACATCTCTTTGAGGATCTCCTTTCCTCTTTTGAATTTCAAGGGCAGATGGTGCTGCCCCTGGCCATGTCTCTTCCATTCTCCAGGCAATTAGCTTCAAACAGTCAGTGGAGAAGAGGAATTCACACACCCTTTACCTGTGCATTACTTACTGCCCATTCCACAGTGCCTATTCCCATCAGGATCACCAATAAATAAGGAAAATCCCTTTACAGTAAACATTGTCTTTCCCTCTACCCTCCATGAACTACTTCATGAGAGTCCCCTGAGGGCAGCAGACTTCCCCCCTCAGCTCCCAAAACCTTATTTTGGGCCTCACTGAGTATTTTGTGTCATCACCGGACAAATCCTGGTCCAAGCAAATCCAGGAAACTCAGTAAGTTGCAGCCAAAAGTAAATGCAGTTACTTGCTATGAACACTCAAGTTTGGACATTCTGAGCACAGCTTTCAGAAAGTCTCCCCTTCCCAGGTAACCCAAATATTGACACACTTTTGAGAATGCAAGAGAATTTTTGCCTTTAAAACATTCACTGCTTTAAATAAGGTATTGAAAAGGGGATCTCCTTCCCAATTTCAGATTAGATCAGCCAGGAAACGCAACTGATAAAATGCATTATTTTCGGCCAAAAATGATGCCAGCTGGCAAACCAGGAGCTGGGAAGAACCAGCAAGGGTCTTGGAAAATACAGGAAAGTAAATAGAACTGAAGAATTTACCCTGAACTCTGCTATTTTATCAAAGAAAAGGACATAAAGGCTTAAGGACATAAAGGACAACTCAGAAAGTGTTGATACACAAGTTTCATTTAGTTTTAGTGAGGCTTTTCTATCTTCATGAAGAGCATTGCAGCTCAATTCTCACACAGTTTCTGGGTCATCTTTCCTAGACACTGATATCTCGAAGATTAGATGACTTTCAATACCAGAAATATCTCGGGTGAACATATTTCTACCTAATAGGCAAGAAAATTCTTCTCCTGGGCATCTGAGTTGAAACAAGGAATTACAGAATCATAGAATGGTTTGGCTTGGAAGGGACCTCAAAGCTCACCCAGTCCCATCCCTCTCATGGGCAGGGACACCTTCCACTAGCCCAGGTTGCTCAGATTCCCCAAATAACCTGGCCTTGGATACTTCCAGGGATTGGGGCATCTTCACATTTAAGTGCAGGAAGAGCTTTTGCTCCACCTCAGCAGACACACCTGCATTTTTTTTGTTCCATGTGAGACTCTTAAAAATTTCCACACTTTGTCAAAAGACAGTGTAAAAAAGGCTGTAAGTTTTCTATGCTGCTTGGGGCCTCCAACTTACATGGGTGTTCAATTTTAGTTTCAATAGAAGCCAAGAATATATATACAAATCCTACAGTTTAAAATGAGTTCACTTACCTTCATGGTATGTTTGATTTTCAGCCCCCAGCTAGAAGAACAACTATTAAAATGTTTGCTGCAAGCTGCTCCAGGTTGTGTTATTTATTTGCTTATAAGATCTTAAATCTTCAGTAGGAGATCCTCCAAGACTGTAGCTAACAGCCAAAGTCTTATAAAATTATTTATATTGGGCAAATTCATGAATACGGTTGTGCAAGGTCAGCTTCACAAGAAACAAGTTTATATTTTGTTTAAATAAATACTTGATGGTAGTGCACAGTAATGGGAAAAGGGTTAGAGACAGGTACCCCCTTGTAGCTAACCTGGCAAAACACTGGGATTCATGGATCTGTCTCCTCCTTGGGACCTACTTAAAAGCAGACTTTCTCTGGAGTTTCCTGTAATCCATCAATTTAACAATCCTTCCTGGAACGTTCATCTAATAATAGCAGCCCCGTATTTATGGAGGCTGTCATTTTTACTGGGGCAGAACTGAATGTAGCTGCCCAAATCAGATATGGATGTTCTTGGGGAATATGTAGATGTAGGATAACTTCCTAGACAGAAAATAGTGGAACAATATAGTTCAGGTGGAAGGGACCTGCAAGAACCATCCAGTCCCACTGCCTGAGCAACTCTAGCTCAGCTTTGGCCTTCCATGTCTTCTCCCTGTAGTGCAAAATACAGCTCTGTGAACTTCCCAGGAAGCCTGACCTTGTTTCCAGGGATTGTACCATTTGTTTTTCCTCTTGACCTCCATCAGGAGCTCCCTGTTCAGCCAAGCTGGTCTCCTGCCCCACTTGCTTGACTTACAACACAGAGGATCTGCCTGCTCCTGTGCCTCTAAAAGGCAGTTCTTAAACACTGACCAGCACTCCTAAGCCCTCAAAAGCAAATTCCCAGGGGACTAACTAAATATCATCCTGAATAGCCTAAAGTTTGCTCTGCTGAAGTCCAGGATAGCAACTCCGGTGTCCTTTTTTTCCTCATCGCAGTGGCAATTTTAAACACAACCATTCTATAATCACTCTGGCCAAGGCAGCCACCTACCACCACATTCCCCATGAGTCCTTCTCTGCCCACAAATAACAAGTCTGGGATGGCATCTTTCCTGCTCACAGAGTACTTGTGACAAAAATTATCCTAACAAGCTACTGGAATGCCCCTGAGTTGCTTGTCACATCAGTGTGGTGTTCCCAGCTGATGCCTGGGAAGTTGAAATCTTCCATATGGTCCAGATATGTCTCCTGTTTGCCTATAGAACAACTCACTGATGCCATCATTCTGCCCAGGCTGCCCATGGTAGACACCCACTACAACATCTGCTTTGTTTTCCATCCCACTATTCCTCACCCAGAGGCTCTCAAACAACAGGATTTTTAACTGTACAGTCTCTCCCTTCCATAAAGTGCAACTCTTCCACGTCACCTGCCCTGCCTGTCCTTCCTGCCCTTTATCCCAGAACTCCAACCATGGGACTCATCCCACCACATCTCTCTAACAGTGGTGACATCACAGGATTGGGAACAGCCCAGTGCTCCAAGCTCACCTGGGTTGTTTCTCATAATACACAAATTGCTGTGAAAGCATTTCAGATGAATAAAGTAAGTGTTTTGGTGAACAGGAGCACAAAAACCTAAGGACAGATGTTTTAATCTCTTCCTACAGGCTGGAAGGGTAGCACTCAAACCTCACAATGTGATCCTGAATAATATTGTGCTTTGTAAGCATAAAACACACCATATTTTATACCAATGAGTGTGCTTATCAGATTCATAATCCCTGGAAAGAGGGTTTGCCATTGGTTTTTAATATACACTCACTGTTCACAGGCATCCCAGGACATACCCAGACTGACATAAATTAACAGAGTACACATAGAGCTGCTGCTGCTCTAGGACTTCTCAGCATAGTGGTCTTTACATCAGCAAAATCAGAATGTGATGCTATATCAGATCTCTGAAAATATTTCCATTATCTTCCAAAAAAATTGATTGGTTTTCTGTAATTAATTATTTCCCAGAATGAGTACTGGCACAAAATGTTTCCTTCTCACCTTCACGGTTTTTCAATTGTTCTCAGTTCAATAAGAAAGTGACAAAACAGATACATATCAGCCAAAAAAAAATAATTAAAAACCCCCAAACTCAAAAAAATAACAAGGAAAGTTTCAGTTTAGTACATTTAATCAGAGCTTCTCAGGCCTAGAAGTGAAATACTTTAAGATAAAGGGGGAAGAATAAGTGGTGCTGTGTTTCTTTCTCTGATGTGGACTGAGTCACTCAGATAAAAGTCTGCACTAGTTTCCTTTATAATCATGTTTTCATCATATTTATAGTAACAAATTCTGGAAAAAAGAATGGGTCTCCTTCACACTTTTTGGCCTTTTCTTGTTAAAATAAATTGTAAAAATATTTTGATATTTTAAATATTTAATATTGTGAAAATATTTTTGATCTACCTTTTTTTTTTTCCTAAATCCTCATCTAAAGGGTTGATGGTACACACTGGACTAATCACACACCCTCACAGCACAAGGCTGAAAATAAATGGCATGAGATCTTCCTTTGACCCATATCCCTGCACTCTTCTTCAGCCCACAGCAAATCTTTCAGTTATAACCACACCAGCATGAAACCAGCTGATAAAGATCTGCAGGTATCTCAGCAGTACTGCCAAAATTTGGTTATTCTCACTGAACTATGCAGCCTTTTGGCATGACAGGTTATAGAAGTGATGGCAAGTAAGCAGCCAAAAGGGCCAACAAAATACGAAGCGGAAAAAATAAAATAAAAAGAGCATGTGGGGACTGAGAAAAGTTAAAGCTCAAGAACAGAGAAGATGCAAGATGGGGAAGATGGAGAAAACCTGTCTGTGACCATGAAGGTCACCATGGATGTTCCCATCCTACCCAAACCAATAACCTGCTCTGACTTCTCTTCCCCTCCTAATCACTTCTTGAGAGCTAAAGGTCCCATTCTGATCCTCCATGGCCATTTTCAGACACTGGATCCAAAAGTAACTCCCCAATCAACCCACCCCCACACATCCATCTCTCGCCCTCCCTTCCTCAGCACTCTGCTTGGAGGAAATTAGTGGTAGTCACCAGAAACCTTTAGAAAAAACAAAGGATGGGAGTTTTCCTGCCAGACAGAGAGTTCAGCCTTCCCCCTCCCTCTGTGGAGTGGGTCACTGTATGAACAGCATTGCTCACAGGCAAACTTGTGGGTTGCACCTCTTCCTGCACCACTGTTTGTGAAGGGAAGAAGAAGTGCTGTGAAGAAAGTAGCCTAAGTTTTCTCAGGATATGGAAAAGCCAAGGGGTTGCTGGAAGCTCACCCTCAGGAGATTATGGAGCACAAAGAAAAATAGGGGATTCAGCGAAAAATTTTAAGTCTTACCCCTGTGGGACAAAACCAATTTTTCTTCCAAGTTAGGTCAGAAAAGTGTCATCCTTAGTAGTTTTCCGCACTACATTGCTCCATCACATACAGCACAAATAAGTCGAGAGGAAAAAAGAGCCAGATCTCCACATTAATACCCAAAGATTTTTTTTTCCAGCCTAAGCTCACTAGGTTTACACACCTGGGTGATGTCACGTCTCTCTCTTTCAGTACTGTATTTTCTGCGTTCATATCTTTTCCTTCCAGAAGAATCAGTGGACTGAGGGTTTCTCTGTTGCCTGCAAGTAAAAGATGAAGATCTCTGGTATGTAGCAAAATCAGGCATTTTCCCTCCGGAAGACAAGGCATCCTGGACAACCTGGACTCAATGCACTCATTAAAACAAGGACCTGCCTACAGAGGACACCACGAGGTGGCAACAAGATACATACAGGCCCTTTATTTCTGTCTGTCACCCCAATTTTCTCTTTCTACAGTGTGAAGGCTCCTCATTTAAATGCTAACCAAAACCTACTTTTTAAAATTCAAATTCATTCTGCTTATCTTGTCAAGGGAAAAGGCCTGCTCAGGGTAACCTCAAAGCTGGAGTCACACCACAGAAATTAGCAAATGGCACAGAAAGTACTAGTTGTATGTATATTCATCTTAAAACAGAGAATAAAATAAGACTACATGTGCCCCAAGAAGAAACCTGGAATACTCTACAAGAAAAGTTTTTTCAGGAATAAAAAACAACTCTCTGTATTCCCACATATTTCTACGTGATCGTATTATCTAGAACTGAAGACATATCTACAACTAAAGTCATATAAACAAGAATTATCTTCTAAACATGAGAATTTGTGTGGAGTTTTTTAGCACAGAAGTAAAGCATTAGGAAAACAACCTGGAAATAGCTGAGTTCATACAGGCAGCAAAAATCTGCAGAAATCCTGGATCAGGCTTCTGTGCGCATGGACTTTCCAGAGAGAACTCCACCATCATCTGCCTTTCAGTGCTCTGAAGACAAGGATGCAGAGTAAGAAAGGAGATGCATAAAAATATTCAACCCCTATCTGGAATCTCAGCACAGTTTATTCAGTTTGTTGTACGTCCTAATCACGTACGTCCTCTTTTTTCCTCTGCTGTGTATTAGAGCTACTAAAGCAGCAAATTAGAGTAAGAAGATGTAGAATTTTACATTATTTAGGGTTGTTCACAAGCTATCTATTCCTTAACATAAAAAATTTCATAGCAATTTATCAAGGTAAAATAAAACCTTGTGGAACACTTTAACTGAAAGTTAAAACCTTGATATACTTCTCTTACAAAATATTTACTAATTCCACTGACAGAACTTCCCACCATTTCAGTGGGAAAGGAAAACAAAGCTATTTTTGTATAAATGTTTATAGTTACCCTGTTTTTGGAAGCAAAAATTCTGGGAGTAAAGATGGTCAGGTAGTATTTTCTTTTTTTTTTGCTTCCACATTATTTACGCTGTGATGTACAGATAAAAACCTCTTCATTTCAAAAATAGAATGCACCACATATGTGTATGGCAGCAGATAAGAATGCTCTGTAAACATCTAAATCATCCCATATCTGAACTAAGACAGCCAGTGTTTTGGGACAGGGTTGTACCAACAGACCTACTTCTCCTAAATGCCCATTCAGGGGAATTTTCTCTAAGAAACAGCTCCAAGCTGATTATTTTCTCAAAAGGATATAAATACTTGTAATTCTGAAATTCTGTCTCAAAAATTTCAGAAGGAAAGGCTGACAAATTTGGACCAATACAACCAGTTACACACACAAAACACTAATTATATGAAATACTAAACTTAGTCTTCTTGCACTATCCCAAGAGTGGAGTTAAACCACTGAGCAGAGGATTTGCAGACAGTGTTGAATAATTTATATTATCCACATAACACAAATTAGGCTGATAGAAAATAAGTTCATGCTTATTGTTTTCTACTTAACCTCTGAAATGTTCAGACTTTAAAAAGGTCACAACAAACAGAAGAAACAATTGAGCGGTTTCCAGGACAGAAGAAACAATTGTGTAGTTTCTGGGAATATCTTCTCTCTTGTATTAAAATACCAGCCTTCCAACTAACAAAGAAAAGCTTGAGGAAGGAAGACCTTGCAGCAAAACCTCTCTTTAAACACAAGGGGGAAATCTCCTGAGGATTGCTCTGGAAACCAGAAATCTCTTCCAGGTGGTTCAGTTCGCTGCTTAAAACACCATTTGGGATTTCCACATCCCATCTTTCCCAATGACTCTGTCTTCCCTGTTTTTAGCATAACAAATTTTCAGGGTGCCCATGCTGCTTTCTAGGGTTAATTTTACCCCTAGGTTATTTATGCTATTATTTACATATTTATACTATTATTTATGTTATATTATTATTTATGTTGGCCAGATTAACATGTAAAGCTGTGTCAGAAGGGAGAGGGAAAATCTCTGAGACACAGCTCCTACTTCTGTGGGAATGAAGAGACTTTTCCCACAGATGGGAGTGCTGCTTTCATGCCAAAAAATAAAAGCATATTAAGCTCCTTACGCAATATTTATCCCACAGCAGAGAGCTTTATCTTTCCCAAATTTGACACGAGAATAATGTTACATACCCAAATCTGGTCTGCAGAGCACAAATAGAGTCTGAAGACTCAAAGTCCAAATCTCACGTGACCCTGAGCCATCCCAAAAAGCATTTAGTAGGATACAGAACTGGAATGTGATGGTAAAAACCTCAGTTTGAGTGGTTGGAAAAGGCCAGGCTGAGGAACTCCTACAGCCTGGTGCTGTAGGTCGGGAATGGGGCTTCCCACCTGTGCTCCTTCACTGATTTATAGGGGACAGGACCACACCAGAGGGACCCCTCCTCAATGTTTCTCATCCTTGGGAGAGCACCAAACACCTCCTTGATACTGGGATTTTTACTCTTCCAAGGAAAACTCAGCTTTTACCCAGGAGGCAGCCAACCTGCTCAAGAAACCAAATTTTTCCTAATTCCAATTTTTCAGTGTCTCAAGAACTGGAGTCCTGCCAGGCAGCCAAACTAAAGTGTGGCTGGGCAGTGTGGGCACAGTAACAATTGCTCTTTCCAGTGAAGAAAATGGGAAAAAGACCTCAGTTCATAATTAGTAGTTACAATAAGATTCTTCCTCTCCAGAGCCCAAATCAGTTCAGAAGGTAGGACTGTCTGCTGAAAATTAGGAAAGACTTCACTGAGGTTAGAGTGATGATGACATTGGGAGAGAGGGAGGACCCAGGTCAACAGCACTCCTACCCTATCAGTGATAACACTGGAACAAACTCCCTAGAAATCCTAAAATTGAACTATTGATCCCAGTAAACACTACACAGCTCAGTACAAAAAAAAATGAAATAAACCGAATAGTTCATCTGAGATCCTACAGTCACTCCAGATCAAACAGGACAAATTCACCCCAATCATGCAGCCCAGCAAGGGAGGCAAACACACATCAGTGGGTTCCACGTGAGCTCCAAATGTGTGCCCAGGATCTGGGCTCTGTGGAGCTCCTGCAGACAGACACTGACCCTCATTTCTCCTGGGTCTGTCTACTGATGTCCAGGTTATTTGCCTTCTGGTTTGGAAATAAGGATGAGCTTTCACAGCAGCTGCTTTCACTGTGTGGTCACTGGGACCCAGAGAGATGAAAACACCTTCCCATGATGGAGTGACCACTGTGAATTCCCAAGTACCAGAAAGAGAAACGGAGAAGTCAGATGGAGAGTGCGTCCAAATAACCAAAAAATAACACTCTTCAGGTAAAGTCCTTTACAAAGAACAAGAGTGACCAGGAAGGAACTTGTCCAGGACTGAGGGGAACAATAAATTAGGGAAGCCTGAACAGGCTGACATAATTAGGACAAAAGAAATTGAAATCAGGAACACTTTAAGAGTGGGTAAAATGAAATATAAATCATTCTCTCACAGTGTGTTTCCTTACCAAAATATATTAACAAACCTTTACCAGAACAGGCCATCTGTCTGATTCATGCTTCAGCAGCCAAAAACCAACCTGCTTAAACTCTGTTTTAAATAAGGAGTGGGAAACACCCAACTTTCTTTTGTCAGCCACTACACTCAGCTACATTGTTTTCCAGAAGTGATTTACTAGACTGGAATTAGTAAGAACATCCACCTCCTCTGTTTCCTTAAGGAAACCCATATTAGTAAGGCTGGGGCTGCAATCCTATTCTTTACTGCCCAGTTCTGTCAGTGCAGGTGGCCACACTTCCCTTTTGCAGGCACTCAAAGCACTGAGCTCAAGTTACTCCCATCTCCCAGGATGCCCACTGGACATGGTCTCAGAAAACCACATTTAAGTGCTTTCAACTTGAAGCTGAAAGACTTTTAAGCCTTCCTGGCTGATAAATACTACTCATCAACATGGAAATTTGTGGCAGAATCAGCACTGAACAAGAAAGTCAACCCACCTTAAGATAAAAAAAAAATCCATACAAAATCCCACCTTGCATCCTCTTACTCCTAAAATTATCCTGCACTTCCTTCCTTGACATCTTGTTACGTGGCAGACTTTGAGAACAGCTGCCATTATGCTCTCAAAGCAAACAGCATTTCAGTCAGCAGAGCAGCAGCAGGGAAGGGGTTTTCATCTCCCTGGGTCCCAGTGACCACACAGTGAAAGCAGCTCCTGTGAAAGCTCATCACTATTTCCAAAGCAGAAGGCAGTCCCTCAAGGTAAAAGGCAAATAACCTGGAAATGTGTTGTGCACAGGCAAAATTCTTGGGCTGGGGAAGGGCAAGGGGAGCATAAAGGGGAAAACACAAGCACGAATTCACCACTTCAGCGGCAGCAGGAGCAGCTGCCCCGACCTCAGCTTGGCAGGGAATGAGAAAACATTGAGGGCAAAAAGAAGTCCTCACAGTGCCAGCAGAAGTGTTTTTTGTTTGTTTTTTGCAAACTCCATCTTTCCTTCAAACCCAGTGGGGGTTTGAAGACCTTCTCTTTGCATGGGAGTTGTTATCTCTCACAGACATTTCACCTTCCTGTCCCACATGTCAGCACAATGCAAGACTAAGAGTGATGGACATCCTTGAGCGTGCCAGGGACAAAGGCACACAAAGAGAGGAGACAGCTGTGGGAACTAAACAATGACTTGAAAACTAAAGCAAACCTTTTGACAGGTTCTGAGCACCAGGCTGCCAGCCAAAAAAAAGCAGCCTTGAGGTTTCCCTGAGGAAATATGCTGTTCTGCAGATGTGAAGGGTGGACAATCTTCTTTCCACTTGACCCCAGCTCTGCCAGGAGCTCCTGGGCCAGGCCAGCAGTCCCTCTGTTCTTTGTGTAAGGTAAAAGTTGCTCTCCTGCCCGGGATTTGCGCATGGAAAAGTGACCTGGCTGATCTCAGAGTGCCAAATTCTTAGACTCACAGAATAGTTTGGGTTGGAAAGGAGCTTTAAAGGCCATTTAAACCCCTCTGCAATCAGCAAGGCCATCAACTAGACCAGGTTGCTCAGACCCTATCCAGCCTGACATCGAATGTTTCCAGGGATGGGCATCCACCACCTCTTTGGGCAGCCTTTTACCACTCTCATTGAAAATACTTTTTCCTTGTATATATATAGTCTAAATTGATCCTCTTGTAGTTTAAAACCATTCCCCCTTGCTCTATTGTGACGAATTCCCAGGAGAAGACACTACAAGTCCCTGTCACTCACAGTGAGGGATGGCCAGCATCCAGTAGGAAGTTCTCCAGAAGTCACCAGTAGCAATCATTTGTTTCCCTGGAGAAAAA
>NW_016690273.1:2636132-2648616 GCF_001604755.1 Lepidothrix coronata | reverse complement strand
AAAGGCCCAAATTGCAATGAAACATTTCTGGAATCCCAAACAAGGAGGTTAAAAAAAAAAAAAAAAGGACCAGCTGATGTATTGGCTGGAAAAAATTTTTTTTTTTTTTAAAGACAAAAAATAATACCCCAAAACACCCTTAAAAAAAGCCCCAAAGTCCCACTTTTTGTACAGAAAGGAAGCAAAATACAAACCAATTCTACAAAAAAAGGCCCAAATTGCAATGAAACATTTCTGGAATCCCAAACAAGGAGGTTAAAAAAAAAAAAAAAGGACCAGCTGATGTATTGGCTGGAAAACATTTATTTTTTTATTAGAAAAAGTAAAATATATAAATAAATAATCCACGTTGCACTTAAAATAGTAGAGCAAATGTCATCCCTCACATCTTCACTAATACACTGACACACACACACACACACAAAGTTTTATCACTGCTCTGGAAACAACAGAACACTGGTTCTAACACTGAGTCCTAAGTCTTGGATCTCCTAAATCCTCTCTGTAGGTGTTTGAGATCGACTGTCTGTACTCTTGGTAAACATATGACATAAAAAGCATAAGATAAAAGGCACTTAGGAAGTCCAACACACTCGGAGAGATGGAGTATTTCAGGTGCACAAACAAATGCTGATCAAACCCAAAAGATGGTACTGGTAGTGATCCCAATCCAGTGACATTCAGACAGAAGGAAAACCTTAAACATTTAACTCCTCGGCTGAACAAAAATCACCAGAGGACCCCCTAAAGTCCTTCCATCTATCCTGTCAGTAAAATGGGCCATTAAATGTACACCCCGAGGTAGGCTTGGCTTTGGTAACCCTCACCCTGTGAAGGTGCTCAGGGGCTGCCAGGGTTTAACCCCAGGCAGCAACTAAGCCCCACAGAGCTGCTTTCACAGCCTCCTGGGAGGGCTGGGAGAATCAGGAGAGTTGCCCCATATTGCCTTCTGCACAGAAAATGAACTCTATCCCAACTAAAACAAGCACAGGGGAGCTCAGGCAACTGGAACTTTAAGCCTGGAAATGGCCAGATCAGCAGGCCTGGGCAGGCACTGAGGACCAGCTTAGGGTGGTGGGGGAGAGAGGAGCTCCAACACAACCTGGGGCAGGAGCAGAATTAGGGGCCAGCTCATAAGAGTAAGTGCAGCGCCTTTATCTGCCACCGAAATCCGGGCAAATCAGCAAATCCAGGTTCTGTAAGACCTCCTGCTGACATCATCCCACCCACAGCAGGGACACAGGACAGCGAGCTGACGGGGTGACACCCCACACAACAAGGCCCAGCACAGAATAATGCCCTCTGGTGATTTATGTGGCTTCAAACAGACACAGCACAAACGGATGGAGGCAGGGAAGACTGTTTTAACAGTGCACAAGGTGACCACCAGAACTATGGAGGAAGTTAGTCCACGGCTTTTGACAGCAAAGCAAGGAGTAGGATTTGGTATTAACAGAGTTGTTTTGGAAAATAACCAGAGAGAGAATGACAGCAAAAAAGAAAGAAGGGGTGGAGATGACAATGCTTACACTACTGGGCTTTGTTTCCAACTCCTCCTCACTTATTTTAAAAAAACACCAAACACCCCAAAAACAAATTGAACCAAAAGAAACAAAAAACCCCCAAACCAAGAAGAAACCCCACCCCAGGATTAGAAAGGTCAAATAAAGTACAATACTTATATACTTATAAATATATATAAATGACATATAATTCTTCTTTCCCAACCATGGCTGCTACTTTCTTTAACCTGTCACCTCCCTGGAGTCCTATTGCTCTTCCCCAGTAATTCTGACAAATTCAGTGTGGTTTGAGTTCCTGTGGCCTTGAGTCCTGTGGTTTTGAGTCCAGAAGGTGTTTTTGGAGAAAGTTAAGCAATACTGTCCTTGGCACAATGACACATTCACTGAGGAAAAAGAGCTGGAACAGCTGGGTAAGAGAAGGAAAACCAGATCACAGGAAGAAGGCAATGAACTCAGAGTTGCTGCAAGTGAAATTGCAGACAGAGGTTGGCAAAAATTAAACCCCTCTCTACTACAAGAGCAATCAGGCTCTGCAAGAGGGTCCCCAGAGAGTCTGCAGAGCTTCCATCCATGGGTGTTTTCAAATCTCAACTGGAAGAAAGCAAATACATTTTTCACAGCAGCAGTACCATGAGTGGCACGAGCAAAGAAGATTTTGGCACAGCAGGAGAGGACTAAGTGGTCCCTCTGATCCTACTCCTTAAGATTAAGGGTCCAGACTGAATAAAAAACATTGTGTTAGTCATTTCAGTGATAAGTCAGTGTCTAGATAGGGCAGTGTATGTATCTCTTCCTTTTTTTGCTGCTTCTTTCCAGCCAGTCAAATCACTATTTCTAATGCTGACTTCAGGCTGCTGGGCTCTGATGATCTGGAAGGTGAATGGAAATCCTCAAGGATCCTAGAAAACAAAGGAAAAAAAACAGGGAAAAGGATGAATTGTGGCCACCGTGTTGCTGCCTCAAGGGCAAGGGGGGAGAGAAATGCACAATGGGGAAAGTGGGGAACAACAGTCACAAAACTGCCCTTTGGTGAACAACTGTAGGACCTTCCCTGCTTTTTTTAATTCTGGAAGTCATACATGCTGCAGAATTCTGGATAAGACAGGGAAATAACAAATACACAGAACCCTAAAAGGATTTGTAAACTGTGAAAAGCAAACTCACTTTCCTGGTGGGTAAAACACCAGGATAAATCAGTAAGGTTTTATATGGAGCATAAAAATAGTTTGGTATTTCAGAATGTCATTCTGATGTTTGAGATGCAATTTATAACACTACCATCACATGGCTTTGAAGACAGGGACAAAACATATGGCACCTTTGATTTTCATGTAGAAAAATATGAAAGAGGTTTCCATTTCCTTGTCTAATAACCCTTCATACAGCCAAAGTACTTTGCAGAGTGTTTTGGAACTGAGTATACAAATAATTCTTGCCAAGGAAGTGAATGAGGAATTGAAACAGTGAGGTAACTATTCATTTATCACAGGAGTGCTATTTTTCTTCCCTTTCAGCTGCATTTAGTTTTCTGGTTATATACAAAGCACAAATATGATGGACAGGACAAAAATTGTGTTAGTCACCCATAGTAAGAGCCTCCTTGTTTGCAAAGAAACAGCATTTTAGCAGCATAGACTTCAACACTTCTCCCTTGGACAGGCACAACAACCTCTGGGATGTTTCCTACACCACCACCTTCATCCTGTCTGCAACAAACAGGATTTATTTTATTTATCATCCTGAACAGAAAATTGAGTGACTTACTAGGGAAAAGGTGCTGTCTGTAAGCAGCAGATGATGAAACCCAAAAACATCTTCACTTGGGTTGCAAAATATTTATGTCTGTGGGAAACCTGGTGGGCAGCTGACAGCAGAATTACCTCTTTGCTAGCATTTTTTGTAATGAGGGGTGGCTTTTTTTTTTAGTTCCCCCCCTCATTAGTTCTGTTTTGGTCTGTTTGGCTACAATATTTTTACTCTGTGGTTTTTGAGGGAGTTGGGTTGGGGTTTGTCTGAGTTTTTGTTTGTTTTCTGTTCTTTTTTTGTGTAGTGTTAAGAAGGGTAAACCAATGAGGCTGTTGTATATTCACTACATGTTTTTTTGCCATTTTTCTGAGAATTAAAAATAGGATAAATATATAAATCTCCTACTCATGATAAAGCCACACTTGAGAGGAAACCAAGAAAGTCTAAAATGAGCCTCCTCAGCTGGGACATGACTCCCAGACACCCATTCCTCGGTGAGTAGGGTGAGTTAGATCCATCTGTCTCATGAAAGAGGGAGATAAGTCCTGAGTTTATCATCTGAAAGTCTGGTATTTAGCCTGTCTTTTCTGGAAAAATTATTCTGAAAAGTCTCTTAAAGGCAAGCAGCTATGTTGTTCTCAACTACTAAGTCTCTCACTAACAATAAATCCAGATGTATGTCAAAGCAATTCACTGAAGAAACAAGTCAGGTCATAAGATAAAATAGGAATTGCCGTAATTTTAAGACAAAGCTTAGAAACAAAGACTTCCCCAAACTGAATAAACACAAGAGAATAAAGCTATAGTGGCTCTTCCAGAATTAATTGCTATTTTTACTATCAACACAGCAATGGAAAGCTCTTGTTTTTGTCAAGTTTTCTAAATAACTGGAATTTCCTGCACAGGACTTATTTCCCATCTTTCAGGACATATTTGGCCACCAAAATTTGGGGTTCTGGTACCTCAGTATTACAGCTGATCAGCCAAGTTGCTATTTGTCACTTAACAAACCTGAATCTATACTATTTGTAGCAACTTCCAAAACTCAGAACAAAAAAAACCCAATCAGGGCATCTTAAATTCCTGTTCAGGGTATCAAGTGATCTCCAGCTGGCAACAAAAAGGTATTTTCAACTTGTTTTATAGTACTTTTGTAAACTATGACGCATGCTGAGGTTCAGTATTTCTTTGAAATACAGGCAGTTGCTTGTGTTCAAACACAAACATAGAACCATTAAGGCTGGAAAAGACCTCCAAGATCATCAAGTCCAACCTTTGACAAAGGCACAACGCTGCTCACATCTGAATTCCAGAAAATTTCCACTTGAAGGAAAACCTGAAGGTTTTGATTTCCAAACAGGAAAAAAACCCCCAACAACATTTCTATGCTGGCACTTTCTGCAGAATGGAATTTTTGATCTGACCTAATCTGTTCTATGACTCCTCAAGTTTTCTTTTTCCAGCTTTCTTAGGTCACATCATATCTATTCATTAACAAGCCCCATATTTTTCTGTCCTGGTACTATAGCTTTTTTAAACACAGACATACATTTGACTATTTATAAGCCTTTCTACACGTCAAAACCTGCATAAGCTGCCCAAGAGACATCAACACACCAATGCTTTAAAAACAAAACAAGCCAAGGAAATCATTCTGGCCTTTCTATGCATTGGTGAAATAGCCCTTCCTGGGCTGTTGCAGGTCACCACAAGCCCCCCAGAAAAAAAAGCATATGTGGAATTTTATCCCCCTACAGACATCCTGAGAAGTGATTATAAAGCTTTTTAATTGGCCAGGCTGAAATAAGAGTATCCTGCAAGCCTTGAAATAAGCAAGTGATGCTGTGGAAAGCAGGCTGAGACATGTGAAGGGCAGGTAAGGCACAGGAATTTATTCAGGCTCATAAAGCTTTACTTTGCTTCAACCCAGGCTCTTGGCTTGTTAAGTGACTGCTTTACATTGGTGTAAATTAGCTCTGTTAGTTGAGCCAGGAAGGAAATCGTGACTTTTTATAAGAGCAGCACCGAGAGAGGGTGGGTGACATTTTGCCTGCTGATTCATTGCAGCTCATTGCACTTGTATGGAGTGAGAGGCACAGCTAAATTTGCCTCGCTTGTCAGAGATGAAAATATGAGTTTTCCATCTCCACTTGCCACAAAGGCCGCTCAGTTTGTTCCCAAATAAGTGACTTTTTGCCAACCATTGTGAAGACACTTCACTCGGGATGCTTTCAGGGAGAGCTACAAAACACATGTGTGCTCTGTAACTGGTACACAAGGCAAATGCCTGAGGGGTGGGACATCAAATTTCAACCCCAGCTCTTGACCTAATTCCCAAGTATCTACCACAAAAAGGAAGGAAATAACAAATAGAAAAGCAAAGAAAAAACTAATCATACTCTCAAGAGCAGAAGCAACTTTGTCACAGAAGTGTCCCCAGCCACTCAGATAAAAAGCTGCTGTTTTACTTTCTGGGCAACTTGACAAGACTACAAAGGCAGTGCTTGTTATCTATTGTAGAATGAAGAGCAGTATTAAAGTCCCAGACATACAGTGGGATTTTCCAGCCAGTGCTATTTGCTTTCTGTTGTGAGGTTACAAAAAGCCCTTCCAAAAGTATGTACGTGTGCACTACCCCTCATTCCGACCCAACCTGAGCACAATAGAGGATAAAACCAGAAAAGGGCTTTCTGCAGGGTGCTACTGCCTCTTGGGGGAATCAACTACAACTTTAAAAATCATAAACATATCTCACAGATAATTCGGGGGAAAAAAACAAGTCACCACAAAAACAGAGAAGGATCCACAGCTAAGGAGTGTTAGGGGATTTCCTCATTACAATATGGTGTTTGAGGAGTGGTAACACACTGAAATACAGTGTTGAAAATTGCTGTAGTTCCACAGGTATTCTAAGGATTCACAGAGAAATGACAGTTGTAATTATATGCAAGATAAATATTAAGTAACCCCTAGGAACAGGCATAAAAGAGCATCCTGGGGATAAAAAAAGTATTAAAAAAATTTTAAAAAACCAGATTGTGATAGAGTGATCAAACTGCACTACTGTCTGAGTTTTACGGCAAACTAATTAACGAGGACTTCAGGAAACAAAGGTACATTAGGAAAATGGACTACCCATTTCTTTAAGGTGGTCACTGTATGAAGGGATAGCCAAAGTTGCTCTGGATAAAGTAATGCTGCCTTTATGCAGCTCCTCTTGGAGCCAAGTCATTGCATGACATTTTCAGAACTCAAGACTGAAAAACAACTGAAAATATGCAGACTAAGGCTGATAAAAACTAGACTGCATTAGAAGAACAGAGACTGAAGGACTTCCAAGATCACTGTAGAAGTCACATCCTGGAGTTTGTTAATCAAAACCCATGATGAATGGGAAGGAACACAAACAATTCACTCAAGTCCTGCTTTTCACAAAAAAAAGTTGCTAAAGTCCTGCTTTTGTTGATAAACTTTGACAGAAACTCATACCCCCTAGTAAACACTGTTCAGCTAATTTACCCAAACAATTCTACTTGTTTATAGGAACAATGGAAAGCTCATATTTTACAACTAGAACTTTTCTGAGGTGTGAGAAGTGTCCATTTCTTTCTTCTCTGGGAAAACTTTTGCAGTAGCAGATTTACTAGATCAACCCCTCTCAACAGTAGACACTCTAGGTTTAAGTTCACAACAGACAGATCTGATATTTCTGGAAACATTACTTTATATCACATTATCATCAGGAAGCAAGTATCTAACTATTCAGGAACTGAGCTAATGTGTGCTGGTGTTTCTAAATACATCAGTAGAATTTAAAGCCAAACACAGCATTTGATTTAGCTGAACGTCAGAGAAATTACCACTGAACATCAAATTTCTGTGATTTCTGAAGCCTCCCCACTCCTCTAATTTATTTTTTTTTATTCTGCTATTAGTAATTAAGACTAGACAGTTGAATTGATCCATGACAGGTCATTCCACATGCAAAGACATTATACTGACTGCAATTTCTACTTAGTTCATCATTAGGATGCAGACTCTTATGCCAAATTTGAGCAGACCTCACCATATCTCCCTGTTTGTCTTAAAAATGGTGCTGTAACCAGCAGAAAACTCTTCCCCTGAGGGAAAACCACTGGTTTCCACACATCAGGGACTCACCACTTTAACACCTCCTGCAGATTTTCTTCCTCCAGAACAGCAAACACACAACTACCACAACAGTTACGATCACAGCAATAATCAGCAGCCAAAGTAATGAGGGTCCCTCTTCTGTGAAAACAAAAGAAAAACCACACCAAATGAAGCTGGTTTATAAAGAAAATAAACAAAGAGACCCAAGAAGATGTCTGGTTAATGAGGATGCTTCCTCTGATACTGTGAAAAGCATTGCTAAGATACACAAAAGCAGCAATTGCTCAAAACAGAGAGTGAATTTATGAATCCTTAAAGGCAAAACCACTTGCCTGCAGAAAATGTGAGAAGATGTGCTCATGGTCAATCATGGCCAAGAAAACTGCCATTCCCCCCCTCAATACAGTGCTTGCCATGGGCACATAAGCACAACTTCACACAAGTCTTAATGCTTTCAGAAGAGTTTGTTTGTTCATCCAGAATTTTATCTTTTTGTTTGTAAAATAGAAGTTATTCTTTTTACCTTTAAACAATTATCACTGTTGAAAAGGCTGCATTAACCTTCAGAAGAGAAGACAGGCCTGCAAATAGCTCTACCCAACACCTAAGCATAAATTCCTCCCTGGTTAACCACTTTAACAGCCATTAATCAAAAATGTTAATACAAAGGCCCAGTTCACTGACATTACCTGGAAAACTTTATGAAATAAAATGTATTTGAATCAAGCCAACACTATTCTGTTTTTTAACAAAGCTAGGTGGATCTATTCATTGGAATTTATCATCCTCTAAAATATAATACTGCTAAAATAACAAGCTGTCAGCTGATTTTTCATTCTCCTAGCAAGAAAAAACAGTCTTAGTTTCCTGCTTTGAGATACATATTTTCTTTTCAGAAGGCCAAAACAAAAGAATATTGATATTCAGACAGGAGAAACATTTAGCATGCTTTTTCAATTAGTATAATTCAGAATTAAGAACTGATTTGAAGTTTAAGTTTTAGAGTGAAGACATTAAGTCAGATCTTGCTCTGTACTATTATTCCTGTAACAATCACTTCTTGAGCATCTGATTTCAGAATTAACCCACATTTACGTGCTGCTTTTCCTGTCTTCGTAATTTATCAGTGGTCTCCCCTTTAAGGCTCTGGATTTGGAGACACATGAATTTTAAATATCCCAAGTCAATGCTTCGGTATGAACTAAAAATGGTAATTCAGCTTTTAATGTTTCTCTTTCTCACCTGCAGAACGGGAGTGAAAGTCTTTCCAGCAGAACAGAATGTTGGAAGAAGAAATAAAAATACTACAAGGTATTCAGATGTTTCATGGTATTTAAGATGTCTGCATAAACCCAACACAAGCATCTTCAACTGGCTGCCTCCCTGTATGCCTGGAAATACTATTCTTTCCTCACCACGACTATTCCTTCTTTCCTGCATCTCTAGTGCAAAGTCCTTCTGCTGTGTTCTCCCAGAAATCAATAAAGTTATGTTGATTTACACTGGCTGAAGCTCTGGCTCTCTTCTAAACTCTTTAAATTAAAAATACACAGGTTAAAACACAACAAAGCATGTGGTAAGTTGAAGCCAAGCTTTTGGTTCAGAGATAGTTTGTTACAAATTTCAGAACTCCCACTTCTGTGTCCATTAAGCGACCCATGGAGTTTTTACTTCATCTGGATAGATATCAGGTGATATATTTATATTTATTTTTAGGCTGTTAAATAATGAAGGCATGCATGAAAATTGTAGTTTGACTTGCTGCAAAACACATGGTGCCTCTAAAACCCATGGTTTGGTTTTTTTCCCCTCCTCTTTGATAGGACTCCAGTATGTCACTGTCTCAAAGACAGCAACAAATGCAAATAGGATTTTATTTCTTCTTGCTTGACATACACACATCTCACCCCCTCCTCTTCCCAGCAGATTCCTACCCAAACATGGAGGCCAAGAGAACACTTTCACTGTTCACCCACCTCCGTTAATTCTCACGGGCAATTCCCTGGTTTCCTTTGTGTTGTTCACTCTGCAGATCAAGTCCTGGGCCCTGATCCTCTGGGGGTTGGAGACGTGCAGTGTGCTGGTGATGGACACCACCCCACTGGCGTGACTGACCACCTCCTGTGTAGGAGCAGAATCGAACAAGTCGTTCCAGGTGATGGTGGGCTCTGGGAAGCCAACAGCACTACAGACGGCTACCAAGTGACCTTCAGAAATGTTGTAGTGGACAGATGCATTGAGACCTTCCAACATACAAATGAGACAATCCATCAACACAACGAGCTCCTGCTCACAGGCAGTAACAGCAGCCTGACCATCACGAACCAGAGCAAAGCTTACTGCATTCACACTGAGCCCAAAGAAGTGCTCACTGGGTCAGGTTCCCTCCAGAACTCAAAACTCCTTCCCTTGTACTCAAGTTATATGCCTGAACACATTATTTTAATACCTGGATTTCAGATTAAGTGAAATCTGTTCAGTAAAACCATTTCTTGGTCCCATCTGATAATTCCCTACCAATATGGCACAGCTCACAGCACCGGAGTTGTTGCTGGCACTGAGAGGAAACAGCAACAGGCAATGTTGGTTTGCCCAAGTTCCATCTGGGACTGCCCAAGGGCTTACAAAGATCCCATTCCTTGCTTTTTAGCTGCTAATCAAGGAATAACAACCAAGAGCCAAACCCACCACAACAGGCTTGAATATGACCCCCAGAGTCTTGCTCACAGCAGTAATGCTCTGTTTCTACATCCTGTTCCACCAAGGGATGCTCCTATTCCTGCAGTTCCTGAATCTGCTCCAGGAAATACTGTGGGTGAGAAAATACCTCTTATTCCACCAGAAACATATCCCTGCAGGGAACCTCACCAAAGACACTCAGGCAGGTACGTCCAGAGACGGAGCCTGAGGGAAAAGTATTGAAGAGACACAGGTAACATCCTGAATCATCCATTGTAGTGTCCCAAAAAGTGATGCTTGTCTCATTGAGTTCCAGACTTGTGAAATTCATTCGGTCTTGATAGGACTTGTGAATCCTCAGTCCTTTCAGTTTACTGTATGTAGCTATATTCTTAAGTGATTTTTCAGAGCCCTTTTGCCACGTCACTTGCACAACATCCATGGGTTCTGTCAGGGCACAGCTCAGAGGGGCGTTGTCACCCACTCTCACTTGAATTTCTTCAGCCTGTGGAACCACTGCAGTGACATAAAATAGGGAAAGGGGCAGATATTACACATATTCAGAAGCCTAATGCTGATTCTAAGGCCTGGATTACCCACAGACACAACAGCTCCTCCAGTTACATTCCTCCACCAAAGAGTCCTTCTCTTCAGTACTCCTAGAAATCACTGACAGTTTACATTGCCTGAGGCTCTGGCTTTCTTCTAAACTGTTTGATTGCAAAAAGACTTACCCTATTTCTGTACCCATCCCTGCAGACTTCCTTCTCCAGTTTCACTAAGTCAGCTCCTGTCTTCCCATTCATCACATACCCAATTTTTGTTTCTTAAGAGCTAGAGGAAGACTGAGTGCATCAGGGAAGTACACACCAAGCCATTCTCAGAGGAGTAAACATGGCTTAAGAAGAGTTTCTGGACCACGTAGTTTTAGAGTTCACAGCACATGTGAGATGGAGAGAAAGAAAAACAGAGATTTGTTCCTTAGGAAAGGCTCCACGATGGGAAACTGAACCCAGGTGAACAGTAGTGTCCAGTGTCATCATATTTATGAGATGCTGCCATCCCTAAATGCTGCTCTGGGAGGTTTTACATCACACCTGCCAGCACCATGTCTCTGCCTCAGCACGTATTTAACAGCATCAGCAATCTGGATTGCAGCTACTTTTATCTCTTACTCTGACTGTTGAAGCCTCAGGAATCTGAAACTACTTCCCCAACAATTTTCAAGCAGATTTCAGGAAATTCAACTTACCCTTTGCCTTTCCAAGCCCAGAACATGCCAGACACAAAACCAGAAATCGGAAAGTCATTTTGGAAGAGGAAATCTGCTTCACCTGATGGAAAACAAGGAGAGATGAGTAACTCAATGACAGACCATCTTCTAGTGTTATCGTGTCCTCAGGGTGCAAAAATTAACAGTATCGTGTGACAAAAAAATCTGGGGTTAGACAGCAAGATTTGACAGGTCTCATTGCCCTGTTCCCTCGGTTGATATCGCCACAACATAACTGAATTGCAGACCTGACTGAAGCTGGCATTATATCCAAGCAGAAACATTATTTTGCACAAAATCTCTGTAACACACTCCACCCACTACTGAGGTTTTCTGCCAATGCCTGCAAAACCAGTTGATGCATCTGAGGAGCATCTTCTGTCAAGAAATAAGGAAATCTCAACCTTTTAAAGATTTTCACAACATGCAAAAAACAGAAGAGAAAATTGACTGTAAAGCATTTTCTGTGTTACACCAATTAAGAATGGAAGGCTGATGAACAAATAAATGAAGGACAGGAAGAAAAAGTAAGTATTTAAAACAAATTCCCAGTGTACATAATGCTTACACAACCAGTAGCCTGCCTTTAAATTCTGAACACATTATGCTAAAATCAGTCCTGATGCAACTCTCTAGTTACCA
The DNA here is from genome assembly GCF_001604755.1 of Lepidothrix coronata. Lineage (NCBI taxonomy): Eukaryota > Metazoa > Chordata > Aves > Passeriformes > Pipridae > Lepidothrix > Lepidothrix coronata. The sequence continues at coordinate 2,636,619 of NW_016690273.1, read as the reverse complement.
AGCACAAAGAGAGATCAAGTTCTGATGCATAAAAATCAGGAAACAAGGATCCATCAGCAACAAGCCCAATGAAGAATTTGCCAGATAGAGTGTAGCCAGATATTTAAGCAATAAGAAATTCAGACAGATATTCCTAAAAACAAGCAGAAATCAAGGGCCAGCATAGCAAGCAGAAAATACCGAGTTAAAGAAGTGTTTATAAAGCAGTGAAAGACGTGTCACACCTGCAGGCAAGCAGAGTTTTCAACTCCAGCCTTCTGTGTGTCACCGCTTTGGGATCCGTTAAAGCCCTTAATGCACCATCACGCACACAATGGGGTAGATAAAAGGTTTCACACAATTGATTCAAAGAAACCTCTGCCAATCTGAAAAGCACCTTTATTACGGCCGGGGAATGCAAAGGGGCAGGTGTTCTCCCCAGTGCACTCCGCCGAGCTCAGAAATAACATAGCCTTTTATACAGTTTGAAAGTAGCAAGTTCAAAGTT
>NW_016690273.1:2629340-2635126 GCF_001604755.1 Lepidothrix coronata | reverse complement strand
CAGGTTTCCCACCCCTCTCTATGTGCTAAAAAGCTTTCCCCCTTCTCTAAGCCTTTTATCTCAATTGCCCACAGTTCAGTCAGAGACTTGTAAGCAGTTTTACATTTTGCAAAGTCACACCTTTATAGCTAAATATCTAATATTTTATTTCATTCTCTATTTCACAATGAGAAACTAGGCTACACCGTGTAGCTATATGGGCCACCAAAAAAAAGTCCCTAGGGTTACAAGTCCAATCATCAGTAAAAAACCCAACCAAAAAAAAACCCAAAAAAAACCCCCACAAACAAAAAACACCCCATCCCCACAAAACACCCACAAACTCACAAACAAAAAGCAAACAAACAAAAAACCCCAACAACAACAACAAAAAAAAAACCAAACAAAAAAAACCCACAAAAAAACCGAAGAAAACAACCAACGAAAAAAACAACCCCACAAAACATCAGAAGAAAGGGAAAAAAGGCGTTAAAGACTGAAACTGGGGCAAGTAAAGCGCGAATCTTTCAATCAATCCTTCACTGTGCCTGCCCTTCCCGACCCGCACCTCGGAGGGCTCCCGAGCCACCTCCTGTGCCCCTCGCCGTCCAAACCGCTCCGCCGCCGCTTCCTTTCCGAAAACTTTCAGAAAGTTTCATTCCGAAACTCCTTCAACTTTAAAGAAAAACTTTTATCCTTCTGGAGAACCGGCCCCAGTAACTGCTCGGCGTCACAGGCTCAGAAGGGCGGCTGCGGCCGCGGCAGGAGCCCGGCACCGTTCCGGTCAGGAATGACGGAGAAAGGAGGCGCGGGCACCTCTCCAGCATCTGGGAACTGCCCGGAGCCGCTTCTGCAGCCGAACCTCCCCCGGGGGAGCCTCTCCGGGCCAGGCCGGGGCCCGGCTCGGGGCCATCGTGCTCCAGAGGCTCCAGCCTTCCAGTCCCGCTCCCGGGATACCCTGAGGCGATGCCGGGTTGCGCCTTCCTGCCCCGCACGGACACCCAGTGCCCGCTGCTCCCCGAAACCCACCTCGGAGCTGGGAATGCGACCCGAGGGATGGGTGCTCACGGGCAAGTGCCCGGCAACAGGGAGAAGGATGGAGGCAGTGCCCAGACGGGAATGCCCAGCCCCGTCCTCCGCCCCTCGTCCCAGCGGCGTGCTCGCGGTATCCCCAAGGGAGCGGGGACGCGTCCAATAGAGCTTCTTAGGCATCCAGCGGAACCTCTTCTCCCAAGGGTTATGAATAACAACCAAATTACAAGTTTGCCTTGGAAGATTAAAGAAAAAACCCCAAAAAACAAGAACAGTGCCTGCTTTAAGCAGGAAGCGTTCTAAACTCTGAGTAATCCACAGGTGGCAGCACAGAGTCGGTTCCAGCAGCTCTCCGGGATGGATAATCGCGCTGCTGCTGGAAATCAGTAGTGTAAACCTGAACTTCAAAGGAAATTTGGGGGTTCACTCCCGCGTACAGCAGGAAAATTCCTTTTATGATGAAAGTACTTCCTCCCCTGGTTTCTGTCCAAGGGTAGCGTCAGTCACACCAAAAATGAATTTTAATTAAAGACATCTGTGCTGTCATAAAACACTCAAACCAGAATCCAATAGCAGAATATAATGTAATAATGACAACAAATGATAATAATTTATAATAATGGCCAAGAGCTGTGACATTCACCGTCCACATACTGGACTGTAAATTCTTAGTGTTCCAAAAAGCATTTGGGATTTTTTTCAGATCAGATCCCTTTCTTGAACTTATTTATTGTAAGGCTTCACTGGAAGTCACACAACAACATACCCAAGGTTTTGCCAAACCTGGTAAATTATTTCTTTCTTAATTACCACAAAAATAATAAGAACTGCGGGTCACTAACTCAGCAATAGTCAACAACAAAATGTTGTTAATACACCAAGGCTCCACCTCTCTTCTGAATCCTCATCCCAAATAAACAAACACCACCTGTTTTTTCAGAATCCTCATCCCAGATAAACACCACCTGGTTTTTCTGATGTTAGGCTGTAGGAAATTAGCAGAAAAAAATTCAGTGAAAGAAGGTACTGAAAGGGAAGGTCATTTTATTACACAAACTCTCTAGGCAAGTTGATTTCATACCCAGTTTCATACTCACAAGCTGTGGGCACTGAAGGGGTTTGGCCTGGATATTTCAGGTTCCTCTTCATGGGTGATAAAGAAAGTTATCTCTATAACCTCTTTTATCATTGGGAGTCTTTAGCTGCTACCTTCCTGTTGGGTGGAGAGGAAAAGGGGCAGCAGGAGTGGTGCAGGGCAATCTCTGTCATCTTCCTGTTGTTACACTACAGAATCTTCCAGTGACAAGTTTTCTCTGTTGTAGTTTTATCAGGCTTGACAGAAGCCACCCATTTCCCAGTGTGATTGACTAGAAACAGCATCCTTAGCAGTCAATACAGGACATTCAGTGTCTGCTGTTTCTCCAGCTGCTTTCACACACACTGTTTATACTTTCATGCACACACATGTTTATATGCTGTTCATACCAGATGCAATATTTATCTTACAAGGCCTTGGAATGTCTACTGATTTAAACCATCACTGCTCACGGGAACATCAGAACTGGCACAATTGCAAGCCCCTGCCAAAATTAATTGACAAAAGATGCCCAGGTAGTGGCCAAGAGCCCACATAAGCCTACAAACACTTTCTCATTTAAGACACAGATGTGTGAGAATATTTGGAGCACGGCTACTAAGCTGTCCTAAGGAACAGAGTGGTGTTTGAACCTTCCCCAAAGCCATCCCGGGCTCCCCCTGTGTTAACTTTGCCTCTTCCGCTGCTCTCAGTACCTTCTGACCTGTGAAAACAGAAAGCTCCTGCTGCCCACAACAGGTCTAAATTATTCCCGGAGTCTGGAGCTCGGGGCAGTGCCTCTTCCCGATGGATACAGTTGTCCTTGGGGATATCTTCTCCACCACTATGCTGGATTTAGTGCAGCCCTTTCCCTGCCAACTAACAAACCAGAGCCACTAGGCTTTCCAGCAAGATTTCAACACTACCACTACCTTTATTCAACATTTCCCTCTGTCTCCCCGGATCAAGAGGTAGGTCTTGAATCACTTTCACTCTGCCAGCTTTCCCTTTTTTGTTCTTTCTGAAGCAGGTCAGATCTCCAGCAACCCACTCGTTGTTTGAGACTGATGTACCTATACCCTTCACACGCTTTTTTAAGGAGAAAAATACATTAGCAAGTCTCCTGTGCTCACCTGCCTTCACTGTAGTTGAGAGCATTTCAGAGGGAACCCCAGAGAACAGTACAGTTTAAAGTAAATTTATCCAAAAGTGCACTGTGCCATCAAAGCACAAAAGAAGTGAAGTCTCAGGGACATTTCCCTGTTCTTATTTAATAAGAATAAAAAGGGCATTTGGGGAAATTCAGTGCTATAGTAACTCACATCTACTGAGGTGGAAAAGTTTAGACGAATGTTGCTACTTCTTCAATGGGCTGGAGAAGCCTAGAGAAGAAAGAACAAAATTATAAAAGGGTCTAGAAAATAAGAAAGCTGCTTTTTTAGAAAGAGGGAATAAACTAGAGCTGAGCAGGGAAAGGACAGTACTGAAGTAGTAGGTGAAGATCAGAGGCAATTTTAGGGCAGAGGCAAATGGAAAGTGCTCTGGGCAGACCAGCAGTGGCAGAAGAATCAAAATCTTTTTCTATTCAGAGGAGAACAAGACACAAAAATCCCCTTCTTCCCCATTCTGTGTTCTCATGGCAACTGTTTCTTTTTACAGGGACCTGGCTGAGCTCAGCAATCAAAGTTCTACAAAGTTCTTCGAATATTACCTTCTCTGGTGCCTGTGGTAGCCAAGGTGACACAGACTCTCTGGAGAGACAAAGCCTTTGAAGTCAGTGAGAAGGAGAGTAAGCAGAGCACCCCCTTGTCCTAAAATCTAGAGAGGTCCTTGTTCCTCTCTTTTTATTTCTTCACCTGTAATATACCCTGCATGCTGGTGGAAAAGGAAACCTGAAATTCCTTCTGTCAGGAATGAGGCCTATTCTTTATTTTTTTCCTCTGCCTTCTGGGTGGACATACTCTGCTGTTCTTCTCTTGATTTCTGGTCTAATGACCTCTTTTAAACAGGGCCATTTGAGCCACTAACCAGTGAAACCTGTGCAGGTTTAAGGCAAAGGATATGAAACAGCTGATCCAAGTTGCCATTAATTAACAGGGAAAGAAAAAAAGGATAGCTAGTGTGACACAAATTCCAATAACACCCAACCCAAGTCATAAATGCTCAAATTGCTCTTGGAGGTCCAGCCTGGTCATTTTGACAGCAATTCAACCATGAGATCATGGGCAAACCACATCTTTTCTCTCCAATTCACTTCTATAAAACAAACAAGTGTTAAATATCTTGAAGTTTGAGATCCTGCCAGTTTCTCCAGTGCCACCTGCAGAGCATCTCCCAGCAGAGAAAGGTACCCATGTGGGTAGGGATACAAGCACAAAGAAGTTCTGGGGTCCCTTTCAGTGTCAGGAAAGGCATGGATACATTTTGCATTTGGATTGGCTTTCCACCTCCAGAAGAGCTGTGTAAAATGGAAGAGACCTGAATTTAAACTTTGCCAAAAAAGCAGGTTTGGTATTACATGGACTTAACAGGAGTGGGTGTTGCCTGCACATTTTCTCTTTACGATTTCCATTTCCATGAAGAAAGTTAGCTTTGAAAAGCAATAGTTAAACTCACTCCTCTCTTCTTTTGTTGTGTTTATACAAATACACTGTTGGCTTCCAATCAGAGCCACACCTGAAGATCACACACATATCCCAAGGAAAAAACCACAGATAATTTCACTGAAAAAAATTATATTAATGAGCATTTAGTCTCAGGAAACTCTCGTTTGAGGAATGCCAAGTTGAAGACCTCTTTGTAACCTGCAACACGACGGATTTCAAGGCAAGCTGAATCAGCACATGATTTTCGGGATGCAAGGAATGGTTGTCTTCTAAATGCTGAGCAACTCTTGGTTAAAATATCGCTCCAGATTGAGTTCTAAAGGTCCCTCTAGCACTGCACCTTCTTTTATCCGTCACCAGCGTGGAGAACAGACTTGGGAACATGTCCACATTCCCTTCCCTGCTCCTTTGCAAGAGCTCTTTCTCCAGGGGAGCAAGGAAGGACTGACCCAGTGCCCAGTTCCTTCTGTCAGTGCCTTTCAACACCTTCCCTTCCAGAGACCACAGTCTGTGTCTGCTGCACGAAGATGCTCACAGAATCATCTCATCCTGGAACGACTTTGGATGTGGTGATTGTCATTTCTGGATACCTGGAGTAGGGTTGCTGGACACCAAAGCACTGTTTGGAAGTCCAAAGAGAGAAAACACAGCGCTGGTGAGTTACTATGTTAATGAAAGGCTCACTGGATCCTTTTCCCCGTCCGCTGGTGATCTCTCCCACTAGAGGGAACTCTGAGGCCACCAAAGACAGGGCTCTGTGCTGAGGGTGCACCGCGACACGAGCTGTGAGAGGAGCCTTTGCAAATACATTGAGGGCACATCTCTGTCACATGTCGTGTAAACCACACAAAGAGCTGGAAGGGGACTTTTCCAGCTCCATCCCTTGAAAACATAACTTCTTTTTTAAAAAGTACTTATTGTTTTAACTTGATATACAAGGAAAAACAAGTACCAAAAAAAAAAGACGAGAACAAAAAAAAAAAAAAACCCAAAACCCCCCCCCCCCCCCCCAAAAAAAAAAAAAAAAAAAAAAAAAAAAACCAAAAAAAAAAAAAAAAAAAAAAAAACCCCAAAAAAAAAACCACCCCCAAAAA
>NW_016690273.1:2554964-2628703 GCF_001604755.1 Lepidothrix coronata | reverse complement strand
AAACCACACAAAGAGCTGGAAGGGGACTTTTCCAGCTCCATCCCTTGAAAACATAACTTCTTTTTTAAAAAGTACTTATTGTTTTAACTTGATATACAAGGAAAAACAAGTACCAAAAAAAAAAGACGAGAACAAAAAAAAAAAAAAATCCAAAACCCCCACCACCCCCCCCAAAAAAAAAAAACAAACAAAAAAATAAAACCACAAAACAAATAAAACAAAAGAAAACCCCAACAAACAAACCAGCCCCAAACAAGTAAAAAAAGAACTTGGTGTAGTTCTGTGGGTCAAGGGGACCTGCTTCTCCAGGAGGGCTGTCAGTGCTTAGTGGGAATCCTGTGGGAATACTGGGGAGGAGCAGGATGTTGGCTTGGGAACGGCACACTGCTCTCCCATCAAGTATCCTGAGCCAGTCTCACACCAGGAATGTTTCTTTGCAACCTGTGGGAGAGAGGGTTGATGATGGGGAGAGTTAATCTTGGGAATCCTGGGATCAATTTTGGGCCTCTTGCTCCAAGAAGGACATGGAGGGGCTGGAGCGTGTCCAGGGAAGGGAATGGACTTGGAAAAGGGGCTGGAGCACCAGGAGCTGCTGAGGGAACTGGGGGGGCTCAGCCTGGAGAAAAGGAGACTCAGGGAGGATCTTCTGGCTCTGGAACTCCCTGACAGGAGGGGGGAGCCGGGGATGGTCGGGCTCTGCTCCCAGGGAACAAGGGACAGGAGGAGAGGGAATGGCCTCAAGTTGTACCAGGGGAGGTTCAAGTTGGATGTGAAGGAAAATTTCTTCATGGAAAGGGCTGTCCAGCCCTGGAACAGGCTGGGAGTCCCCCTCTCTAGAGGATTTAACAGCCATGCGGATGTGGCACTTGGGGACATGAATTCGAGTGGGCTTGGCAGTGCTGGGGAATGCTTGGACTTGATGATCTCAGAGGGTTTTTCCAACCTTAGTGATTCTGTGTGTCTAGGAAACATTAAGAATAAAAAACAGGGAGGCCAAAGAAAAGCACTGCCAGGCCATGGCAGGGCAGGGAAGTGCTGGACCAGCATCCCTGCACTGCAGCAGAGGGATGCCAGACAAGGATCTTCCATGTTGTAGCAGGTACAAGAGAAACAGAAGTGCCTTAAATCAAAGAACCTGACCTGTTTGGAAGCTCTGCAGGAATTGCCACACAGGGTCAGTTCCTCGAAGTCCTCCATGGCTCTATTCCTCTGTTTTCTGAGTCACCTCCCTCACCCCTGGCTACTATCAGATGCTTTAGATAAAGATGTGAGAAACCAAATCAATTATGTTCAGGCACGAAAAGTGTTTATTTTGCTCCTGTTGATTTTCTGTCACTCTGAGGTTTGCCCCCTCTGCAAGGCTGGATGGATGCATCCCTGTGGTGGCAGAAGCAGCACTGGATCCCCACTGCTCTTCTCCAGAGGATGCCCTCCTTCTTCCCTGAGGCAGGAATGATGTTTGCTGCTTCACAGCTCTTCACCCAGTGATGCTGGGCACAGCTCCTGCTCCTTCTTAATCCACAGAAGTCATTTTACAAGCTTTTTATATAAAAAAAAGGGGGGGAAACACAGCATTCAGACCTTTCCAGTACAAAATTTCTCTGTTCCACACAACTTTGGGATGAACTGGAGTGAAAAGTCCAGAGCAAACGGGCCCACCACATCTCCTTTCTGCAGATGGATGTGTCTGCAGAGCACACACAGGGGCTATTTAATATCCAGAGCGGAGGATTAAAAATACCCAGGTCTGTGTTTGGTTTCTGGTTTGTAAAGGACAGACATTGATAACTGAGGGGGTTGGTGACCAAAGGCAGCTTTCCCTGGGGTCCTGTGCGTGAGCAGGAGGTGCTGAAATTCCCCCCCAGTGAAACAGCGGCTCTGGAAGGACCTTGTGCCCCGAGAAGGATGTGGCAAGCTGGATCAGTGCCTACTCCAGAGGGATTAGGGTGAGAAGAGGCGATAAACCCGAGCTCCTCTCTGCTTGCTGGCTGGGGGCTGTTGCCTTGGATGAGTGCTCATGGGCACAATTGGAATTGTAGTGTGGTTTTGGCTGCAAGCCTAGGAAAGATCCCACCATCTGCATTTGCTGGTTGTGGTGGAACCCATGAATCAGAGGGCTGAGACTGTGGGAATGGTGAGGAAAGCTGTTCCTGCCCTTCCTTTGGGATGAGAGCAGAGGTTTCTCCGGTGACTCTGAGCTGCACATTACAAACTGCTTTAAAAGCAGGAGTATTTTGGGTGTTGTGCTCCTAAGAAAGCCAAGTAGATCATTGCCAGTGCCAGAGGATGCAGGATCAGGCCTTCCCAAATCTGCCAAGGGCAGCTGCAGAATTTCAGAAGCCATTTCCAAATCCCAGGGGTCCCTGCTGCATCCTTCCCACCTGCCAACCCGTTCCCTGTCTTCATGCTCTGCCTTCAGGACAAAGCCCTTCACCTGCTGTGACTCCAGAGCTGATTAAAAAACACCATTCCAGCCCAAAAAGACACCGTCCCCTCCCCTGTGGTGACAGCACTGTCAGCTGGAGGGATGTCCTTGCTCCCTGCCTGGAGCATTCCTGGCAATCCAGGGCTCTGTGAGGGAAGGGAAAGAATGGGAGTTGCTGTGTCATTACCAGGCAACCCAAGAGGTCCTGGAGAACAAACAGGGTGTTCAGGAGACATGAAGAGTAAAACGAGAGATGTGCTGCAGGGTGTGCACGGAGCCTGCCGGGAGGCTCAGCCACAGGCTGGAAGAATGCTCTGGTTTCATCCCAGATAACTCCGGCTCACTGAAGCAACCGGGAGCAGAAAAGCAACCTGGAATATCATGGGAGCCCTGGGCTGTTTGTAGGCAATGTGGGATAAATTGTATGTGGTAAAGTTTCCATGGAAACGCTGCCCTGCCTGGGATCTGCAGCAGCTCTGTGATCACAGAGCTGATCCGGTTTGTTGTGGGCGAGGATTTGTCTGTGAAACCAGATCCCTGAGGATGCTGAGGGGATGGGACAGATGTTTTTAATTCTGATGTGTGGCTTAGCCCTTCTTCTGGGCTGATCCCACAGCCTGGGCAGCAGGGAAGGGGGGGATTCTGCCTCTCTGCCCCCTCAGGTGAGACCCCCTGCAGAGCTGCCTCCAGCCCTGGGGAACAGCACAGGAAGGACATGGAGCTGCTGGAGAGAGTCCAGGGGAGGCACCAAGAGGATCAAAGGGAATGGAGCAGCTCTGCTGGGAGGGAAGGCTGGGAGATTGGGGTTGTTCAGCCTGGAGAAGAGGCAGCTTTGGGGAGACCTAGTTATACCTTCCAGGACCTGCAGGGAGCCTGCAATAAAGATGGAGAGAGACTAATTACAAGGGCCTGGAGTGCCAGGACAAGGGGGAATGGCTTCCCACTGCCAGAGGGCAGGGTTAGTTGGGATATTGGGAAGGAATTCTTGGCTGTGAGGGTGGGGAGGCCCTGGCACAGGTTGCCCTGAGAAGCTGTCGCTGCCCCATCCCTGGAAGTGTCCAAGGCCAGGTTGGACGGGGCTTGGAGCAACCCGGGGTAGTGGGAGGTGTCCCTGCCCACGGCAGGGGGTGGAACTAGAATGAGGTGATCCAACTAAATGCGAAACTCTGGGTTTCATCCCAGCATGCAGAGAGCAGAGCTTTTTCCTGGAATCTGGAACAATGCTCACACACAGTCCTGAGTGGGTGCTCCCGCTCCTTTTGGCTTGGGAGAAGTCATTCCCTCCAGCTGAGCCCTGCCATGGCCCCTGTTGGCCCTGGAAGCTCTCAGCAGCCTGGTGGCACTTTTCTTCTCATCCTGGCTCATATCCATGGCTGGCAGTGTGGCCTCTCCCGTGGTTTTTGGTCCTTGGGCTGTCTGCTGCTGCTCTGTTTGCTCTGGGTGTGCTGTGCCTCACTCAGGCGAAATGGTGCACGAGGGTGAAAAATTAAAAACGTTGGCTTTCCTTCACTCCCAGATTAATTTCCTATTTTCTGGCTTTCTTCCATGACCGTGAGGACTGGAAATTTTGTTGTTAGCAATAGATGGAAAGAGATGTTTGTGCTGGCAGCCAGTGAGTGTGGGGAGGCCCTGCAATCCCTCCCATGTGCCTGGGGGAGCCGTGTTGTGCTGGGGCACAGCACAGCCCAGCCATGCCAGCAGATGGGACTCAGTTTAACTTTCCTGGAGCAGGATAATCAGCTTTAAAAATTCTTCTGGAGGCTGCTTAACCCTCAAATACACTGGACTTAGTTGTCATCTCCCACGAGGTCAGTGTCTCCTCCAGGCCAATGCAGCAAATCTCCGTCAGCACGATCCGAGCCGTATCGACATAATTTTTTACATGATTGCCCTGCTCTGGAGGTGCTCAGGCTGCCTGGAATCAGCGTTGCCTCGGAGATAGCTATATCCAAAGCCTCCTCACAGGGAAATGTTTGGAAGCTAACATCATCACTTCCCAACATGGTGAGATCTCAAGAAGTTTCCAACCCTTCACACTGCGGTTATTCCTGGTAAAGAAGCAACCGTTAAGGACTTTTATCCTCTGTGAGGCTGCTTTGCCTGTTCTCCAGGGAAATAATCAAGGAGGAGCATTGGCATCTGAGGGAAGGATGATTCTCCCATCTGGATATCCAAAGGGAAAATCCTGCTTTTAATCATGGCTCTGTAGCTGAGCACTGATAACGCAGGGTGAGTGTCCGGAGTGAAACCTCTCTGTGAGGTTCAAGGTTTCATGGACAGAAAGATGCTCAGATGGCAAAAACCCTCCACCATCCAGGATATTTGAAATCTTTCATTGTGTGAAAATAATAAAAAAAAAGGCAAGAATTGAAGGATTTGAAGGATGAAGTTTTATTTTAACAACATCTCTTATGGCCTTTCCAAACTTTTTGTAGGAAATGCTCTTTGGGCAGGTGCTTAACACAGTCATTATCCTGTTTTTGGGGGGAAACTAAGGTTTTACAGGCTGGATCTCCTGTTATCCTGGCTCTGGTTTTCTCTCCTTGAAGACAAAACATGGAGAAGGAGAAAAGAGCAGCAAAGGCACGGAAAGCACTGAGATCTGGAGAAACGTGCCAGGGATGTGGTTTTCATGGGACTGCTGGGCTCAGGATGGCATCAGTGCTGCTGTAGATGCCACCAGATATACAAGAAGGAATTATTACACCTGATTTCCTCAATCAGTGTCCAGACTCTTCTCCTTCTCTGCACCAGAAATAGGGATACAAGAGGACATAAAAGAAAGTCCTAGCTTATGGTGACCTACTTCCTTCTTCTTATCTTTGTATTCTGTTGACTTCTATCAGTAATTTACTTTAACAGACCAATCAAAAGGTTTATCCCCCCCACACACCCAGCCAGACCTCTGGACTGGAGGGTTTGTTTGTATGTGCATATAGGAGAGAGTTCCCTTCAGGGCATGGACCTGAGACCTTTGAAAAGGAGAGATATCATACTGAGCTTTCTAAACTATGGTGGATCATTCCCTTCTATATTTACAGTTTTCAGCACTTTGCTATGCTTTGGGTACCTCAAAACACTTCCTGGGCTGCAGTCCAACAGGATCTGCCCATCTTCTCAGAGCTTCAAATCCCTCTGGAGTTCTGCCTCCAGCTCTGGGATCCCCAGCACAGGAAGGACCTTTGGAGCAAGTCCAGAAGAGGACACAGAGATGCTCCGAGGGCTGGAGCCCCTCTGCTCTGGAGCCAGGCTGGGAGAGCTGGGGGGGTTCACCTGGAGAAGAGAAGGCTCCAGGGAGGCCTGAGAGCCCTTCCAGGGCCTAAAGGGGCTCCAAGAGAGCTGGAGAGGGACTGGGGACAAGGGATGGAGGGACGGGACAAGTGGAATGGCTTCAAACTGACAGAGGGCAGGGTTAGATGGAATAGTATGGCCAGTCTTCACGAGCGAAGATTTGGGAAAGGTCATTAACCCTTTGAGCCTGCGCAGTGGATTTTTTAGGTGAGACACAGCGTGTGCTGAACTGAGCCCACCCTTTAATCCTGAGGTTCATCTGCCGGATGAATGGGATAGTGGGAAGAAATTGTTCCTTGTGAGGGTGGTGAGGGCCTGGAATGGAATTTCTAGAGAAGCTGTGGCTGCCCCATCCCTGGAAGTGTCCAAGGCCAGGTTGGACGGAGCTTGGAGCAACATGGGCTAGTGGAAGGTGTCCCTGCCCATGGCAAGGGCCTGGAACTGGATGAGCTTTAAGTTCCCTTCCAATCTAAAGCATTCTGTGATTCCATGATTCTTTCCCTCTGCAGTGCCTGCTGTCACTATGGCAACTGCTGTGAGAATGTGAGGCTGGGTGAGGATGCTCTGTGGGATGAGGATGCTCTGTGGGACGAGGATGCTATCTCAGATAAGGATGCTCTGTGGGATGGGGATGCTGTCTGGGATGAGGATGCTCAGCAGGATACAGTCACCCTTGCTGCTCAAGGCCAGGCAATTCAATTAGAGCCGATGCAGCCAAGGGAGGGGAGCTGCAGGCTATGACTCTCTTTCTAATGGCAATGGAATTGTTCCTGAAGCCCATCTGGAAACGCTTCTGAGGAAGGAGCTCATCCTGCGGGGCAGCACCATGTCCATTATCCTCTCAGAGGGAACAGATGATGCTCTGGGCAGCCCGAGGGGCGTAACCAGGGAGGGTTTTAGCTTTGCCTCGGATCCATCACCGAGGCCTCGGGCAGTGCCTGTTCAGCGGGTCAGCGACGGACACACGGTCCGCTGTTTTCAACATCAGGCAGAAGGCGGGACGCGAACCTGTGTCCCTCAGCCCTGCCCGTCCCTCCCTTCTCCCTGAGGCGCCGCGCGGCGCGGGGGCCGATGGGAATTTTAGTTTCTTCTCACCCCCACCCCCTCCCGTCCGCGGCTCCCCCGCCCCGCTCGAACTACACTTCCCATGATGCCCGCGGGGGGAGGAGCGTGTGCTGGGCGGTGTCTCGGGCGGGGCCGGAGGAGGAGGAGGAGGAGGAGGGTGAAGGGGGCGGTCGCTCCCAGTTAAGCCCGCATAAAAACCAGCCCAGTAGATGCCCCCCAGCGCTCATCTCCCCCCTCTGCTTCTACCTTCCCCCTGGGTGATGCGCGGTGCCGCCACGGGCGTGGCGAAGTGAAGAAGAGGCTCCTTCCTCTTCCTCGTCCTTCTCGACCATGGGCGACTGCGGAGCCCCCGGGGACGTGAACTCCAACGTGCTGGTGGCCCGCAGCACCGGGGACGCGCAGCTGGACAAGGCGGTGTGGCAGTGGCTGAGCTGGGACAAGGTGGGTGACCAGGGGAGACTCTCCCAAAAAACCATCCCACTCTCCCCGGGGGCTGCCCCACCCTCCCAGGGCTGATGTGCCTTCAGGAATTCCGTTTCCATCCCATCCTACCTGCGGTTTGGTCCCGTCTCCTTCCCTGCCGCTGGAAAAAAAATACCGTCTGGATCCGGCTAGATCCTGCCTGTGGAATTCCTCACCTGTGAGACGGGAAGGGTGATGCTGCGCCCATCCCGGGGCTGTACCCGCGCAGGGATGGCTCATCCTTAAGGAACAAGGTGAACCCGGGTGCCAGGGTGGCTTAAAACGCTGAGCCCATTTTCCTCAGCTTTCCAAATTTAACCCCCTCTCCCCAGGAAACCAACAGGCCACGGAGGGTCCAAATTCTGGCGCGTCCCTTTTCCAGCTCCAGCACGATGTTTCAAGAGCACTGCGGGCTTGATTAATTTAGATTAAACCATCCGAAGCAATGAAAACAAAGTGGTGTGGGAGGTTGTTTTGCTTATCTCATTGTTGTAAGGGTTATTTTAGGGTGTCTTTTTGCAGCTGGTTTGTCCAACCATGATGCCCTGTGCTTTAAAAAACGTCTTGGAGGAGGGTAAACTACCAGTACACTAGTGGTTTGGGCTTTTGGCTTATTTTTTTCCTTATTTTTTTTTTAGGTTTCCATCTCCTGGCTTTTTTTTTGCTTTTTAGGTTTCTATCTCTTGATTTTTATTTTTTTTTAATTTTGTTTCTTTAGTGATAGTGATTTCCAGTGTGTTTATACCGTTTCCTCTTTAATTTCATCCTGCCAGGATCAAAGCAGGAGGGCTGAGAGCACACCCCACCTGATGGCTCTCAGATGAGCTCTCTCCTGCTTGGAAATATGCTCTCCCCTTTCAGTTTTGCAGGAATTAACAGTTGCCATCTGCACCTTCTGCTCTTGGAACTGCTGCTGTGAAAATATCCGGGAATAGTGGCAGGGAAGGAGTGGAAAAGGGAAATGGCTCTGCTGATAATACACTTGATAACCCAGATTGAGCTCCAGCAAATATTTCTTTTAGATAATTTCTGGTTAGTGTTTTGCAAGATTTTTGTTGTTTGGGTTTTCTAACTGGTTATTGTGTACTTATCCTATAAAGTAGAACTTACAATGGGGAAAATATTTTAATTAAAACCAGGAATAGTGGAATATCGTTTCTAGAGCTCTTTCTAAGGCCATAAATAAGCAATAAAATACAAACTGCAGAGTCAGTTTAACGGCACCTGTTTGCCCTGCTTCCTTAAGTGGTAATCATTAAATTTCCTGTAAGGAACTTGGGGAATTGGAACTACTTAGAGGTTTCCAAGAGAGTTGCTGGGAGATTTGACAACTCAAAATCCCCCGGAGAGGCTGTAAACAAACCAGGTGAAGGTGTTTTGAGATGGAAAGGCAAAGAGAAACCAGGAAGTAGGGCATGAGGAGGGTTAGTGGTCCAATGGCCTTGTATTTCATGGGAAATGAGGCCTTGGAGATTTACTGCTTATCCAACTTCACGAGGAGCTGCCTGTGCCTCCCTCCCTTCCCACCCCCAGCTTCCTGAGTCTCAGGGATTTTTCTGATGCCTCTGATCAAGGGAAAATCTATGCACCGCATTCCCAGCTGTGGGAGGCTTTTGTCCTGTGACTTAATTGAAAATTGCTCGCTGTAATTAATTGCCAGAGTCGTGCTCGTTGTCCTCTGTGGTTTGGATGTGCTGGTGGTGGGCTGGGGCGTGGGTGGGTGGATGGGGGAAACCTGACCCAGTGATGATCTCTCAGCTCTCCTGCCCTTCTCACCAGCATCTTCATTAATTCTCCTGGCATTCTCCCTGCTTTCCCATTCCCTCTCCTTAATTGCTGTGCGTTTGCTTTTTGTCTTGGAGGCACAAAGCCACACGGCTTTTGTTCTGTTCTCTTTGGTAAACTGTGTGAACAACCGGTCATTGTTCTACTTTTTGTGCCTTTAATTCCCTTTCATCCACTTCCCAATTGTCCTGTTGTACTTTGCAGTCTCCTAAAGGAGTCTGGATTGTGGTCTTTGTTCCCAGACTGCTCCTGGATGGTGGTGGATGTGCCTGGGAGAAGGGGATGCTTTGGCTGTTACAAAAGCACCGTTAGAACATCCCCTGGGGGGAAAAACTGGAATTAGCCCTCCAGCAGCTGTTTGTGCAGGTCCTGTTCACTGCACTCATTCTATTGGACTCATTTTGCTCAATTTTACCTTATTTTATTTCATGGACTCGGTGTCATTGTCTCAGGTGTATCTTGGAGAGCTCATTCCTTGCTCATAAGATGGCTTGGTTGGTTTTGAGGTGCTTTTGGGGTGTCCCTCAGTGTTCTTTTAATTTTTGTTGCTTTTGAGATGCCTTTCAACAGGAAATGGACTTGTGTGTTAGACTGGTAACTTCCTCCAGTCATTTGACTTGTAGTGTTTTTCCTTAATAAGTTTTTTAAGTCAAGTTTTTAAGAGTAAAAACGGGAAAATCAAGTCTAGGAATGGGCCCCTGAAAAATCCATTGTAACTACACGTGTGCACTGCAAGTTCTAATGTTAAAACATAAAAGATAAAGTTATGAATTACTGAAATAGCTGATTTGGACTGACTGGGGCAGAAACTTGTTGGTACAACCAATGTTACTGGGAGCAACTTGGAATGGAGTGAGCTCTGAAATAACACAGATTTTGTGCTTTAGTACCTTTTCTAAGACATTAAACTCCCTGAAATCCATCAGGATAGTCTTGGAACTTGCACTTGGTTGATAAATAAAGTGATAAATAAACTGTGGAGGCAGGAAAGGGCATCCCTGGTCAGTGTTTCTACAGTGACTTTCAGGTATTAGAAACAAGACTTGAGCATTAAGACTTCCCTTGTATATTTTCAGTCTAGTTTAGTTAAAGAGTGTGGAAATGAGTGTAAAAAAAGGCAGTTCTAAGAGGATTGGTTTTTTTTGTTTGTTTCTTGTTTTGTGTTGGGCCAAGATAAGAAGTGGTGCAGTTACTTAACTGATTTTCCCATAAAAATGGTGGCGAGGTTGCTCACTAGAAAAACATTTCTTTCTTAACAAGAAATGAGAACATAACAGTTTCTAAGAGAAATTATAAATGACAACTTGATGCAGGTGCCACTGCTGGTCTTAACTGTGTAATTAAGGTGATTAGCTTTGCCATGGGTAATGTTCCCTTTCTCTGCACTAGGAATTCCTACAGATACTCTGGTGTCTTCTGAGGGACTGAACCTGATTTTATTTGGAAAAAAAAAAAGCTTAATTGCTGCTTAAAAACCAAAGGCTGGCAAAGCTTGATGGACTTAATTTGTGGCTGTCAAATTTGCTGAATTCTAAGCAAACTTGAGACCATTTTTCCCTTCTCCCAGGCTAAAAGTGCCTGCAAAATAAAAAATGATGATGGCTGAGGGTAGTGAATTGCCACTTATTTTGACAGGGTATTAGCTGTGAAACCTAACTCTGGCACTAAGTGCACAGGATTAATGTGATTGGGAGTGAAAGAACCTGTAAGAAATACTCAGCTGATGCCCTTGTCTTTAATTCTCCAGTTGTTTCCAATTTTGTATCCTGATGAACTACAAAAAAAAGTGTACTTCTGCCTCAGAAGGCAAGTGGAAAACTGAAAATGTAGGAGCATAACACTGAATTTGGTAGAGAATATATTTATTTTTTTTAATAAAACCTCCATCCTTTCTGAAGAGTGTTGATGTTGCAGAGCCTCAGCAGCTACGTTGGTCTCCTGCAGGTTGTGATTCTGATGCTGGCAGTAAATTTTTATAAGTAGTTGCTTAAAGTATATCTGACATTGCCAGCAGGCTCAGCCCCCTTCCTTCTTTTTAGAAACCTTAATAGCCTCTTCCAAATTTAACTCTGGAGTACCACTGACATAGGCTTTGTAAAGTTCCTGTCTGAGAACTGGAGTCAGAAACAGCCCAGGTAGCAGGCAAAACCACATTTTATGGGGAGGCAGTGCTGACTTCATAGAGGTGGCTTGCGTATGTATTCGTGGAATAATTTTACAAGAAAAACATGATACAGAACTGTCTTTTTTTTTTCTGGTATTTGTGTGAGTGAAAGAGTCTGCTTGGAATGGGATGGGAAAACATTGCCTGGGCTCTGGTTGCTCTTAACTTCCCAGATGTTGAATGGCCTCAAAGCTACTGAAAAATTAAAAATGTTTAACGAGTTTACATCCTCGAGTGGTGGGTTGAGGTGTCTGAGGGCACTCACAGCATGTTTTGGGTGCTGCCAGGTTGAGAATTAGGTGAGGGCAGAGCTGCTACTGAGGGGGAGAGTCCAGGGCTGGGTAAAGGACCAGCAGGGAGGGACACCCAGATAAATCCAGTGAGGACAGGCTGTGCTTGAGGAGGAGGAATCCCCTGTCAGAGCCACAGCCACAAAGCCACCTCTAGTCCAAACCCCAGCCAAAGGCCCCTCTATCCCTCCCTGTCCCTTTTCTGGCCCCAGCAGGGCATGGTCAGGTACCACGAGCTCCTCCCGGGGCCCTCCTGCCCCTGTCCCCTTATCTGCCACCTCCTTGCACAGGCAAGGGCAGGACCCCTTGTGCTCTGGGAGCAGGAGGGATGCCATCTGTTGGCTCTTGATTGCTGCCTTGTCCTCCCACTGACCTTTACAGGTGTATCTTTATAGGTATATATCATTTTTATTTATTTAGATTTTTAATTTTTAATATATTTTATATATTTTTAATATATATATTTAATACTCTTGGGCACACGGTGTGATTCTTCAGGATGATCCTGTGCAGGGCCAGGGGTTGAACTTGATGATCCTTGTGGGTCCCTTCCAACTCAGCAGATTCTGTGATATAGATATAAATGTTATAAATACATACATATATAATATTATAAATATGTAATATAATATATAAATACATTAAAATATTATATCTACACATATTCATATTATAATTTTATTTGTTTATACATTCATATATAGATATATATTTATACATTCATTTATATGTTTACTTGTATATTTTTTGCATATTTACATGTATTTTTATATACATTTATAGTTACACATATCTGTAGCTACCTGTAGATGCCTTTATATATTTATACATATATATTGATATATATGTGATATATAAATATGTACACACATATATATAAATATTGGTATTACTTAGACCAATATATATATAAATATACATACTTACAAACAGTTTTATCTATTGCTATGTATATTTGTTTGTGTATTCTCTTATATTTGTATTTATAATGTGTGTGTGCAGGGGGTGGGTCCCTGTGCTGTGGGGGCTCTGGGCAGGTTCTTGGGAAGCTGTATGGCAGCAGAGCCTCCCTCTTCCCTTCTCTTTTCCCCTTTGGAAGCCTGGTCCCTGTGGACTCCAAGGACCCCGCTCTCTGCCAGATGCTTTTTCCACCAGTAAAAAATCCTTGGAAAACCAGTAGCAGTGTGGGGTTCAGGGCTTTGAAGGGTCTGTGTCTCCCTGTTTATTCTTCAGACCACTCAATCCATGAGAATTTAAGTTGCTTTGTTGGAGCCACTGGGCATTCAGGGGTATCTTAGAGCATTGCTTTTTTTTTTATAAGGAATGACTATTTTTGTATCTAACAGCCTAGTTTATTTTTGCTTAAGACAGGAAGATCTAGGTTGTTTTATGTTGAGTTTTTTTTTTTTAAGGATATTAAAAGTCATCCAAGGACTGGAGTCTAAAATCTCTAAGGAACTTCTTTTGCTTACCTAAGTAACAGGAGAAGAGGGAACGGCCGCAAGTTGTGCCAGGGGAGGTTTAGGTTGGATATTAGGGGAAATTTCTTCTCCAGAAGGGTTGTCCTGCCCAGGGCAGGGGTGGAGTCCCCATCCCTGGAGGGATTTAAAAGCTGTGTGGATGTGGCACCTGGGGACGTGGGTCAGTGGAGGCCTTGGTTGTCCATGGTTGGACTCCATCTTAGAGGGCTTTTCCAGCCTGAGTGATTCCATCAGCTATTACACTCAGAAAAATGAACCCTCATAAAAGCCACTGTGAGACCTTCGGTTTTATGACTTGATTTCATAACTGCAAAGCAAACCAGCAAAAAATCCTACTTTGTTTGTTGTTTTTTTTTTTTTCTCCCCAGATTTGCAGTTGGGTTAAATGTCAGCAGTGGAAGCTGTCTTCAAAATTCCCAGGGTGGCAAATGCTGCTCATACCCAGACAGGATGTTGTAAGAAACTAAGCCAATGGGCTTTGACACTCCAACTTAGAATAAAAAAGACAAGCTGAGAAGAGTGAAAGCAGTAGGGATTGTGCCAGGTTGGGATAACCTTTCTGGAGGTCAGGCTTCCAATGCTACTGAACGTGTAACCCAGAGCATGACACTGATCATCAGCACATCTGAATTTATGCCAAATCTTGTAAAATGCCCTCTTTCTGTTGGCCTAGGAGTTTCAGATCAAATACGAAAAGATTGGAGGTTTTCACTTGTCATTTTATTTTTTTCCTCTTCTTTTTGTCAAACTTTAGCTTAACTGAGGAAATTAAAATGTTATTTGGGTGCTATTTTGGCTGGCTCACTTTTATTCCTTAGGAAATAAACGGAATAGCTTCACTCAAAAATGCTTTTTAATCTATTTGTAAAATAAACCTTTGTACTTTGTTGCTTCAGGGAGGTCTTGCCTCAGTTTTGCAAAGCTCCATAAAGCCTGCAATGTGCAATTTTTATTCTGTTTTTACAGGGAAGCAGTGCAGGGTATCCTGAAAAGCTATCAAAGATGCTGTGTAATTTAATAACCTGATTTTAAAGCAAAACCATGTAATATGATAGTGTGAAATGAGGGGTTTCATTACTTAGACTCTTTTCAGGTCAGTCATTTGTTTTCTGGTTGGCTGCCTGTGAGCAGCTAAAAGAGAAACCTTCACTCCTGTGGTTCAATATTTGTTATGCCCCATTGTTTTGGTTTCTTTTTAGGCCTGGCTTTAGCTGTGTTGCTAGCAGTGTTTTGCTTTAGTTGCTGAGCCATCCAAGAGCATGGGCAATAATGGCTTTTATTTTAAGGCACAAAGGAATGAAGATTTATCTTAAATTCACATATCTGGTGTTCAGGATCTGTTACCAAGCTGCAGAAATAATTTCAGATTTTTCAACGAGCTTTACTGTGTGTTTTTTCTCCTGGTGAGTGTGTGCAGCTCCTATCTCTGTGCTTTTCCCAGCATTTTCCCAATCCTCCTGAAGAAGTTCCCCCTCTCTGTGCAGAGCTGTGTGTCCTGGTGCTACTGGAGCTGGCTGACCTCTACTTTAAATGTCAGGGGTGCTTCACTCTTGCCCTGCAGATTCCATTTGCCTTTTTTAACCCTTCCTTGGGACCCTGCTTTGGAAAAGCACTTGTGCCACCTGAGCTGTGTTTTATACTTCTGGAGTAGTTTTTTTCCAGCTGTGTATCCATTGCCTCCTCCTACACTGTGTGTGTAGGATCTGGGAAGTGTCTTGTCTGACCTGGGTGTGGGTTTTCTGGTGATCGAGTGAGTTCAATATTGCTTGAATAACTATGGAGAACAAATAGCCGGGTGTGTACAACGTGCAGTTTGTACACTTGGAAGTTTTTAGCTGTTATGGAAGTTTAGGAAAAGGCTGAATGAACAGAGGGATCACTGGATAATAATCCATCCTGTGTAGAGTGGAATTGGGGCTTGGAGCAATGTGGAGTGGTGGAAGGTGTCCCTGCCTGTGGGACAAGGGTGGAAATGGATGATTCTTAAATTGCCTCCCAGCCCAAATGGTCCTGTGATTCCATGATTTTACTGTGCCTCTTCACAGACCTTTCCTGTGGGTGGGGAGGAAGGAAACATTGCTCTGCAGCTCAGGTTTGTCTGTCTTCCAGCAGCACAGATGAAAGATTGAATTGCATTACCCGCCTTGGAAAAACCGGTTCCAAAGTTTCTGTGCTCGTCACTCACAGGCTTTGTGTAGCTGGAAGGTGTATTAATGACCAGACAAACATATCAGTTTCCAGAGCAAGAGCTCTGGAGTCTTTTATTAATAAGGATGAGATGGGAAAGGGAATGTGATAAAAATGAGTGAAGGCCAGTTGGTGCACAGGTATTTTATAGGATAGGAAGAACTTGCACTTGGAATTACCTGAAACCAAGGAGTGCATATAGTTCAGTTCCTGATTTCAAGCACTAAATGAAGGCCTTAATCTTCTTTTGCAGAATCAGAAAACAAAGGAACAGATTGAGAGCTTGTTGCAGGATGGGAAGCACAAGGAGCTACGGGATCGTCTGTGCTGCCGGCTGAGCTTCGGCACCGCCGGGCTCCGCTCGGCCATGGGAGCAGGATTCTGCTACATCAACGACCTCACAGTGATCCAGTCAACACAGGTGAGCTGGACACGTGTTTGGAGAGGGCTCAGTGGCTCCTCAGGAAGGATTTGGTCCCGGTGTCCCACTGGAACACAAGCAGAGGCTGGAATGCAGCAGCTGTTCAACATCTGGGTGGTAGCATGTGAAGTGTTTAGTGCTGAAAGGGAATTAAGTAGCTTGAGGAGGTTTAACTGCATATTCTAGGAGGCAGTTCTAATCACTTCCACTGGAATTTGACCAGTAGTTAGTCTGCTAAACTGCTCTGTAGTTGGGAATCATTAGCTGTCATATTTTAAAAAGCTAAATGAAAAAGCAACAAGAAAACCCCAAAAAGCAAAGCTACCCCAAAACAAACTGTCTTTCATTTTTAGCTCCAGTTGTGAATAACCACACAAAAATAGCAGATTTTACTGAGCAAATACAGAGGAATTCATATGAGAAAGCAAAGTAAGCTTGGAGATCTGTAGGCTTGGATATCTGTATTGGGAATTGTTTAGCTTTTGGGGAATCTTTCCAATATTACTGGTTATGCTTCCCACCACCTGGGTTAGATAGTTGGTTAAGTGGCCTGCAGTTACTGTAGCTCTGCATGTGGCTCTTTCTACTCTTTTAAGTAGACAAGAAAGTAATTTAAGATATGAACTTTAAAGGTCTCAAACTACAAATCTAGTGTTACATGTTGGATTGGAGGTGTTGGTGATTCCTGATTTATCGGTGATTTAATATTTGTGCATTGAGTTACAGATATCATGGGATTTTTTTTTCCAGGAAAACATTGTCATGTGATCTCTTTGAGGACTAGTTCTTTGAATTTTGGAGTATTTTAGGATGGACTTGTTGATTTGAATAGATAGGGAGATCTTGGAACTCAGACACAGCTCTTGCCCGGGGTTAAACCCTTTTGATAGTTGTTAGTGTTGTTGGGAAAGGTCTGTGCTCGTGGGGTAGAGTGCTGTCCAGGAAGGCTTCAGCCCTAATTCCTGCTCCTCTGCCAGGGGTCAGGCTCTGCTTGGTGCTGGTGCAAAAGAACCGGTACATGGAGTTGAAGATCTGGATATAGAGGCAGCTGTGGAGTTGTGACTGGTATCATTGCCACGGGGGGTAGAGTGGTGGGAGAGACTCCTCACTGCCCTGAACCATGGTCTAGATTCTTTTGAGGAGCTGTTTCAGTTGATTTACAACTAGAAGGTCCTGCCAGACTTATCTGCCATTCAGAAATGCTCTAATAGTATGAACAAAACTTACTGCTGTGGCCCAGGCGGTCCCTGTGGATGCAGTGGGAACAAACTGAAGAGATTAAGGAGGAAAAAAAATCAGTTTAAAAACTATCATTTTGTCACCAGTGGTGGAATGGTTAAAAGTAACTGGGCTGATTTAAACAAGTCCACTTCTCTTTGAAGCAGAGTAAACCTCTTACTCATGCAGAGGAAGTTTGTAAGAGTCCTTTTTCTCCTTGGCCTGTGCAGCCTGTTGGATTTGGAGCTCGTGGTGCCTTTGTGCTCCTGGGCTCCCGGGAGCGTGGCTGAGCGTGGCTCTGCTGACTGATCCACATTCTTGGCAGAAAGGGAAAAGTTTCCCTTTGCCTGGCAGGGAGTGGGAGGGCAAGCTCAGTTTCATGGGAATTACTGTTTTTTTGAGAGCAGCAGACTGGGTTTGTGTCTGTTCACTCCCTCTGTAGAGCTGCTATTTTTAGTTGTTTATTGAAGCCAGATATCAAGTTAGGAAAAGCAGCCTCTGGGAAGTGGATTAGAACTTGGTTTTGAAGTAAACTATGTAGGGTTTAGTCTTTGTTTGAGCACTCTGTGTCAGAAGTTTAATAGCAGGAACAGTTTTGCTGATCTTAGTCTGCAAATGGGCAGCCCTGTCTCTCTGTATTTGTCTTTACCTGGGACAGGGATAAATGGCCAAACAGCAGACTTGAGTGTAATTAACATTTCCTTCAATTAAAAGAAACTGTAGTGAATTCACACCCTTAATCATATGCTGTGCCCTTCATTTGATCTTGATTTGCTTATACTGATATTATGAAAAGTCTGATCCAGGAAGGTACAGAATATCCAGCAGCTGCTTTGGACTCTCCTGAAAACTGTAGGTACATAACCTGCATGTAAAGCCCTAATTTTCCTGCTCAAGCATTGCTTCTTTTGTGCTTTTTAATAATGTCCAGATGGTTTTATTAATGGGTAAGAAGCCTGTCACTGTGACAAAACCACCTTTGCACAAGGAGATTCCTGTTGCTGTAAAAGCAAACCTAAGGGTAATAGTTGAAAAACTGTAAATACAGGATTTCATGAAGCTGTTGGTAGCTCTCTTGATTTCACCAAGCAGAAATCTTTTCATCTCATTGACAGCATCACTTTTCCCTCACTTGTTTTGCCCTTGAGCATAAGGGGCTGGGCTTGCAAGAGGATTAATTAAAACATGGCTGTAGATGCACACCTGTTGTTTTCCATGGATTTTATATCTGGAAATCACCTGAACTGTGCAGTGGGGTGGGGAATTGTGATACTCCAGTGAATTTTGGTGTAGATAGATCTGAGGGGGTTACACACTTGTGTGCTGACACCTGCTAATAAGTCATTGTCACCACAAGATGCACATGGTTCTCATTTAGAACTATTAGGAACTTAATAACAAGGGACACTGTCAAAACCTGAGCCTTATTAAAAGGAAACAAATTCTTTACACTGAGAAACTTAGTCAAGAGAGGACTTCTCCCCCAGAGGTGTTGGAGTTACTCTGTGCCCTCAGGGAAAGGGAGGATAGTGTGAGCTCCAGTGGAGGGTTCAAACAGTGGAGAGACTCTACACTCCCTCTCACTGACATTTACTTATTTACTTTCATTTTCTGCAGCTTTAATAGAGGTATTTGGATAGTAAACAAGTCCAATAGGACTGGGTTAACTTTAGCTGTGGGATCTCTGGCTGAGCTTAAGGGATTTTGTTAATTTTAAGCAAACTGCTCCTTGGCAGAAAGTAAAGACGTTCCTGGGTTTATTCACATGGAATCTTTGATTCCTGTCAAACAGAAGCTGGTTTAAGAGGATTTCCTAGGAAAAAATCTTACCTCAGCCTTGAGAGTGTTACCTGGATTGTGGTGGCACCAAATAGCTGCCAAAGTGCTTGGGCAGAAATCCCTGGGATGAGAAAATACAGAAGATCTAATCTGCTGAAAGGAGCAGCACAGAGGCTGTTCCTTTACAACAAAAACAAATCCATTCCTCTGTGTTCAAGGAATGAGGGAATGGAAAGCTGGGAGCAGCGTGAGGGTGTGGACCTGAGAGCCAAAAACCCAAATGAGCTCTGGTGGTGGTTGTTGGGAAGTAAGGAAGGGGCGAGGAACACATTGGATGTGCAGAATCCTTGATGTGCCCAGACTTGCTAGAAAGTTCCAGGGAAAGCCCCTGGGGGTTTGATGTGAAATAGAAACCACGTGCAGCAGCTTTCCATCTGTACAAAGTGGTTTGTAATGCACTGACTGTGGACAGGAGTATTAATTGTTCTGTCTCAACTCTGTTTGTGCTGCTTCTGAATACTTTATATGCCCTTGTTTGCTGTTTCTAACTAGGACCGGTTTGTCTAAAATCCTGTTTCCTCCATAAATTGTCTTTTTATGCAGTTCTTGATGTTTGAGGGACTAGTTCAGACAAAATTCTGCAGTGTGGTCTGACATCCAGGTACTGGGAGTCTGAACAAGGGATCTGTTGATAAGAAATCTGCTGTTTATTTCTCTACACATTATTCAGTGTGTTCAACTCAATTTTAAACATGTTTTCCCCATTCCTCTGTGTGACTTGGGCTGGTGGTTGTGCCATAGCACACCCTCCAGTCCTGTCACTATTCAAAAATTTTATTTCTTTTAAAGTTTTTATCTTTATTTTAAAGCTTTTCCCTCTATGAATCCTTCAACATCTGCAACTGAAGCAATTCTCCAAAGAGATGCCAGTACTCCTTTGGTCCTGCTTTGAAACGCATCCTTTTAGAGTCCAGGGAAGGGAACGGAGCTGGGGAAGGGTCTGGAGCACTGGGAGCAGCTGAGGGAGAGTCAGATCCAGATCAAAACATCTCAAAGAATTGCATTTAATACTGGTGGGGGGAAGAATCTGTTGAATTCTAGTACAAAACACCCTCACTGCTACCGAGAGACAACTTGTACCCTGTGAAAGGCAGCGTTTTTAGGGTTAAGTTCCCAGTGCTGCTGTCTGACTGTAGTGAACTGTAGCCACTGGAAACTTCCATTAACAATAGTGCTTCCATCTTTTTATCTAAAACTGCTGATCTGCCCTGGGTTGTTTCCGTGATGGATCTCCAGAGAGACTCTAACTGGGAGGTGAATGGATGTTGAGGCCACAGGGGAGGTGAAACTGAAGCACAAGATCTTTAAAAGTCCCTTCCAGTGCAAACCATTCCATGATTTTTAAGGCAAATTTAGGACTAACACTTTGGAAACAGTGTTGAAAAGTTGTCTTGACTTGTGCTGTTAGCTCAAGAGCAAAGACCAGACTGGCACAAACCTTATATTGGCTGAGTGGATGGACTCCCAAAAAGTGGATTTTTTTTTTTTCAGTTGAGTCTTTAAGAACATAATTTGAATAAATAAAAGCACAGTATGAATTGAAGACAGGTGTTTGCTGCCTGAGGATTTACTGTTGTACCACTTTTATTTCCCACAACTGCTTCTCTGGTTGCTTTCTTTCAGTGAACACTGGGGAAAAATCACTGCTGCTCTTGTGAATATCATTATTGAGGTTTTTGAGCTGTATTTTGCCTACTGACATTATCCATCTTCTGTGAAAGATCATCTTTAATGTTTGTGTGCTAATTCTTATTTTTCCCTTTTTTTTTTTTTTTTCTCTTTCCAGGGAATCTACAAGTATCTTGAGAGGAATTTTTCAGACTTTAAGCAGAGAGGCTTTGTTGTTGGATATGACACACGAGGTCAGGTCACCAGCAACTGCAGCAGTAAGAAGTATGAGTATTGATTACATTTGCAAGACTAGAAATGAAATTGTGGCTTTGAATGCTTTCTGTTCTATCAGCATTTTTTGTGATGAACTGGGCACTCTCTTCCCCCTCCTTTAGTCCATTTAAATAGTAGTGAAGAGAGGCTGGAAATAAATTCTTTATGGTACCAGTTTGCCAGAAATGTGGAGTGTAAGGCTGGTCACTCCAAAGAATTTACAAATGTAAGTGCACAAGAACATGAGGCAGATGTTGAAGTTGATATGCCTGGAGAAAAATTTGAATATGAAGGTAAATTCAGAATATTAACATTTAGCTTGAAATCAATAAGTGTTACTGTGCTTCTAACACTGTCATTCTTTTGTATTTTGCACCTGATTTAAGCTTGTTTGGGAGGGAAAAAATCTACCTGCAGCCTCCTGTAATCCAGTATATTTTCACTGGATTATTTGACATTCCCTGTATTTTCACAAGGAATATTTGACCTGGAATGCTTAAAATTTAAATTTCAGTGATGTCAAATTGTGCCCTTTGTAACAAAAGGGGAGATAACTTTCTGAGTTCTATGAGGAATCTTAATCCCTTGTTATTCCAGGAGCAAAAAACATGTGATAATGGCATTCCTTACAAAACCCCAACCTAATTAATTAGCTAATTAGTATTTAGGTAATGAGTAGTTAGTTACAGCAATTAACTACAATAATTAACAAAGTTGTTTCTCTTTTTTATTATTATCTTTGTCAGCACGGCATATTTTGGGGATGTAAAAGTTCTTGGTATGACAGAGCACAGAGTGTAGTGACTGTCTTCCAAGAGTTTCTCCTTTCCCTGGAATTGTGCCTCTCCTTTCCCTTGGTCCTCTGTGTGTGGCCCGTTATCCACCAGGCTTGGGCTTAAGGGGTTTAAACTCACCTGTTAAAATGTTTGCAAATCCAAATTGTGAAGGTTTATGCACAGCTTAAAAATGGGGAAGTGTAAGAATAACATTCCTTTTTAGCCACACAAAGCCTGGAATTCAAACCTGTCCCGGGATCAGTTCTCAGCTGCATGTTTCTTGTGTCCCCTTGGGGTGACACAGTGACAGCAGTGCTGAAATCAAACTGAACCTCCCCAGAAAGGGGGTTTCCAATGGGAGCAGTGCTTTTCCAGCACTTTATCCAGCTTATAGTAAAGTCAAGGTTTAAAACCATGGGTGCTGTTGCTATTTCTAAACATTCTGGAATAAGAGTGAGTTGCTTTGCAGATGGATATTTTAGGAATAGGTTTCATGGATATTGTCTGAAGCTGCTGAACAAGCATTGTGTGGGATACAAAATCCTTTTCCAAACCTGCTGTTGCAGACATCTGGTCCTTCAGACTTTCTGGGAAGTTGGTTCTCTCCTTGAGTGAAGGACAAGTGTCCCTCCAGTAGGTTCTGTATCTTTGTGTTTGGTATCACCAGTTTATATGGGAGATAGACTGAAGATTAAGCCAAAAAGCAATGGAGGGATTGGAGAAACAATTGTCTGGAGGTGACAGGAATGCCATCAGGTTACTGTGTTGCTGTGGGGAGTTAAATTGACTGAATATTTTGGTTTTCCTGTTGTTAGGCTTGCAAAGCTCACTGCAGCAGTGCTGCTGGCCAAAGATGTCCCTGTGTACTTCTTTTCTACCTATGTCCCCACACCCTTTGTGGTGAGTCACCTTCTCTTCCATATTTGAGTTTACTAAAAACATGAACTAGCTATTTGCCTCCTAAATTGTTATTTAAATGGAAAAATAGAGGCTGTTCAGTGTACTTGGCCCTCCAAGGAGGCTGTAAAAATATCACTGAATTCTTCTGTGCCTCTGCTTTTAATATCTCAGAAACAGAGCTGTCTCTTCTAGTCACAGCAGCTTTTTCTTGCAGGATTTTAAAATCCTTGTTTCTGTTCCACAAGGGTTTTGAGGCGAGGACTGAAATGCTGGGAATACCTTTAATTTTATTTTTAAGCCTGTTGGTGAATTCCTTCTTTCTGCTGCAGCCTGTGTCTCTGAAGTGCTCATGTAATCTGAGCATAGATTTTAGTTGGCCAATTAACTATTGCATTTATGTAACTGATAAAAAGAATAATGTTTTTATGCAGCAGAATAGGACAAACTTTTGTTACTGGCTACAGGAGACAGTGATGGGTGTTCATTTATACATTTTCCAGATAAGCTGGTGCAACATGAAAAGCCACTTCTGTAGCATCCTGTTGCATAACTGTCCTAATATGATGTGTGTGGCAGAACTCTTGGGTAAATGGATGTTTCTGGGTTTCCTTTGTAGCCCTATGCTGTGCAGCAGCTCGGAGCTGTGGCTGGAGTGATGATCACAGCATCCCACAACAGGAAGGAGGACAATGGATACAAGGTAAAGCTTGTGAAGTTTCAGTATTCCCATTTTGGCTTATTGTGGAACCACAGAATGGTTTGGGTTGGAAAAGACCTTGAAGATCATCTCATTCCAACCCCTGCCATGGGCAGGGACACTTTCCCCTTAGACCAGGTTTCAGCCTGGCTTTAGACACTTCCAGGGATCCAGGGGCAGCCACAGCTTGTCTGGGCAGCCTGTGCCAGGGCCTCCCCACCCTCAACATAAAGAGGCTTTTTTGGGAGCACACGTAGGTGTGCATTAGAAGATAAATTATTTCAAATAATTCATCCCTCTATAACCTGAACTACTGTCCTGCAGCGAGAACATGAGACCACACTGGCTGTGTGTGGTGAGCAAAATCTGTTGTGACGTTCCCTGGAGCCTGATCAGCAGCTGAAGAAATGCTTCAGCAATTTGTGTTCACTTCTTAGAAGTAAAAAGTTAGTTTAAAACTGAGCTAGAACTGAGGTGAATTAGTGCACACGGTGTGACTGTGCTGAAGATGGGGACAGTTTAAAAGTTGACTAATAAAACTTAATGTGCTGTTCCCTGTCAGCATGTTTGTATGGGTGTTGGAGGTGTGCGTGGCTTCACTTTAAAAGCTGGGGGCAGCAATACCATCCACAACAGCAAGTGCTGCTCATGCACTATTGTAACACAGTATTTAATTTCTAAACTTTATAAGAGTCTGAACTAAACTCTCAAGTTTAACTAAGCTGAGCGCTCCAGAAGCTTCATAACAGGTCAGTGAGTGATGGCAAAGTTGGGAAAGCCAATCCTCCTGTGCACAGGGAGAACTCCTGCACTTGTCTTCCCTGGAACAAGTTGTAAAGTACTGCACCAGCCCTTGCTTTTGCTCAGAATAAGGAAAGAAGCCACATCAGTTTTCCAGGTGCTTCATTTCTCAAGAAGCTTTTATGTGTATGTCTGGTACACAGCACTTTTGTCAGGATACTGTGGGTTTTCCTGGTCTTTTGCAAGAACTGTTTCATCTTTCACAATTTCTTCTGTGAATTCAGCAGGTTCTGGACAATTTGAACCAAATGTGACAAACTGACAAGAAAACAGAGGCAGATTCTCTGAGCAGAAAGTCTGCACTATGAACTCAGCCAAGTGTGGGAAAACTGGCTTCTAAATAATTCTTCAGCAAAGACTCTCATAGTTCAGGGTTTGATAGTGTTCCCAGCTGAAAGATTACAGTTGTTCAGCCATGGAAAAACACATACCTTGGCACTCTCCTTATCTCTTCTGCTCTGGGTTCAAAAGCAAGTTGTGTTTCTTTTACCAAAGGAATGCCAGACCATGGAGAAGGTGACATTTTTCTTCTCTTACACTTTGTACAACAATCTCAGGTGTAAATGCCCAGCTCTGGTTTCTCATATCCTGCTATTTCAGTAATAATAATTAAATACCAGCTTTGTTTTTTAAAACAGGTGGTTTTGCTGGGTAGTTTTATCATTACAGAACTGAAATCATGAATTCAAAAGTTCATTGTAAGTGTTTCCAAATGGCTTTTGAGAATCAAGCCAGTCAGATGCTGAATTTTCTATATCATTTGAAAAAGCAGAAAGTATGTGAAGTCCTACAGTTAAAGTAGTTTATCAAATTAATAATCTCTTGTAAATAAACTGTCTTGTTTTCCTTCAACTTCCATCAGGTTTATTGGGAAAATGGAGCACAGATCACTTCTCCTCATGACAAAGAAATTATAAAATGTATAGAAGAGTGTGTTGAACCATGGAATGGCTCTTGGAATGAAAATCTAGTGGACACCAGTCCCCTTAGGCAGGATCCTCTGAAGAAAATATGTGACTGCTACATGGAGGACCTGAAAAAGATCTGTTATCATAGGTATTGTATAAAGCAAAATGTGCTTAAATTATGTTTTTAAGTAAGCTCTGGGCTATGTGTGGGAAAACTGACTGCAGACAGACTTCAGTGTCTTCTCTGTCAGTAAATTAGTAAAATCACCATCCTTAGTTTTAGCTTTATCTTCAGCAAAATGGTTTAATCCTATTTCATATAAAGAAATATGCTCAAAGAGTCCAGAAATTCAGAGTAAAGGTGTGGTTTAGGTGTATGAAATAGAGGTGAGGAAATTCAAGTTTAACTGAGGCAGAAAACAAGACTAAAAGGAGGAGGATGAATGACAGGCAGAGTAGAACCAGAGTAACATTTTTAAGGTGGTGGAGGAGCTTGAGTTTGATGTAGAAATCAGCAGTTCATTCTTGGGAGACTTTAATCCAATTCAGCAGAAGGTAAATACTTCATTTTCCAAGGGAAGCTTTAAACCAGCAATTTCTGGTGAAAGTCCAAATAAGCACTTTTCACTCCTTCTGTCTTTGAAATTAATGCAGAGAGCAGCAGAGTAGTACACGGTTGGGCTGCATTTTCTTTTGCTCTCCCTCATGGAAATAGTCCTGTTAAACGACCCCAATCTTACAGAAATGTTGTTTTCCTCCTCAGGGAGCTAAACGTGCAAACGAGTTTGAAGTTTGTTCACACCTCTTTCCATGGAGTTGGACACGACTACGTGCAGTTGGCTTTCAAAGCCTTTGGCTTCCAGCCCCCCATTCCAGTACCTGAGCAAAAAGATCCAGACCCAGACTTCTCTACTGTCAAATGCCCCAATCCTGAAGAGGGAGAGTCTGTGCTGGTATTTTGGTTTTTACTTCATCAGATTTCTGTGGAGGGGGAAAAAAAACAAAATGGGGAAGGGGACTGGGAGAACCTGGGTTTCAGCTCTATTGATGCACTGGGAAGTCCATTATGGGATTTCTCTTTCATTGTGTTAGATGTAAGTAGGAAGGCTGTGGTTATTTGCTCTTATTTTATATTTTTACATTTTTTACCCTCTCTTCCCATCAGGAATTGTCACTGAGGCTTGCAGAGAAAGAAAATGCTAAAGTAGTAGTGGCCACTGATCCAGATGCTGATAGACTGGCCGTGGCAGAACAGCAAGAAAAGTAAGTGATGGGACCTTTTATCTCTTTCTTTCCTTTGTGGCTTAGCTATTTGGGTGTTTTCCCTCCTAGTTACGTATTTTGGTGTAGCTCCAACTGCATCTTGAATAAAATCAGTTAATAACTCAAAGATTAGATTAAATACTGTTGTAAATGGCCAGATAAAGCTCAACTGAAAACTGAGTGGTTACTAAAGGCAGTAAAATCTCCTTGTTACTGTTTTTTCATTTATATTGGGCAAACCTGCCTTGGCACAGTTAAGTGTTGTGGGCTTTTTGTTGGGGTGTGAGGTTTTTTTGTTTTCCCTGCTTGTCCATATTGAATAGAAACTATTTTTTTTCCACTAACAGGCCCCAATTCTACCCGTGTAAGTAAGAGTTGTGCAGGCATTGCCTGACTGCAGTGTATAGATGGCATAGACTGCTCTGTATGAATCAGTTCTAGCCAGCTCTGCTGCTGGTGGATAAATCCAGAAAAGCTGAGCTGTGTTAAGGCTCACAGTGAGGATACTCTGTGGTATCTTTGCTGACAGAATCCTCTGGGCTTGTAAATCCTCAGGATGTGATGAGTGTGGAGTCCTGTTGGTCCAGTGGCTTTGTCTAGAGCAGCTTGTCAGTGGTGTGCTCAGATCCCTGTTGTCCCAGTGGCTGCCGAAAACCTCTTCCCCCTGAGTGGATGCTCCTGGGAAACCTGGGAGAGCTCTTACATCTCCCTCTGCTCTCCGCAGTGGCTGCTGGAAGGTGTTCACTGGCAACGAGCTGGCGGCTCTGTTCGGGTGGTGGATGTTTTCCCGCTGGAAGGAGAACTGCTCCCAAGATGCTGATGTGAGGAATGTTTACATGTTGGCCACCACAGTCTCCTCAAAAATTTTGAGAGCAATTGCCCTTAAAGAGGGATTTCACTTTGAGGTAAGACTGGGTTCTCTGATGTCTTGGCAGGGTAAGATCTGATTGCCATGTTCCCTAAACCCCACCTGTGATTTCATGACATGAAAAGTAAATTACTCCTACTCTTTTTGCCTGGAATTTTGGTGCATTTCAACCTATGGAGAATGTTTTTACCCAGACAAGCCTGATTTCATCCACTTCAGCATCCTCAGTGCATGTCACAGCTTGCAGACTGTGAAATCAACTTAAGCAAAGCTGCATTAAGAGGCAATTCAGATTAACACCTAAATTACAGATAAATGCCTTTGCCATGGTTATTTTCCTAGAGAGAAATTCTTCTGTGTGAGGATGAAAGCTTGTGCAGCCTGCTGTGTTCACTACAAAATGCTGATGGATTTTTAATAAGCATTTTGAGGTCACACAATGTTCCTTCAGGTCCCAGTAGGGTTTTTAATTGGGTTTTACTTCAAGTTGTGACAGACACAGGAACTCTTACATTCAGATCTTTAATGTAGCTTCATTAAGAATTTGCTAAGAAAGAAAATGGATACCCCACAGACTGACAGTTTATTTTAGTTCCTACATTCAAGGATTAAGTCTGATTTCTGAGGCCGTTGGATCTTTGCCAGAAGAGGAGCAAGTGCCTTAAACCTTAGCACAAACATACAAAAGTCCAGGTCTTGTTTAATCCATATTTTAATTAGAGCTGTGTGCTATAGGAATAAATATTTTGGCAAACAATGAGGAATTTAAAATTGAAAGCAACTGTGAAAACCATTTTGAGTGACTGGCCAGATAAGCTTAATCAGGTTGAATCTCAGTTCCTTGTAGTGGATTTCATTATCTCAATAAAATACTGGTCTTTTTTCTGGAAAGGGATGTATTTGACTGGGGGGGAGAAGCTAAGGCCCCTTGGTCTCCTGTAAAAACTTCCCCTCTTTGTACTTTCCTTCTCATCAAGACTGTCTCTAAGCTTTTTGACTGCTTTTGAGTGACTTACCAAAAAAAAGCAGTGCTTTTCCTTCCCATCACTTGAAATGGTTGTTTATGTTTCTGTAGCTTTTCCTTTTGAATAACTTTGTCTCATCTGATAAGCACCACAGAAGATGTGACCTTAGAGAACCACAGTCTCTCAAACATGTTTACTCCTTGATTAGATACTCATGTCCTAGTTGAGTATCCACTAGGAAAATGCTATCCAGCAACTCTTTGCCTTAAATTCATAATCTAAACTGAAGTGATTACCTGTCTGCTGTTTCTTTGCTGTCTCTATTCTTTTTGTCAATTAATTAGATTTAAATTTAGGGAAATTACTTCAAGAAAATCAGAAAAATGTCTTTAAGCTTTAGCATTTTGACTGCAGCAGACTTTCCCATTGACCCTAAAATTCACAATAGTTTTTTTTTTCCTATGTGTGGTTTTTGAGTCTTAAGTGAAGGAATAGTGGCTTTACCTTCTTTGACTCAAAACTTAATTGAAAATGGTTTTTTTTAAGGAGTATTTTTTTTCCTGTTTTAGGAAACGCTCCCTGGTTTCAAATGGATTGGAAGCAGAGTAAAAAATCTCCTGGATAATGGGAAAGAAGTTCTCTTTGCATTCGAAGAGTCTATTGGTAGGCTTGTTAATATCACTGTAAAATGTTGAGAACTGGGGGGGGAGTGTGATTAGAAAGGACTGACCTTAGTTATGAAACAAATCACCCAAAAAGTACTTTATTTTTTTCCTTGTAGTTACTGGTACTGATATTTTGCTCTCCTCAAATCAACTTGCCAACTACTATAGTAAATTACTTACATATGACCCTCTGATTCTGGTGTTGTGCTTTGGATACAAACATGTTCTTTTACAGCTTGAAAGTCCTGAGATTCCAAAGCCAAACTCCAGTTGCTTTGTGGCTTCTTAGCTGAGACAAAGCACAGGATCTGTTCTTAATCAGTTTAATACCTTACAGGTCCTCTCAGTGAGGACTTATTACCAGTGGCCATGTGGAAGTGGGAGGTGACTTGTGCCACCCACCACACCAGTTCTTTTGGGAGCTGTATCCATCCCCTCCCTCAGAACAGCGTGTGAGGGATCCAGCTGTGGCAGGAATAGCATTAAATACCTTATGGAGGTGTGTAAATGTTCCTGCTGACCTTGCCTTGAGCACTTTGCTGATCTTCAGACACCACTTACCTGTAGAGAACTGTCTTGTGAACGTTTGCTGTAGGAGTTCTCCATTTCTTGGGATAAATGGAAGCTTTCTGGGACAGTAATTTCCCTCAGAATGTGGGGGCAAATAATTTCTCTCAGAATATCTGAAAATGAAGCACACACTGAAAGGGGGGGGTGTCCCTGCCAGTTCTATTCCTAAAATTCAAGCTTCTAACCATAAGGAGTTAGGATCTTGCTGGTGCATCCCTTCAGGAAGAAGGAAGCTTTGTGCAGCACTGGTTCATGGCTGTGTTTGTATTTGTTTAGCACTGCACTATGACAGAACTCCCCAGGGAGCAGATGTTATCAATCTGGAATTAATTGACTACAGCACAGATCTTTCCAGCCCTATAACCCCCAAGTTAATTAGATTTCCCCTGCATATGCAGTAATAAACCAACTTATGTGTACTGGCCAATTTTCTTTTACAGGATAAAAGGTTAAAACCTAATCAAGGAAATCAGTGTAATAATTTATCAATTTTTTTTTTATTTTTTTTTTATTTCTAGGCTTTATGTGTGGCACATCAGTGTTGGATAAAGATGGTGTAAGTGCTGCTGTAGTCATTGCTGAAATGGCAACGTACCTGGAGGGCCAGAACCTCACACTGGCACAGAAACTTGTTGAGATATATGAAATGTGAGTTGTATTCTTCATTAGTATGTTCTAGTTAACTATTTTAGAGTGGGAATAATCTAATAAATATTTTTAATGTGTCCTCTGAATGTTTTCTCATTGTAAATTGGGTTTTTTGATGTATTATGGATTATAGTCCATCACTAGTGCAGATCCCACTGTACCTAAAGAGGCTCCAGGAGAGCTGGAGAGAGACTTTGGACACGGGATGGAGGGACAGGACAAGGGGGGAATGGCTTCTTGGCTGTGAGGGTGGGGAGGCCCTGGCACAGGTTGCCCAGAGAAGCTGTGCCTGTCCCATCCTTGGAAGTTGTCCAAGGCCAGGCTGGAGCAACCTGGGCTAGTGGAAGGTGTCCCTGCCCATGGCAGAGGCTTGGAACTGAATGATCTTCAACATGCCTTCCAACCCAAACCACTCTGTATCTATGAATTTGTATGGATTCTGTGAATACCAAGGACTGAAGAGGCCCTTTCTATTGTATTTCTGCAATAAATAGTGAAGTTTTGCATGTGGATCTACCAGGGCAAACTGTTTTTTCTAGTTTGATTCCTGCTGTGGTACTTCTCTTATGTTTGAATGGGAGCCATATCTTAGTTGTGGTGTCCTTAAACACTTCCCATTTCCCCTTGAACACGTGCTGGGAATTGTTTTATCCCATGCTGAGATCTGTAACAGAGCAGAGGTGAAAGGAAGGGTGTGTGTACAACAGCTACAGACACAATCCCAGCAATAAAACGAAGATCACGTATGCCAGAATTAAGCCAGGTACTGAGGTGAGCCCAGATCATCAGCAGAAATTCCTGTGCTTTAACAGAACTTACAGCACAGAGCAGTATCATGGATGTCATTCCTTTTCCTGCCAGCCCAGCAGGAAGACACTGTGGCCTTTAGAAACCTGGAGTGAGGAAGCACAAAGGATGATCAGCTTTTATCTCTCCATGGTACTCAGGGTTTTGCTCTGTCCTGTGCAAACTGTAGCCAAAACAACTCTGTGCAGGTGGATCAAAATGACAGGGATAACAAACAGGATTCCTCTCTCAGTCACCCCTGATTTTTAAGCTGTGGAGAAGGGTCTCTATAGGAGTAGAAGTGAGTGGAATATGGTGAAGAACAACTTAAATTTCAGTGTGCAAATGTGGTGGTTGTTCCTAGTGAGCATTAGGTGTGATTTGGAATGGTGGTTTTAACTTGGATGGAATAATCAGCCACGTTCCTTGTTGTAGCTGCCACGTGGCTCTGGCAGTCAATTTTTGGTTGGGGGAATGACAGTGGATATCCATTTTTTGAGGGCCACCAAGGCTGCACTTACCCAAATGGTTAGCTTTTATTTCTTTGGGGGCTGAAAACTTTGCTTTAATTTAAAAATAGCTCAAGATGATCTGAGTAATGCAGCAAAATCTGCTTCAGAGTCCAAACATTTGCCTATAAATACCTGTTCCCAGAGCTCTGAGAACTGAATTCTTTTTCTGTTAGTGCTTTTCCAACCAGGGGCTTTCTTTAGATACCAAATGTGCCAAAAACTTCTGAATCTTGTAACTGAAAATGTTCATCTGCTTGTAGGTATGGATATCACATATCCAAGACTTCCTATTTCTTGTGCTATGACCCTCCTACGATCAAAAGGATATTTGAGAGACTTCGGAACTTCGATGGCCCTCAGTCTTATCCCAAATGTTGTGGAAATTACAATATATTACATGTAAGAGATGTTACCACTGGCTATGACAGCAGCCAGCCAAACAAGAAATCGGTGAGTTGCAAAGTATTTCTGCACAGGAGGGTCTGGTTTTGAGGAAACTAAAAGGTAAAGAACAGCATGAACAAGGCAGAGATGCCCTGTGTCAGCTAAGATGGCAGAATAATTCCATCATCAGGCTGCTTAACATCGTTACTGGGGGAGAAAACAGCTTAAATGTGAAGTGTGTTGACTGTTCTGGTACAGCAATGAATGAACTTGATTAATTAATTGAACCTGATGCTCTGGCAACTCTTAAGCTGCCCAGCAGGCTTTCAGATATTGGGGTTCCAGTGGGAGTAAAGAAGCTTGTTGTTGTTTTCATAGGTGCTGCCAGTGAGCAAAAGCAGTCAGATGATCACCTTCACGTTCCAGAACGGTTGTGTGGCCACCCTTCGGACCAGTGGGACAGAGCCAAAGATCAAATACTACGCTGAGATGTGTGCCCTGCCTGAGCAGAGGTCAGCAAACCTGAGCCTCAACTGACTTCCAGCCTCCTAAACTGGCCAGAGTGATGCACATTATGAGTGATGCTCATAAGGGATTTCCACTGTGGTGGATAAGAAAAAAAATACTGAGTTTTCAGCATCTGCTACAGTAGGCTTGTTTAGTTAATCCAGTTCCTCATTTACTTAGAATTAAAAAGTGATGAAGTTAAGAAATCACAGAAAATGGAAAAGACCTCTGGGACTGAATCCAGCCTTTGACCTTGTCACCCATGTGCCATGTCCAGTCTTTTCTTTTTCTCAGGTTGTGCTGTTGCTGGCAAATGTTCTTAAAGCCAGGTAGTCTCCTATTTCCTTTGGGAATCTGTTGGGAGCTGGATTAATTCTCTTTTGACAGTCACCTGGATTGAGCTGCTTCCAGTGTGAAAGGAGAGTGGGAAAACCATCCAGGGTATATTTATACCACTGAAATCAGGAGTGAGAATGAGGAGCTGAAGTTCAGTCCAGATGGTGAGGAGAAGCTTTTGGATTGGATCCCCAACATGAGTTGCAGGAGTCCTTGTTTTTAGACTTGTATCCCAACATTTCTGTGGGGCAGAGAATTGAAAACAAAGGAGGCTCGGTTTGGTATTTATTTCTACATACTTGATTTCAGGGTGAGCGTTCATCTCACTGAATACTTGGTCAGATCTAGGTGGTCTGTGGATAGCGAGGGGTAGATTGTGAAGAGGGCACAACCTGTTGCCAGGACCTCACCACCTTATTATTGCTGTATTCATTAAAACTAATTAAAGAGAAAAATAAGGGCCACTAGAGGGCTCTGAGCACCATCTTTAAATGTCCTGTCCAATCCAAATCAGTCTGATTCCATGATAATCCCTCTCAAAAAGGAGCAGGT
Organism: Lepidothrix coronata; assembly: GCF_001604755.1. Taxonomy (NCBI): domain Eukaryota; kingdom Metazoa; phylum Chordata; class Aves; order Passeriformes; family Pipridae; genus Lepidothrix; species Lepidothrix coronata. Next base: position 2,596,053 of record NW_016690273.1, on the reverse strand, counting down.
TGGAGTCTCTCTACATGTTTATGCTGATAGGAAACACAGCAGAGTAAATCGATCCCCTTAAGGTCTTGCTGTTTATTTATTTATTTTAAATAGCTCCCTGGTGTTCCCCAAAGCTCTGACATGGCTTTGTTGTTCCTTTTTCCAGTGACAGGAGCGTGCTGGAAGAAGAACTTCAGAAGCTGATTGAGGCTCTGATTGAGAACTTCCTGGAGCCTGACAAGAACGGGCTGACCTGGCGCTCGGCGTAGGCCTGTCCCGGGTGTTCCCAGGAGCCTCCTCGTGGAACAAAGGGCCCAAGAACAGGATCAGTTCCAAATGTTTGTGTGTGTCTGTGTGTTAAACAGCTGCATTTCTGCTCTGTAAAGCAGCAGCATTCTTTTGTCAGGCTTTTCACCAAAGTCTGGGCTAGAAAAAGGGGAGGAAATTGGAGAAAACAGTGGAATTAATTGTTATAATTTTCCATCCTTTTGACCAAAAGGTTAATTAACCCACACCAATGCAAATGAACTGCCCTAATGTGTTTAAGGCAGGTGATCTTAGCCACTGGATCTTGTCTTAAATTCACTCCAGGTACTTAAAATACATTTTCTTTGTGTGAAAAGCTTTGAAAGTCAGGTAGAAATGATCACTCCAGACTGACACAAATCCTGCTGCTTCCTCTCAGCTCTGTGTGACCCTCAGAACAGGTCTGCGCTTCCAAAAACACGGAAGTAGAGCTCAGCATTTCTTGTTTAGGCTAATTGTTGACATTTTTCAGCTGCTTAATTAATTCTTCTGTTGGTGAAGGTGTTCTTGGTGCATTTTCTGTGTCTGTCTTAAAAAACTTGGCAGTGAAACAATAGTGGCAACACCTGCAGTTCTGCTTTGGGGTTGGAATCGTGTAGTGCCTTTCCAAGGCTTCCAAAGGAGCAGGAATTGGTCATTAGTTAAATTGCCCATTCTAACTATCATAGGCTTTGTAGCTCTTTTTTTGTCCCACCTCCCTCAAGGGTCTTAAGGTTTTTTGGTTTTTCTGTGTTCATTAAGTTTTTCTGTACTCAGTCAGTGACTTTTTGGTTTTTTCTGACCTGAATTTATATTGTTTGTGTTTAAAAAAAAAAAAGTGGAGGTGAGACACTGACAGAGTTACTAAGTCATGATTTCTTTTTTTCATGTCTTGTCAGCTAATTTCTGTTTGAGTAGCACTTTGTAAATACTGCTATTCTTTCTCTCTTAGGGCAAATATTTAACAACTTCTCATTATCTGTTTTCTGAGTAGAAAGTGATACAGCTAATCACATTTCCAAAAAAAATAAGCCAATGCACAAGTTCTCCTGCAGAGATGTGGTATTTCAGAAGATCAAAACCACACTTTGGCACAGGAGAGCTGGTTCTGGGCATCTCCCTGTTATCACTGACCGGAAGTAAATAAAAAGTAGATAAAACCCAGCACTGAATTGTTGTGTTGAAGGTGATGTGAGAAGAACCCAAGACGCACTTCACTTCAAACTGTTGTTTGCCACTATTGCTAACTCTCCAGATTTGTCCTCCATCTGATTTTACCCTTCCAGCTGGATGGCACAGGGTGGGTTTGTGTGTGCTGCCTCTCCATGGCTTTAAAGAGCCCCTTAGTTTGGGTTTTTCCTGCACTATATCCATGGAGAAGTATTTTGATGTATATGAATGTACATGTGCCGCAGAAGGTCTGTGTTGCACAAATTCTGACCTGTCACTATTTATTTATTTTTTATTTTAAGAGAAAGTATCTCCAAATTGTTCTGCCATTGAGTGAAATGTATCTAATGCCAAAAAACTGCCTTTTTTTTTTGTTCTTTTAATTGTACATTTGATTGATGTGGGGGGAAAGCAGGTAAATCAGAGTATGCTTATGTTGTTGTATAGTTCTGGGTAGGTCTGGAAGGTGTGAAGGCACTTCTGATGCTGCTTTGCCTTCAGTTTTCAAAAAAAAAGGTGCAGATCTGCACCGAATTTGCAGGAACTCTTTGCCATTCCTGCCTTTGGCAGCAGCTTAAACCCTGAAGCATTGAGGATTTTGTTCTCCTGGTGGTACAGAACAAGTGACTTGGGACATAACTTTGAACAAAGGCTGTAAAAAGCATAGTTTGTGTGTGTGCTGTGTTATTGTAGCAGTTCTGTCTTGTGAGTGATGTTTGTGCTCCTACAAAGAGCAGGAATCTGCCATTTCCCAGAGATCTGCTTTGCATCAGTAGCCAAGTGTTATAAATGAAGACAATCTGGGTTTTTGAATAAGCATTGTTAGAAGTTGGTATAGCTGTTCATAGTCTGAATATCTTTAATTAAATGAAAAAGCCCAGATGTGGGTGTTGTGTATCTGGGATCCTTCCCATGGATGGGTTTGGCAGTGAGTTGTAGCTGTTAGTGATGCTTTTGGGATGACAGCAACAGGCACAACGTATTGAATGTACTTTAAGGGTAGGATAACTATTTGCTCTTTTGAAACTGCTGCTACTGTTGTTCTCCTGTATTGGAACTGTTGGATATATTTATACTGTTCCATTTGTGGAACTCCTTTATTTCCTTCTGATCTCGCATCCCTTTACCTCTGTTACTATGAAGGACTGGAATTCTCTTGTTTCTCTGCCCTGTAACTTTGTTATGCATCTTGTTAGAGTTGATCTGGCTCCTGCGCAACCTTCTTTCAGTTGTTCAGCTGGTTTTTTTTCCTGCTTCTCAGATAAGAACAAAGCTTTTCTGACTTGAGTAGGGAGCAGGTCACAGATCAAAGGACACCCTGGGTGTTGTTCACGAGGTGCTTCCAGGTAAAATACACCTTTTTAAAGGTTGGACATTGACTTAAACTGCAATCACAGGGCCACTGAGTTGGATTTAATGTTTGATAAAACCCAGAGGGCTTGGTTTTGCCTTTTCCCTTCTGATGTGACAGGTTTAATCTCTGTGGCAAAGCTGTGTTTCCCTGGGTCTGGGACAGGAGCTTTCCAAGTTTGGGAGACTTGGTAGGCAAGGCTCAGTGTCAGTAAGACACAGCTTTGTAGCTGGATTTCTTATTCTAGTTGTGAAACACCATCCAGTGTGTGGCTTAAATAGTTTCAAGGGCTGCCCATGTCTCTCCTGCATCTCTAAAGGATGATTCCTGTCAAGGCATGAGGGAATCATAAACTCTGGCATGAGAGAGAAGGAGGGAATGTGTTTAACAGGGAAAGGTGGGCTGGAAACCACCAGCACCAGGCTGGCTGTGGCCCAAAGGAGCGGAGTAGCCCCCACTTGGTGTTGGAGTACTGAGCCAGGTCTGCTTCCCTTGCATTCCCAGCAGGATGTGACTCAGAGGAGCTGGGATTCCCTTGGGCTGTGGGAGAACTGGGATGTTGCCTGAGGAGCTACTAATTTCCCTCAGCTCTTTCTTCTAAGGAGGGGACATGCACTTGTGTTGTCCACAGGGTAGGTGAAGATGTGAAACCCTCTGTGGCTGAGGTTGAGGGGAGTTGCCCACACTCTGCCCGGGGCTCCCTTCCCTGCCCTCACTGATCCAAAGCTGTTGCTGTCCCAGGTTGGTGGTTACCTGCATGTTGACATTCCTGGTGTTATTCCCTGGTTTATCTGTGCTCAGGTAGCACTTTGTGTGCCCTCTCTGCCAGGCTCCTGAAGGATTTCAGCTCCTGTTTTGTTAAAGACAGTGTGTTTGTGAAATTCTGGGAGCATTGATGGAGAAGCCACAAGGTGGAGTGAGGCAGGTGGAATGTGTGTGCTGCTTTAGGAAGCACTTGGATGTTCCCTTTAATTTTAAAACTCATATTGTTACTACTTTATTTTGTTTTTCCCCCCACTTTCTGTCCTCTTGTCTCCCTGACTGAGAGGGGACTCTCTGCATGGTGACACCTGGGTGGTTCCAGCCCAGCTTGATCCCCAGAACATTTGCCACCCCCCTGCTCAAGAGTAGCTCTGTTCAAGGTGATTGAAGTATCTGAAGTTGCATTGTTTCCCTTGCCTGGAATCTTGGGGAGTTCTGGATCTGTGCTCCCATTTACCCAGTGTCTGTTCTGTAAAACTTGGGCATATTACAAAATAGAGTGAGAATTTGCACTTTTCTGAAGAGTTTCTGTGTAATGCTATGTGGATTTAGCTGAATGAAGTGTTAAAAATAATAAAATGTTCTCTTTGTAGTTGCAATCCTTCTGATTTCTTCCATCTTCTTTAGCCAAACACTGTTGCCCCAAAAGCTGAGCTGGGGGAATATCCATGTGGCACTTGGATATCTAAAGAATTTTGGGGTGAAGTTGCTTCAGGAAAAAGCAGCAGCTTGGAAGGGAGCTGGCAAAGGGAGGGAAGAGGGTCTGTCTGAGGGAAAAGGGGATGGGGAGAGGAGCAGCCTGTCCTGCAGGTGAGCTGGGGTGGGCACTGCAGGGGAGAGCAGGCCCATCCAAGGGTGGGACTGGCCCCAAAGGGATTTTAGTTCCACATCCTGTCCCACCAGGGAACTGGGCAATTGGAGAGGGACCTGTCCAGTCCCATCCCCTGCCATGGGCTTCTTCCACTAGCCCAGGTTGCTCCAGCCTGGCCTTGGACACTTCCAGGGATGGGGCAGACACAGCTTCTCTGGGCAACCTGGGCCAGGGCCTCCCCACCCTCCCAGGGAAGAATTCCTTCCCAATGTCCCCTCTAACCCTGCCCTCTGGCAGTGGGAAGCCATTCCCCCTTGTCCTGGCACTCCAGGCCCTTGTCCAAAGTCCCTCTCCAGCTTGCTTGGAGCCCCTTTAGGGCACTGGAATGTGCTAGAAGCTCTCTCCAGCTTGGCTTTAGTATTTAAAGGTTAAAACACCGTGGAGGTTCATGGAAGGTGGTTCCTGAGGGCACAGCAGCTCATCCAGGAAGGTTCTTGCATCCCTTCAGTGATGGCCACAGGCCTCATCCTGCATATCAGTGGTGGTTTTATCTCCTTTGTAAGGCTCTTCTTGGAGCCCTTCTCCTCCCAGCTTCCCAGAACTACTCCAAATTACCACCTATTGTCCTGTGCTGGGCAGGTCTCTAGGGAGAGACTTAACCCTACCCCTTCTGAGGGGTTGTGATGTCAGAAGACAGGGGAGGGACATGGAGATGGACAGGTTTGTTTGGGCTGGGGGTGAGGAGAGCAGCAGGACACATGGACAGAGCAGGGCAGGGAGTGGGGGACACAGGACGTGGCTGAGGCTCCACCGGGCTGTAGTTGCAGGAGCCAGCACTGGATGTCACCAGCAGCCCAGGCAGAGGGACACAGCCCTGGGGGTGCTACCACTGGCCAGCTGCACCCCCTGAGTGTGTGTGGGCACCCTGGGCTTTGGGATTGGGGTGCAGAGCAGTGGGATGTGCTTCAGCACAGAGAGGAGGACCCTGGCACCAGGTCCTGCTGCTTCCCTGCTGAACGCGGACACTTCTCCCAGGAACAGCATGACTGGGCTGGTGCAGCCTCCTCAGGGCCTGTGTGAGCAGTTTGGGGACCTGAAGGTTCCAGGGTCTTTCTGTGTTGCTGGCACAGTACCAGGACCTGGGGACATCAGCCTGGGAGTGCTGGGGCTGCTGGAAGCTCTGGAGTGCTGGCAGGCAGTGGTGCCTGGCTTCACATTTAGGTCTTGTCAATTTAAATGTTAACTTAGTAACTAAATTAATTAATAATAATTAATATGCCAAGCCCAGCCTGTGTAGGCTGTCCCTTGGGCTCAGCTCCCTGGGGGCTTGTGGACAGGTCCTGGTTGGCTCCACCTTGCCATGGGAGAATGAGGATAGTGGGTGCTGGGCTGCTGGTGGTGTCAGGGCAGCAAGAAGGGATGAGGGTTGGTTGCCTCCTCTTGTGATGTTATTTGGGGAAGTTAAGGAATGGTTTCTGTGTGTATGGAGCTCCTGAAGTCCTATCAGAGGGTTTGGGGTTGGAATGGGACCAACATCCCCGAAAACATGGTCCCTGGAGTCAATGGTAGTCAACTCCACTGTTTTCCAAAAGGAGACTGAGGCACAGAGGAAGAGAAAAACAGGCTCAGGGATCTGTCCTGCCCGTGCAGAGCAGCATCTCTGAGCCACCTGAACAATTAAAAGGGATGAAGATCATCTAAAAACAGGGATTCGTAAATGTCAGGCTGCTGAGGGGCTGGGAAACATGCTGGGAGGATGGAGCAGCTCCACAGGACTGCTGTGCTGGTGTGTCCTTACACAGGAGCAGGGACCAACACTGATGTGCCCTGGGTTGATCCTGCTCCCCCTGGCTCCCTGAGAGATCCCCAAACCCCCAGAAATGATGTGGATCATCCTGGGCATGCAGTGCCAGAGGGATTTTCTGTGCTGTTTTATCCCAATGGGAGCTGCAGAAGATCCCAGCTCTGCTTTGGATGGGAGATGGGGTGGGGTGACACCAGCCCCTCAGCATCAATTATTTTTCAGTGGATTTTCATAGGAGAAAACTTCAGTGAATCCCCTGCCCTCAGAAGGCACCACGGGATGATCCTAGCCTCAGGAACTGGGTGACATGCTGCCAAAACCACCTCAGAGATGTTCTGGTCCCCCCTCTCCATGCAGACGAGGGCACAAGGACACCCCTCCATCACCTCCACCCCAACAACTTCTCCCCCATCCCCAGAACCCCACCTGTCCCCAGTGTGCCAAAATCTTGTATAAAACAGCTGGGAAAGCAAGTTTATTTGGAAAAATAATCCAGATTGGGGCAGATTAGTGGGAACACGTCCTTGCCCATCTGCCCGGGCAGTGCTGTGCCAGCTCCCTCTGGGGCTGCCCAGAGTCAGGCTTGGGAAAACACACAGCTCTGCTGCTGCTGGGGGCTTTGACCTGCTTCCCTGGCCCAGCTGAGTGTCCCCAGCCCTCTCCCTCAGGAAAAGCCCTCAGATCCCTGGTGTTGTCACCTCCACCCCCTCCTTGCTGCCAGGGGCAGGTCAGTGCTCAGCAAGGACCTTCCATCCCCCAGAATTATCCCAACCTGGCTAATTAGAAGCATCCACAGGTAATAGGGGGGATCCTCAATAATCCCAATTTCTTTAACAGGGTGCAGGAGCCACCTCTGAGCTGGAAGGACAAACAGAGCAGGGATTGTCCTGGGCTTGAAGATCCCACAGCTGCCCCGAGTTTTGAGCCCTGCTGAGGTCTGAAATCCATTTCTGTCAGTTTTTTTTCCCCTGCCCAAAGCCTTCTCTGCTCTCAGGAACTCACTCCTGCTTTGTTCATGCCTCAGTTTCCCCAAGGCATGAGGGTAACACCTCCCTCTTGCTCTTTCTAAAGGAAAAAGTGAAAAGCAGAGGGGTATTTTTCCTCCCTCTGTAGGTTTGTGTTAATCCCTGATAACAGAGGAGAAAGGTGAGGGTGAGGGAGCCTGGTGTGAAGGTTCTCAGGGGTGAAGCTGCCCAGGGAAAATTAATTATTATTAATTCTGTGTATTTTTATCAGGAGGGGGCAGCTGGTGGTTGATTTCCTTCCCTGCCCCTGGGTAGGAGCATCACAACCTCACACTCAGTGGGGACAAGGATGGTACTCCAGCTCAGTTATTTCCCCTGGATAAATCTAGCTGCAATCTATACTGGGACTTTTGGCCTTTTCTGCACTAAAGGAGACCACCCTCAGCCTCTTTCCTACAGCTCTGGCACCATGGAGCAAGTTGGAACACACCTGGGATACTCAGAGCACCTGAACCCCCCAAGGATGTGTGTGGGGGCAGGTGGGTGCAGGCAGGGCAGGGAGGGGATCCTGGCACAGCTCTGGTTCCATCCGCATCCTCCTTGCCTGCCTCTTGGCTGGATCAGCCCAGGAGAACCTCCGAGCTCTTTGGAAAATAAGGAAGGAAAAGCAGATCTGAAAGCCCACTCTGGGCTGCAAAGTGCTGGTGGCATCTCATTTGGAGGGCATATAAATAGGCATTTTTGGGCTTTTTCTCCCCTCCTCTTTTTCGGTGATGAGCCACTGCAGGGGACTCTGAACATCCTTTGCTTGATTCCTATCACAGATGCTGTTCATATCCTGAAATTCATCTGGTTTCAGGAGCTGTTGGGGTAACTTTCCACTTGAGCAGCAGCCATGGGCTTGGGACACTGGGAGGTCCACATTCCCCTTCATGGAAAGGGACTGCATGCGAACAGATGGGCTTCTCCAAACACAGGGCTGTCTCTGGGAACCCAAAAAGCACATTTTGAGTCTCAGCTCGGTGACAATTCGCTAATCCCGAGGTTCCCTAATCCTGCTGATTTGTCATGCGTGGGGTATGTGCTGCACAGAGTAATGTTGATGTCAACAAGCCACAGGAATTATGCTCCTACAGCTGGTTATCCACCCACACCCCAGGGCTTTGCCTCCCTGGAGGGGGTCAGTGCACACACACAGGGTCTCGCTGCACTCAGGATGTTCCCAACCTCCTGCTGCTCAGTGCCAAAAGGAGAAGAACTCTCATCCCTGGGGCCTGAAAGCCACCACATCTCTCCCTCCAGCCTCATGAAAAGCTGGAGCAACCAGCTGCACACACCAGCCCACCCTGCTAGTCAAGGGACTTTGAGGCCAGGATGTGTTTGGCCACTTTTCCTATATCCTGGAGGTGATTTCTTTCCTGTTATCTATCCCAGGCTCTGGTGTTCCTTGATCCAACAACCGCCCCTCTGCCTGCAGTGCTCTCCAGACTTCTTGCAAGATGTTAAATCTCACGAGTGTTTCCCACCTCCATCACCATGACCTGCTGTGCCTGTGGAGTCACAGCCTGGGCCATGCTCTGCCACATGTGCAAATCCACCCCACAGCCCTTTCTTCTCTCAGGGGCTGCATTTTGGCTGCACAGGGGTGGGAAGTGAAGAGAGGAAGTAGTGAAGTGGATGAAAGTGAGGGGCAGACTGAGATTTCTTCCCCCTCCCTCATTGCATGAGGTGGCAAAATGGGACCAGAGCCCACAAGCTCCTACAGTGGGGAGGAAACCTTGGGAAAAGATCCCCAAAATGCAACAAGTTTCTCAGATGATCTGAGCCAGGGTGCTCTCAGGGTTCATCAGGAACCAGCTCCCTGCTCAGCAGGACTAGTCCAAAACACTCAGGAAAATTATTTTGGTGCCCAGTGCTATATCCCTACCAGAATCCAGGCTCTATTCCAGCTCCCCTTTCCCAGCTTGACCACATTGATACTGGGATTTCAAGGGGAGGAAGTTCAGGTGGGGAAAACTGCAAAAAGGGAGGAAGAAAAGGGACAAAATGCAAAGGATCTTACACCAGAAACATCCTTCTGGGGGCCTCTGAGCACACCTGGGATGGAAATAACTGTATTTTCCTCCAGCAGAGCTTTCCACCCGGCAGCTGAGTCCACACACAATCTTAGGGAACACAACTCCCACAAAACTCTCCCTTACTAACCCAGCACAGCGAATACCAGCTGCTCCTGAGGATCCCAAAACACCTGGCAAACACTGGTGCTGGTCCCAGCACGGCTTGCCTGTATCACCCTCCCCCTATGGAGAAAGGCAAACACAGATGGATCAAAATGCAACGCTCTAGTTTTCATCCCAGCACTGGAATTCAGCATTTTAAGATGCCACATTGCAAAAGCTTCCTTTTGGGAAGCACTGGGAGTCGCAGCCCTGCATCTGTAGATGCTCAGCACTCCAGTGTCTCATGGATTAGGTGCCAAACCACCCGGGAGAGAAAAACTGCTTTAGAAAACTATTTCCTGGACAATTTTCCTGAGCCCCAGGGAAGGATTAAGACAGGCAGAGCCTGAGACCTGTGCACAAGCCCCACAGAACCTCTCTGCAATCCCTAGCCACCAAACCAGCCCAGGAAAAGAAGTTTCTAAGCACCAGAGAAACCACGGAGAAGCCCAGAGCTGCCTTCCTCTGGCAAACCAGCCACACTAACTTCGGGGATATTTAGAAATCATTGCAAGGAGCTCTAGAGAAAATAGACGATGGAGTGGGTGCAGCTTTCAATATATTTGCTCTAGGATATAGTAACAGGCACTAAAGCAAACACGGGCGGGGGGATTAGGACGGGAGCTTCTGCTTCGCTCGTTTTAAATAACTAAGTGCCGAGACAGCCGAGTCTACGATAGATTTCAGAGTCAGAAAAGTGCCCCGGGGAACATGCACGCAGCAAACGGAGGCGTTTCCTACGCAGCTGCATCGTTTTGTGCCTGGAACGAGCTGGAAATGTCATGGAACAAAACTAAATGGATAAACGGGCTCGGCAAAGCACGTCGCTTCTCGGGGGCGGGGGGCGGCTGGACGGTGTGTTTCCCTCTTTGGAGCGAAAGAAAAAAAAAAGAAATCGAGTTGAACTTTGCATCTGTCAAATAGAAATCTAATAGGAAAGAGAGCTGTACATGGTCAAAGTCAAGTCCAGGCTCCAGGAACATCCAGGAGGACAGTTTCGGGTATCGCCTGGATGCGCCAAGCAAACACTCACGCGCGCGCGGTGCCGATTCCCGCCGGCAGCCTGGAATCCCGCGGGCCGCCGAGGAAAACCCGCCGCTGGAGAGCAGGTGTGGGAAGAGGCTCCTAATCCTCCGGGGAGCACCGAGGCCTTGCCTGCCAGCACCCCGCGGGGCCCATCCCGGTGTGCTTCCCCTGCCCGCGGGCACCGGGAAGGGGGGGATGGATCCAGCCTGGTCCCCTGTGGGATTCAGCGCTAAGGTGAGGGCACGGGCAGGGAGAGCCCTCCAGGATCACCCCGCTCTGCTGCCCCCCAGCACCCGCTCCCGGCTCGTCCTCGGAGACTAATTTTCGGCGGTGCCATGGCAAAGGGATGGACGGGGCTGGTGCGAGGTGTGGATGTTGGGAGCGGAGAGGCGTCGAGGGGCACGGCGGGTCATGCCGAGAGCGCCGTCAGAGGCCGGGAGTGCCCACGGCGCTGGCACAGCGGGGGTCGGCGTCCTGCTCGTAGCGGTAGTGGTACCCCTCCATCTGGTCGCGACAAGCCTCGCGCAGGTTGTGGAGCCAGCGCTTGATGCCGCGGCGGTTCAGGTAGAGCACCATGAGGAAGACGATGCCGATGAGCGCCAGGACGATGCCGAAGAAGACGTAGGAGGCCGTCTCCAGCTGGCCGGGCTCGCCGCCCTCGCTGGCCGCGCACACGAGCTCCTCGGGCCGCAGGCGGAGCAGCACGGCCCCGCGCCGGGCAGGGGGTCCCGCGCAGCGCAGGCTGCGCGCGTCGAGCACCCGGGAGCCCGCGGAGCGCAGCCAGGCCAGGAAGGGCCGCAGGGCACAGTCGCAGCTCAGCGGGTTGGCCCCCAGGTTAAGCCGCAGCCCCCGCAGCTCCGGCGCCTCCAGGCTGCGGAGCTCGGCGGCCGCCAGCCGCTGCAGGGAGTTGTTCCGCAGGTCCAGCTCCTCCAGCCCGGGGGGAAGAAGGGAGGCCGGCAGTGCCTGCAGAGCGTTGCCCGCCAGCTCCAGGCGCCGCAGGGTGAGGTTTTGCATGGCCAGGGCGAGCTGCTCCTCGAGCGGGGCCGCCAGCAGAGCCTGGTTGAGCTGCAGCGTGCGCAGCAGCGGGACCCCGGCGAAGGCCCCCGCGGCCACCGAGAGCAGTGGGTTGTGGCTCAGGTCGAGGGTGCGCAGGGCGGGCAGGCCCTGCAGGGCCATGTCCTCGATGGTGTGGATGTTGTCGTGGCGCAGGCGGAGCAGGCGGAGGTCGCGCAGCGGGCGGGCGGCGAAGGCGGCGCGGGGCAGGATGCTCAGGTTGCTGCCGGCGATGCTGAGGTTGTGGACGGCGGCCGGCAGCTCCCTCGGGGGCTCCTCCAGCCGCTCGTAGCGGCATGTGACCAGCTCCGGGGTGGCCACGCAGTAGCAGGCGGAGGGGCAGCCCCCGGGGGCGGCGGCGGGGGGCACGGCCAGCGGCAGCAGGGCGAGCCCCAGCCAGGGCAGCCAGCGCCCGCCGACCGCTGCCCGCGCCTGTCTGCGGGCCATGCTGCCTGCGCGGGCATGCAGGGCAGGGCGGGGGGGCCGGGGCGCGATGGGGGAGGGGTTGCGGGGGGACGGAGGGGCGTGCGGGGGGTCGCTCCTGCCTCGCCGCAGCCCCCCCTCCGGGGCTGAGCTGCCTCCGGCGCGGCGCCCGCACACGGCGGCTCTGCCGGCAGCGCTGGGCGCGCCGCTGCCCAAATCGGGCTGGGGGGGTGGAGGGGGAGGAGGAGGAGAAGGAGGAGGAGGAGAAGGAGGAAGGGGACGGGTTGGGGCTGCCCGGCGCTGCGGGCTGGGCGGCGGAGCGCCGCGGGCAGCGGCCGTCGGGGGGAGCTGAGCCGGGCTCGGCTAAGCTCGGCTCGGCACCGGTCCCCGCCTAGACCCCGCCGCTGCGGGGGGAGGGGGCTGGCTCTGTCTTCTTCCAGCCCGGGGAGGGGTTAGGGGATGTCGCGGCCCCCATCAAGCCCGGGGAGGATTTAGGAGCTGTCCCGGTCCCCATTAAGCCCGGGAAGGATTTGGGAGCTGTCCGGCAGCCAGCAAGGTGGGAGCTGGGAGGATGGTGCGGTGTGTCCCCACCCAGCCCTGGGGAGGAGATGGGGGCTGTCACGGTGTCTTTCTATTCCAGGGAGGATTTGGGGGATTGCCTCAGTCCCCTTCCGTCCCAGGGAGGATTTGGGAGATTGCATCAGTCCCCCTCCAGCCTAGGCGAGATTCGGGAGGTTGTCTGAGTCCTGCTCCATCCCAGGGAGGATTTGGGGTTGTATCAGTCCACTTCCGTCCCAGGGGGATTTTGGGGGATTGTCTCAGTCCGCCTCCCTCTCAGGCAGGATTTGGGGTTGTGTCAGCCCCTCTCCAGCCCGGGAAGGATCTGCGGCTGTCCTGCTCCCCTCCTAGCCCTGGTCCCCATTCCCTGACCTGCCCCACAAGCCGGACATCCTGCAGCACCCCTGAGCATTGCAGGGTTGTGTCCCTCTGCTTCCAAGACTGCTTGGGTCCCTTCACCCTCCCAGGTGATAACTGATATCTGCCTCATCCCTGGAAGTCTGCAAGGCAAGGTTGGACAGGGCTGCTAATGGATTCATTGGCATCCAGAGATCCAGGTGGAACTGGACACAGCTGAGTTAATTGGTGCATATTGTAAGATGGTATCAAAGACTTGCATTTAAACAGAACAGACATGTAATGCAGCTGTGGGTGGGCAGGTCCAGTGGTGCTGATTCTTGTGGTCAAAGCTGGAGCTGGTTCCTGAAGGGGAAGGAGAGGAGGAGGCAAGGGAAGGCAGTGAATTAGGAGCTCACTGGCTGACCTGGAGTCATCAGGGTGATTTTTCTTCACCCCAAAGAAGTGGAACACCACAGTGCTGGACTGTGATGGCCAGCACAAGGGTGCAGATCAGTGGGCATGAGGGAGCAGGTGCCTCGGGGGCCCACAACCAGGCTTTGCTGTGTGTCCAGGGCCCAACAGATGCATGGAGAAAATGCTACACCAGCCCACAAGGGAAAAAACAAACACTCATGGAAAAGCCACAAGATCCAGGAGGGGAAAGTTGGCCCCTCCAGGGTACAGAGGCAGTGGGTCAGCAGAGCCCGTGTTGTGTTTAACCGCCCTGTTAATCCCACAATATCCAAAGGAGAGAGCACCTTTCCCCCAGCTGTCTGCAGAGCTCCTGCGTGCTGGTAATGCTCTATAAATACATTAGCAATAAATAATGAATGACCTGGCTGGGCATTAAAGTGTAAACAGGAGGTGAAGGGCTCTCTCCCATTACCGGTCCCCCGAGAGCCACTCACATCCCTCTCTCTCCAACTCCAGCTCGATGTGACTCCAACTGCAGAGCCCTTAGTCACAGCACTGACAATATCATAGATCAGTGGCTCCATAGTTGGGAAAAACAAGCCAGAAATAGTCCAGAGGGCACAGTCTCCCTCCCCATGCCACGATGGGTTTGCTTACATCAGCATTTTTCCCTGTGATGCTCCTCAGCCTGCACGGGCTGACCCTCCCAAGGAGTCACAGTCCTCTCCGTGGCACTCTCCACTCCCAGAAAGCTTGGGAGTTCCCCTGATTTGGGAGGGTTTATCCCCTTTGGGTGTAGCAAGAAGTAGTGAGCTGTGCCAGCTGGATATGGTCCTGAAAAGTCACTGCCCTGTGACTCAAGGTGGCCCCATTCCCAACTTGGGGAGGGAAATTGTCCCCATCACACTGGTCCCAAGGGAATCACGAACACCCACCTGAGGTGTAGAGAGAAAAGGAGATGCAATGAATTTATGGATGTGACATGGGATCATTTGGGGAGGGGACTTCTGTGCTAGAGAGGTTACAGGAGGCTGACCACAGGCGTTCGGTCTGTGTTTGCTCATCACGGGGGTCCTGTGCTGCTTCAAAAGGGTCCTCACATCCCCAAATAAAAGCAAACCCTCTTGTTACCAGCTGTAAATGATCCATCCCAGGGTCCACCAACCTCCTGGTGAGGAGAATGGGGCCTGGAAAACTGGGCTGTTGGCTCAGAGCCCTTCTCCTCCCACAGCCTTGCTCTGCCAAAGCTGGGCACCAATACATCAGCTGGCTGCAAACAGCTCAGGAGTGGCTCTGCTTCAGGAGAGAGGAAAGGGATGAGCTCTTCATTTGCCCAGCTTTCATGGGAGCCTCACGCTGGGATGTGATCTGAGAGCTGGGCCAGCCCAGCACAGGGTCAGCTCCCAGCAATGCCAGAGTGTCACGGTCTGGTCGTGCTCTTGGGAGGGGCTCTGGAAGTGGGCAGGCTGTGTGTCCCATGGAAGGAATCCTTCCCCAGGAGGGTGGGCAGGCACGGGTTGCCCAGAGAAGCTGTGGCTGCCCCATCCGTGGAAGTGTCCAAAGCCAGGTTGGATGGGGCTTGGAGCAACCTGGGCTAGTGGGAGGTGTCCCTGCCCATGGCAGGGGGTGGGACTGGATGAGCTTCAAGGTCACTTCCAACACAGACCATTCCATGATTCTGTGATTTGTGCATTTGAGCTGCTAAAAGAGGAGGGGAAGAATGTCCCCCATAAAATTTCATGTGCATTTTACCTCCCACCCATCCCCACAACCAGGACCAGTCTGTAATGGCAAGAGTGAATATATAGGCCATGAACATACATTCAAAAAGGATAATAAATAGGATTACTGGAGTGCAGTGGACACCCACCTCTGTCCATCACTGATTCCCTGGTGTGGCTAAACCAGCTCATAACAGTGGTGCTGTTTAATTATCTGCCTGACACCTTCTGGCTGCTGCAGGATAGGTAATTAGGCAAAGGGCTCCAAATTGCTACTTCATTGTATTGTCTCCCTCATGGTTGCAGAAACCCCCACTCCCCAGAGCCCTTCAGACCTGCTTTTCTTTCTGTATTTCACTGGAAATCAGCTGTTGTGGTGATTGTGGTTGTTGTGGTGGTGGTTATTATTATTATTAATAATAATAATATTTCTCTGCTTTTCAGGGTGACAAATCCACTTGCAGACTTTAATGAGTGGCTTGGAAACCATGTGTCAATGATATGGGCTGCTGGAGAAGATGAGCAGGATGGTGGCGGAGCTTTATTCCCAGGCCATGGTTGATGCAAAGCTGCTTGAGCATCCCAAATTCTCAAGTCAGGTGGAAGCCAAGGGAGTGAAGCAGCTGATGGGCTGCCACTTCCTCTGTGGTTCCAACATGTGGTTTCCCTGGATGTTTTCCATTGGCAGCCAGCTGAGCTTTTGCTATGACACCAAGCAAATAAAAAGATACACATTTCCTCAACTTTGAACTGGGGGAGGGTCACAATCAGTCACATTGGAGCTGACAATTAGTAATGGAGATAGGACAGATTACACCTCACCTGTGATCACTCACAGCACCTGGAGAATATTTAATGGAAGCTCAGGGCTGCAGCTCCCAGGAACTCCGAAGTCCTGATGGCAGAGCTGAACTCAAAGCTCCTTCCCAGGATGGGAGGATGGGCATCTTTGGGATCAGGGCTGCCAGCTGGGGACACTGCTATAGGGGCATCCACTCAGAGCAGCCTGCTCCTGGGCTCGGGAAGCTTGGGTGTCCCTCTCCATCCTTGCAGGGTGGGTGGTGGCAGGGAGGAGGTTCCTGCCCCCATGAGGCTGTGCAATGATGATGATGATGGTGGGGATGGATCTCCTTGCCTGGGGCCATGTAGGATAAAAAGGGGGGGGGGCACAGGGGGTCCTGTGGCCTCACTCTCCTCCGTCCCTGCCTGTTCTGTGTCTGCTGGGGTTTAGATGAGGATGAAGGTGGTGCATGGACCCAGCTTGGCTTCCCTGGGGGTGCTCAGTGGTGGCCAGCCAGATTTGGTGTCACTGGAGTGCTACAGTCCTGCAAAAAACACTTCCCTGCAAACCCCAGCAGGGATGGGGATGTGTCCTGCCTGGATCTGCACTGGGGGACACACCAGGGCCAGCAGTGCTTGGGGTAGGTCCCTGCAAAAAGCTCTGGGGGCTTCTCCCACCCAGCAAACTGGTGGCCAGTCCCACACTGGGGTGCAGTGAGCTGGGGAGGTCTGTGCACCCCGCCCCCTCAGGGAATTTCTGTCTTCCAGCTGCTGAAACACTGAGGTAGAACCTGGTTTTGCATTATTCAGGTGATATAAATCATGTTCTGAGTCTAGAGGGGTCAAAAAGAGCAACTGTGGCCATGCTGAGACTCCTTTGCAGGAGGTCCCTGGGGGTGACCCTCACCAGTGACAGCCCTGCTCTGGCCTCCTTGGAGACAAGGAGAAGCCAATGGAAGAGTGTCCCATAATCTCCAGAAACCTGAAATTACAGCTCAGCCTTTGTCTCCCACCTCCCACGGGCAACAGGATTTTCATGGTATTTGGGACTACCTTGGCTTTGGTGGGATGGTGTGTGCAGCATCCAGCAGCTCCCCTGAGGTGAGCCCGGGCTCTGCAGGTGAGGTTTATGGTGAATTCTTCCTGAATTCCTGAAAAACTGAGAAAAAACCTCCTACACTGATGATGATTTCTGAGCAAGGAGTGACAACAGAGCTAATGGCAACATATAAAACTGCCTCCTGACTGCAGGAGGGATGCTCCAGGGGGAAAAGCTGAGGCCAGGGACCAGCAGGACTATAAATAACTTGCTATGGGGACCTTCCACCTTCCATTCTGTGGCGGGGTCATAAATAGTTTGCTCTGGGAAGCACCAGTGCATTAGTGAGGGCTGTAAAGCATCAAGGGCTGTGGCTTGGCACCACCGACTGAAACTGCAGCAAAAAGAGGGGAAGGAAAATGAATCCTATTTTCTTTTATGGACCACAGCGATCTGCTGGCTTAAAATGTGCCTTAGGAGATTCACAAACTAAAGCCCAGCAAGGACAGAGCCGCCTCTGAGGTTTACCCAGAGGGTAAGTTGTTCAAATAAAGGTGATGAAAACGTGTCCTGGCAGAGCAGCCCATGAATCCAACCCAGGCATTGTCCTCACCTGATGGTGATGCTGTGGGCTTGGACACTGTCCTTGGTGGAGCTGTGAGGAAGAGATGGGGTTCAGAGGTGAAACAAGGTGGGTCTGGGGAGGTAAGGCCAGTTTGCAGGGGGGACTGAGCAACCTGGTCTAGTGGAAGGTATCCCTGCCCATGGAACTGGATGAATTTAAAGTCCCTCCCAAGCCCAACCAACCCAAAGAGTTGCAGCAGAACTGTGGGTGGGTGTGGGGTGGATGAGCCTCCCTGTGCCCCCACATGGGCAGGTCTCAGTGAGCTGTGCTTGCAGCAGCCAGCACCAACCAGAGCTGTGGGGAACCTGGGCTGCTTTGCAAGATGTGAGTAGCAGGACTGCTCCTGCTTGGAGAACTTTGCCTCTCCCTACCCCTGGTGATGTGTCCAAGCCTCCTCCAAGTCTTTCCCTGACCTTCCCTCACTCTCCCTGGCCACTGTCTTTGTCCTTCAGCCCAAATTACAACAAGAAATCCCATTTTTGAGGGATGGAGGAGTGCAGTGTCAGGCAAAGGGCTGGAGAGCCCTGACTGCTCTCCTGGACCTTTCATGGTTGTCACCCTTGGCCAAAATGAGACGGGGGAGTCATTGTTGTGGCCAGAGGGCTTCCAGCTGGGTGGGGAAGGTGCTTGCAAGGCATGCCATGGAAAGCAGTGTTGTGACTCAGCAGAGCCAGGAAAGAGATATTTCCTGCAGGAGCATCTCCATGAATCAAATTCATGAACAACCCCCAAGGAAAAAGCCCTCCAAAGCTTCAGGAACCTGGGCTTGGCTCTTCTCCTTCTGCTGCTCTTCAGGCTGTGCATCCAAGCAGGGTGGGCTTTGCTGTGCCACCAGAGAGACCTGTGCCAGCAGGGCAGGGCAGCAGAGGTGGCATTGGAGCAAAATGCTGCAGCCAGAAGGTTTTGCAGAGGAAAATGCTGGCAAGGGAGGTGATAACATCTGGTAAATGATCCTTCTCTAATTGCTGCTTTATTGTTGTTTAATGGCTAGCATATAAAACCCCAACAAGCTTCATCAAGGTTGTGATGAAAGCTCCTGAGAACCAAAGAAAGGGCTGCTCTGAAACTGCTGTGTGGAAGTGGGGGGCAAGGAAAGCCCCCAGACTTTGACTTTTCAAAGGTATTTCCCAAGTCACCTTCCCCAGAGACCTCTCTGATGCCATGGGAGCTGAGGGAGATGTCATCTCCACAGAGTCCCTACCCCAGGGAGGGCAGACACCTCTCAGCACCCCAGAAACAGCTTTTATGTGCTTAGAATAGAGGCTTTCTTTAAAAAACCTGCTACATGGGGAAGATTTTAGGGATGAACAAGCCTGATGTGGTTATGTCCAGGATTGTTATTCACTTCAGAGCTGCCAGAACTGCTTGACTGTGGTGGTGCACCAAGGGCATGGGGCCAGCTGGCCTGGGAGCAGAGCCAGTATCCATCCTCAGCTGGAGGTTGGTGCACACAGGGAATGGGAGCAGGGAAGGACACATGGCTGTCCCTGGTGTCTTGTTCTGGGCAGGGGAAATGGTTTAGTCTTTGGCAGCCCTGCTGCTCTCCCAGCCACAATCACCTCTCCAGGCTGAAAAAAGCTCCTTGGCATCTTCTCCGTGGTCTGCTGTGTGGAACAGCTGTTTCTGCAAGAGGAATCTGCCCACCCCTCCTTCAGGGTTGTCCCATCCATCTAAGGGTCTTCCTCCAGGGGCCAGCAGGGTGCAGAGTCCTGCTCAAAGCAACCACCTCTGTTGAGGAAGCATCTCCCTCCTCTCCAGCACTGATCCACACTGGTCCTTGACCCTCTCTCCGGAGCATCCCACTCACAGCTTACCACACTCACCACTATTCCCAGGGCTGGAAGGAGTCACTGATCTGTGAAGACCCTGGGACATGGTCCCCAGAGGCAGCTCTGGTGGGTTGTTTCTGATTGGCACAAGGGATGGCCCAGCTGTGGTGGATCTTGTTTACTGGGCTGGAGCCTGCAAAAGATTAGGAGAAAACAGATGGCTCCTAATTGGCAGTGCGAGCTTACTTCCTGCTCTCCAGATAAACCATTAAATTAAGGCTTAAATCAAACTTCATACAAGTTAGGAGGCTGCTTGCAATTATTTCAAAATCTAGACAGATTTAAGGGCCTGGGTTAAGGCTTTGTTTACTGTAAAGGATGAAAAACACCTGCTCCTTCCTGCAAGGCTTAGCAGCCAAGGGTTGAAGTGCTGGGGATGGGACTTAAAATCCTCAGGCTGAGCTTTTGTGAGAAAAGCAAGAGGTCATGGAGTAGACCATGAGAGTAGACCTGTGATGGGGCTGCTGAGGAAGGTGCAGCTCGCTCTGGGACATAGTGACACCAGCAGGAGACTCTGGAGATCCACGGGGAGTGAGAACTTACTGGCAGCCAGGGAATGGTTCAGGGCTGATCAAAGTTATGGGATAATTTTAACGCCAATCATATGCAGCTTAGTTAAGATAAACAAAATTTAATAAGCTGACCCTCAGCTAAGGCTGTTTAAAAGGGAGTGTTGCCTTTCCCACTGGAGAAGTGTGGATTTACGGCTGGTCCAAGGATATGCAAATGCATAAACCCACGTGTTTGGGAAATACCATTGTTGCTTTGTCTCTTGGGTCCAAGATACTTCCACATTTCCAAGGTGCAATCAGACCCTTCCTGGCCTGATTTCTGCTGCATTTGCACTTCAGAAAAACCAGGGGACATAAGCACATGCCTGAAGGATTTTCCCAGGTGCTGTGGGACTGCTTGAAACTTCAGGCTTTGCTGGATCAGACCTTCAGTTCCTGACCTGTGTGAATCTGAAGATGTGCAGAGCACTGGGAGCTATTCAACTGTCAGTCATGAATGTGGCTCCTTTTTTTCCTTTTAGGAAAAGCTGTAACATCTCACAAGTTGCAACACCTCATTGATAAACAGAGATTCTCACAGAAAAATAGAAAAATTCTCCAGGAAGTGAGATTTTTGTTGTTCATCCCGAAAAAAAACCCAACACACCTGCAACTCTGACCAAGTGATGTCTGAAATTTCTCCATCCAAGCAGGGAAAATGGCCACAAGTGAAACATAAAAATTAAGTACAAAATTAAAATAAAGGTAGTACTGACCTGGGAGAGAGGATCTGGGATATGGGCATTGGACTTGTATCCTAAAGCCCTCCTAAGACATCCTGAAGACCACTCCTTCAGGAGATGGTCACAGAGAGGTCTCACCCTAACTGTAACAAACTGCCCCATTTTCATTCTCTCCAGCCATCACCACTCAGGCTGAGCTGAAAAAAAATAGAAGGTCTTGATGGAAGCTGCTCTAAAAATCTCATGAATAACCCAGGCAGGGCCCGTATCAACCTCTCAGCAGGAACGATGCCTATTGCTAATTAAACCTTTTTTTAGGGCTCCCAGCAGGACCAGTGCCACACCACGTGCCCTGCCTCCTCCAAGATGCTATCTCAGCCTCCCAGGGGCATGGGGAGCCAGCCAAGAATCCTTGGATGGAGGTGGGAGGAGACATATTGCCTTCTCTGTAGCCACCCTTTAAATACTGGAATGTGGTGATGAGGTCCTCCCTGGCCCTTCTTTCCTCTGAGCAAACCCAGGTCTCTCAGCCTTTCCTCATGTGGCAGCTTCCCAGTCCTTGGATCACCTTTGTGGTGTTTTTATGGACCTTTTCCCACTTCTTTTGCATAGTGTGGACCAAAACTGGGCACAGTGCTCCAGGTGTTCCAGGCGTGGCCTGACAAGTGCTGAGTAGAGTGGGATAATGACTTCTTTATCCCTTTGGTAATGCCCTTGGCTGTGATGCCCCATTTTATCCCCATCCTCTGATGGAAACAGCAGTTTCCAATGCTGATCCACAGACACTTCACTGCAGGGGAGGAGTTGCTATGTTTCTGTTCATTGCCCAGGAGGGGTGGTAATACCCCACTGAATCCCTGAATCATTTCCTAGCAACCTAGAAGAGTATTGATTGTGCCAAACAGCACATCCATGCTTCATCTCAGAGTGAAAAATTCGGTCCTGCCACGCAGTAAATTCAGCAAAGCATTCCCAATTAATGTGCAGTTCCTGGCCATGCCTTTTGGAAGGGCTGCCAGGGCTGATGGATGACTGGAATTTTGCTAACTGCTTTAAGGAGCAAATTAAGGAGCAAGTTAAAATATCTGTGCTTTGGGCACTGAAAAACACCCCCAGTGAGTGAGCTGTGAGATCCCAACAGTCCAGGGCAGGCCTTCCAGCTGCCTCTGGAGGAGCTCCCTCATCAGCCCCACAGAAAAAGAACATCCATAGGCTCAATTCTTGCTCCACAGGAGGCTCCTTCTGATCCCATGCAGATATTTGGAGACTGGTTGTCACCACAGGAACCACTACCAGGGACTGACACATCCAGGGCTGCAGGTGCAGCTTGGAATGATCTGATCAGGGAAAACCTCAACAATTTAATGATGAAAGGGACTCAAATGCTATTGGGCTGGGGGTTTTTAGCAAATGGATGTGAAAGCTGGAGGTGCACCAGGCACTAAACGCCTTGGAAAGCAAATGGCTCAAGGAAAGATGGGCTGTCAAATGGAACAACAAATGCCAGTATCAATGTCCACTGGAGGGTTCACAATCCCTTCTTCCTTGTCATCCAGGGAAGGAAGTCAGGCAGAACAGCTGCTCTGAAGAAGGGAAATGTAGAGGCTTAAAATCTTCAGAATACACTTCTGGGAGAGGGAAAAAGGACAGGACTTGACCCAGAGCAGACATGCAAAAGGCTGGGCAGGAATTGAGATGCCTTGTTTGCAGCTGAATCAGGCACAGAGGGCTTTGCCAGCCCAATCTCCTCAGGCCCAGCTCACACTCAGAAACTCTCCTGACTTCACCAGGAGCTGCAGACAGGGAGTCGCAGATACAAACCGAAAGAGGGGGAATTCAGGCTGGATTTTAGGATGAAATTATTCACCATGAGGTGGTGAGGTACTGGAACAGGTTGCTCAGGGAAACTGTGGATGCCTCAACCCTGAAAGTGTTCAAGGCCAGCTTGGATAAGGCCTTGAGCAGCCTGGTCTAGAGGGAGGTGTCCCTGCTTTGGAGCAGTGACCAAGAGGAGCTCATCTCAGTGTATTTATATATTCCAAAGGTTTTGCTGCTATTCCTGTTTCAGTTTGAGAATGGCCACATCCAGCTGGATGGCAAATCCAAGAGGGGAAGTTGTGTAACCCTGGCACCATTTGATGTCTCTGCAGGGAAAGCAGGCAAAAGGTTGTTTAAAGAACAAAGGAATGTGGAAAATCCCAACAGCATTGCAAAGCATGTACAGAAAGGGCTCTGAGAGCCCATTGAAAATCAAGTGCCATTAAGGTATGAATAAGCAACTGAGAGAGGAAAAAAAGGCCTCCATATGAGGGATGAGGAGGAAGGGAGCAATTCAGTGTGGGAATGAAAGTGCTGCATCAGTCTGATGGCTCCAGCAGCAGCCAGAGGGATTGATCTGTGTGTGTGCATCCCGAAGGATGTGTCCTCAGTGCTCTCCTGGTCACAGCCCCCTCTCCTGAGTCCTGGGGGTGACTGGGGGCAAAACACCTCCCTGGGCAGGAGGGTGGGAACAGATCCCTCTGCAGAAAGGACCCTCCAGCACATCATGGAAGGTGCTGTGTTGGCCCCTTTGGAACTGCCTGGGTGTGGGTTAGAATGGACATTTAAAGATCCCTGCCATGGGCAGGGACACCTTCCACTACACCAGGTTCCAGCCTGGCCTTGGGCACTTCCAGGGATCCAGGGGCAGCCACAGCTTCTCTGGGCAACCTGTGCCAGGGCCTCCCCCTCTCACAGCCAGGAATTCCTTCCCAATATCCCATCTATCCCTGCCCTCTGGCAGCAGGAAGCCATTCCCCCTGTCCTGTCCCTCCAGCCCTTGTCCCCAGTCCCTCTCCAGATCTCCTGAAGCCCCTTTAGACCCTGCAAGGGGCTCTCAGCTCTCCCTGGAGCCTTCTCTTCTCCAGGGGAACCCCCCCAGCTCTCCCAGCCTGACTCCAGAGAAGAGGGGCTCCAGCCCTGGCAGCATCTCCAGGGCCTCCTCTGGACCATCTCCATGTCTTTCTTGTACTGGGACCCCAGAGCTGGAGGCAGTTATGCAGGGAGGTCTCACCGGAGAGAAGCAGAGGAGGAGAATCACCTCCTTTGCCTTGTGGCCACTCCTCTCTGGATGCAGCCCAGGATGTGGTTGGCAATTACCCTCTTACATTGACTGGAAACTCTTTTGGGTTGTTTTCATCCCAAAGCCTCATTCGTCGTGTTCCTTTACAGCAGGAGCTGCAAAGGAGGAGCACAAGGAGGGCAGAGTTATGTTCAAATGATACCTCAGCATCACCTTCATACTGAGGTTCCTGTAAAAATGTGCAGCACTGGGATCTTCATGGCCTCAGTTCATCTCTTCCCATCTTTTCCAGAATTATCCCAGTTCATCCCACCCCTGCTTTGTGCTGGCTGCTTTTCCAGTGGTTGTTGCTCTTTAATAGGAGTCTGTTGGACTCTGAAAACAGATGATGATGGTAAAGAGAGTGTTTGTGTACTGAGGGACAGGTGAGTGTCAGAGGAGGAGAGCCAGAAATGCCAGCAGGTGATGGATGGATGCAAGGGAGGAGCATCCTCCTCCCCAGGATCCTGGGATATGCAAGGGACAGATAATGAGGGAGAAGAAGAAGCAAATAAATGGATTGAAAGAATTTACAGCTCCTGCATGAGAATGGGGGAAAAAAACCCTTTGGAGTGAAGAGAGGAAAATCACAGCTGGCTTTGCAGCTGGTGGTGTGGGAAGGTGACCCAGCAGCCAGGCACTGCAGAGTTAAACAACTTCCCTTGCTTGCTGCCTTCTGACATGGAAATATGATCTATCTGGGAGAAAGCTGGACCTTTACAGCCCTAACACAACGCTGTGACATTCTGGAGCTTCAGTGTTCCCCTGGCACAGTGCTGGGTAAATGCCACTGCTGGTAAAGTCTAATGACCTCTGTGCAAACTGAGGGGCAGCTGTACAGCCTTCACTTGGAGGGGGATTTTAAGAGCCTCATCCATGCAGCAAAAGGACCAGATTCCATCCAATACACTCTGAACAGCAAATGCCTCGTGTCCCGTTTGTCAATATTCCAGTACTCCCAGCTCGATGAATCCCTGAAGGCTGTGGATGGCAAAGGGCAGGAGAGGAGCGTGGCCGTGATCTGTTGCTGTACAGGATATGTAGAGCACCAAGATACAGCTGGGGGAAAATGCTTTAACATTAAAAAAAAAAAGGGTAATAAAGTTGATAAATGCCTGGTGTGCACATAGAGAGACACGGACTGTGCCCCAGGTGCCTGGGAAGTTATTTGTAAATGAATTTTTCCCTGCATTTTCTGTCAGGAGCTGACTGCAATTTCGTTATCTTTGCTCAGGACATGGGATTATTGCCAAATTATTCCTTGCTCCACTGATGGCTCCTGAGCTGTCAGAGCTTTCCTTGCAAAGCCTGCAGCTGGAAGATGTTTCCAGTGACCCCCCGGCTCCTCCCTGGCTAATTGACAGGAGGTGGATGAGGCAGGAACAGTCCCGGAGCAGAGGGAATTGCTGGTTCTGGACCCCAGTGAAGAGTACAGCCCTTTTTTCAGCACGGGTTTCTCCCTGGGGCAGATTCATTAAGGATCTTTCAGGGATATTGTGGAGGACGCAAAGATTTAACTATTTAATGGCAGAAAAAATGAAAAGAGGGAGGGGGCATCTTTGTAGAGATAGAGACACCTTGTTTGCAGAAACAGAAAGAGTGAAAAGCATTTTTGGGTTGTCTTTATACCTCCAGGAGTTTGGGCAGTGGAAATAAGAGTATCTAGGTGGGAATTCCCTCCTGGGGACATCCCATGGCACTGTGGCCAGGTATGTACCCCAGAGTATCTTCCTTTCCATGGACAAATACTTTTGTGGTTTAGAGGTACCACTCTGCCTGTTCCAATGTCTTGAAAATCCTTGTGTCCCATTCCCCAAACAGTTCATTCTCTCCTTCTAGGTCATAATTTCTGCTTGGAGCTCCTCACCCTTCACTTCAAAACAGCCAGAGATGGTGGATGTCACTGCTGCCTGCTCCCTCACTACGATGTGGCCTGGGTTTTGGGAAGGAACAAGCTTCGCTCACCAAGGCAGAGCTTGTGCCTCTTCCTCTTGGAGTTTTTGTCCCCTTGGTTCTGCTCCTCCGGAGTCCACAGCATTAATCACACCCTGACCAGCTGCTGGAGAGCTTGTTTTAAATCTCCCCAGATGTCTCTGGCTCTGCAGAGAGTTCATTAAACACGAGCACTTTATGTCCTGGGAGAGAATTAAGTGAGTGTTAACAGGTCTTAATGAGGGACTTAAATGGTGGGTAATAGAAATAACAGCTCAACAAGGAGGATTTCGGTGCAGGGATGGGACACGGGGGACTCGTTGTGGAGTGCCCAGTGATCTTACTTCTTGCTGGCAGGTTCCCTGATGGAAAGTGGCCCTGGAATGGGGATAATGTGCTGTGCTCTGCCTCGAGAGCTGCACTGTGGTGGTCCTTCTGGGAGAGAAATCACAGAATCACACAGTGGTTTGGGTTGGGAGGGACTTTAAAGCTCATCTCATTCCACCCCCTGCCGTGGGCAGGGACACCTTCCACTAGCCCAGGTTGCTCCAATCTGGCTTGGACATTTCCAGGGATGGGGCAGTCACAGCTTCTCTGGCCTCACCACCCTCACAGGGAAGAATTCCTTCCCAACATCCCACCTAATCCTGCCCTGTGGCACTGGGAATCCCACATCCCAAGATCCAAAGGTGATTTCCTGCACAACAGAGTGTGACAGGGTGGAGGAGTTGAGCACGTTTGCCACGTGCTGCTGATGGAAAAGATGGGGAAAGAGGAAGATGGGCAAGAAGAAGGAGAAGGTAGGGGTCCGGGGACTGGGAATTCAAGCTGGAAAAATCTAAGGACACGCTGAGATTATGAGGGAAAGCAACGGATAGCCACAGAAACAGCATTGTCCCTTCAGAAGGCAATTAACTTGATATATTTTGATATTACTTTACTCCTATAGTTAATCTAAAGTCAACAAAGCTTAGCAAGTAAAACGGGATCCCAGGGAATGAAGCTCAGGATTTGGGTGAGATCAGCCCTTCCTCTTGATTTCCAGAAGCAACACAGTCTTGTGAGAAGGGCTGTTAGTCTTGGTTTAGCAGAAAAGTGGCATTTTAAAAAAAAAAAAAAGGCAATGAAATAAGCCTTAAAATGGCATTTTCTTATTTTTCTGATGTCTCTGTACCTGGGGGCTGATAAATATTCCCATTTCCCCTGGTAAAAGCCTGTGCTTTGGAACTGTAAGGGGAAGTGGGTTTGCTCTGAGGCGGAGTGCAGATCTCCATAAATTCCAATCAGGTGCCCAGGAACAGACACAGGGGAGTGAGGAATTGATAGATAAAGTGTCAGCTGTGAAAAGAAACCCCGAGCAGCTCTTCCAGGCTGGATAAATCAGGGAGCCTTTTATATTCACGTGTAACCAAGGGAGGTAAATTGATGAGGACTGGAGTTGTACTCCCATGTCGGATTAAACTTGGATTTATGGCCTGGAAGATTACATTTAAAGGTACCTGCAGAGGAAGACTCTTGGTTTCATTCTGGACCCTGATTCTTCCCCAGCAGCAAGACAGTTAGTCAAGAAAATAAAATCTTTTATGGCAAACTCAGAGAGACAAATGTATATTTCATGTGGACACTGCTCTCTGCTATGTCCTTGTGGCTCCACAAAGATCCTTTTGGAAGCAGCACATGCTGGGAAGAGAAGAGCTTAAACCGTAGGATAATTAGGTTGGAAAAGCCCACGGAGTCCAATTGCTCCCCCAGCACTGCCAAGGCCACCACTGAGCCCTGACCCAAGTGCCACACCCACAGGGCTGTTAAATCCCTCAGGGATGGGGACTCCACCACTGCCCTGGGCAGCTGTGCCAGGGCTGGACAATCCTTTCCAGGAAGGAATTTTCCCTCCGATCCAACTTAAACCTCCACTGGTTCAACCTGAGGCTGTTTCCTCTTGCCCTGTCATCTGTTACAGAGTCCTCTGACACTTTTCCCCTCTGATCCAAAGCAGGTGTACTTGGTGCTCCCACCTCTCCTTGACTCCTTGGGGTCCGATCCAGGAAGATCCTGATGGAAACATCAGAGGTGCTGATGGAAACATCAGAGGCCTTTTCTCACCTGTGTGTTGACCTGCCTGTGATGGAAAAGCCTCCCCTGCAGCTTTCCCCTCTCAGGTGGGCTGGGTCTATTTATCTGTGTCAGGCTTTGCAATGCTAGGTTAGTTTGAGCACAATGTGTTGTGGGGGCAACCGAGAATCAGAAAAAGAGGCTGCTTGGACAGAAATCCTCATTTTTCCTCAGGCCATCCCAAATAATAAATCCACAACCATTTACATCCCAATTACATCACAAACCATTGGAAAGCTCCTGGCCCCAGTTGAGATGAGGCTCCTCCATTCCTCTTACTACAAAGGCAGTAGCTGTTGCTCCTTAGGGAGCTGTTTTCCTGTTTTTTTGGGTGATTTTATTCCAGGCTTTTACCTGTTCTGGTTGTACCACCTCTTGTTTCCAGCCCTGGTTTGTCTTTGCAAGGCTCCAGCAAACACCCTGAATTATTCATGCATATTTGCCTTTCGAGCATCGATTATTTTGTCCCCTTTAATCATTATTCTTGCAAAGACCAGAAGCTTTTAGCCTGGTTTGTTTAGTTTCTAAATGTCAGAAACAGTGGAGTTTGCAAACACAGGGAAGGAAAGGATGACACAAAAGGCTCATCCTGATGTTAAAGCCACGAACTGGAGGTAAATTTAGAGACTTGCGGGCTCAGAGGGTCGGGGGTGAAAAGAGGACAAGAAAGAAGGGAAATGGTGGTGAAACCTCATAAAGACATGGAGAAACTTTCCTGCAATACAGTGCTGGGCCTGCCCTGGCATTTATTTTTTATATCCTTTGCACTCCACAAGGGATTTGCCTGTTAAGTTCTCGGCAAGTTTGCACTCAGGGGACATCAGTGCTCTGCTCCTGGGCAACAGCAAGGTGCCAAAAAGTGCCAGAAGTGCTCCAAAAACACAAAATGACTGAGCTAAAACATGGATGCACAGGCTGATGGGAAATTTAGGTGGGGAGGGTCCTGACAGCACTTTGGACTCCCCAGTGATGGAGGTGGCAGCAACTGAGTGGGAGGTTATGGGAGAGCAGAGAGTGTGACTGTGGGAAGAAAAAAAAGGCAGAAATGGAGAAATGCTCCATGAAAAAGGGGCTGGAAGGTGCTGTTGATGAGCCTCTGAGACACTGAATGCCCTGTGTTGGAATCTGATGGCATTTCTTTGTCTGAATGCTGCTACAAACACCTCTGCACGTGCAGGTGAACCTGCAGGCTGTTTGCACAGGCAGGACCCAAAGGAGTGGATCTGAGCCTCAGAACATTGAAATTAGGGTTGTAGATTTTTTTTTTTAAAGCTTTTCTCTCCCAATCTCTAATCAAATGTTTCTTCAGCTTTTTATGTAGTTCCTATCAAAAAACCCATCTGGAGAACAAAATTTCTCTCCTTTCCAGTTTGATATTTATCTTTTTTTTCTGCGAGTGGCAAAATGTTCTTGTCTGAAAAATGTTTAATGAATTTCCCTCTGTCTCTTGCTTTTATTAGCCCTGCTTTCCTATTCCTGGCGACGTGCTCTGCCATTCCCATGTTCCAGAGCCCTCTAAATTATTCAACCCATTTATTTCTGACTTTGGGTATTGTTCTCATCTACCAGTGTGTGCCAGTGAGATGGGAATGGGGAAGTTTGCTTCCTCCAGGGGGGAATCAGCACAAGCAGCCCCTGGTGGGAGTGCACAGGAACATTTCTCCCAGTCACACTGATATTTTAGCATTGCAAAAGTCCCTTCCATGCAGGATTCTATGTCCTTGGGTGGTGGGCAATGATCCTGCCCCTTGCTCCTTGTGATCCCACAGCCCACAGTCAGAGGAAGCTGATCCTCTCTTTGGATACTTGTAGGAACAGGCTGTTTTTAATGGTTTTCTGTCTGGGGAAAAGCTTCTCCAGGACATCTCTTCCAGCTCCATGACCCCAACAGCACAAGGACATGGAGCTGCTGGAGAGAGTCCAGAGGAGGCCCCGGAGATGCTGCCAGGGCTGGGGCCCCTCTGCTCTGGAGCCAGGCTGGGAGAGCTGGGGGGGTTCACCTGGAGAAGAGAAGGCTCCAGGGAGAGCTGAGAGCCCCTTGCAGTGTCTAAAGGGGCTCCAGGAGAGCTGGAGAGGATCTGGGGACAAGGGGGAATGGCTTCCCACTGCCAGAGGGCAGGGATAGATGGGATATTGGGAAGGAATTCTTGGCTGTGAGGGTGGGGAGGCCCTGGCACAGGTTGCCCAGAGAAGCTGTGGCTGCCCCATCCCTGGGAGTGTCCAAGGCCAGGTTGGAGCAACCTGGGCTAGTGGAAGAAGCCCATGGCAGGGGATGGAACTGGATTGGCTTTAAGGTCCTCTTCAAACCCTTCTGGGATTCCATGAGCTCTACCTTGTGCTATGGAGAAATCCATTCTGTCCCTAATTCCACATACATATGATGTTGTACCTGCTCCAGAGTGTTTGTCATCCAAGGACTGGGTTGGAGGAATGTGGGGGGTTGCCTGAGAAGGAAAAACAGCCCAGAAAACTGTATTTTCACACCTTGCCTTTCTGACATTCATTTGCCAGAAAAGAAATATTCCTCCAGGCATGAAACAAATGGGTCCTATTTATGTACCCACCACCCATAAAGCTGCCTCAAAGCTCTGTGTTACTGGAGAAAAGGACTTTATTATTGCGGAAAGCAGGGCTTTGGGGAGGAGATCATTATCAGAATTGGAGAGCTGGATAGAGACTTACCCATTGCTAAAAGTCTGGTATTAAACGGCTCCTGTTTGCTGATATTTGTGCTTTCCACTTTCCAAAAGAAAGAAAAAAAGGCCTTAAGTTTACAAAGGATAACAGGACAAAATAGGAACTCATCAGTAAGGTTTTCAGCTGTGTGTTGCTTTTGATTACCCAGCCTTTCCCTGAACACACATTGCTGCAAGCAGGTGACAGGCTGAGAGAAACTGGGAGACCAGAGGTTACCACTCCTGCTTTTGCCCTAAAACAAAGAAATCAAGGACTATATTAATAATTGAAGGTGTTATTCTGAGAAAGTGTCACCCCTTGCTCAGTGGTTCATGGCCCAGAGCACAGCAAAGTCCAGTCCTGCCCTCCAGGAGGGCTTTGCTTTCACACATTCCTCTGCAGCATCTTTTCCCACTTGGAAAACCTTTCTCCCATTTGGAGATGTGTCCAGGTCTAATCCTTGTGCTCTGCTCCATGGCAGCAATTCCCATGTGTCATGTCTGGACCAACCCAGAACACTTTTATATCATTGCCCAAAGCTCTAATTTGACTGTTCCGCCTCTCCAAAGCACCATGAGCTGCTGTTCCCTGGTTTAAGCCCCTTTATTTTCTATTCCTGCTTCTCCAGCATGGAAAGCATGGCTCAGCCAGGCCTGGAAGGTGGCAGGTATTGATGAATTTCTGGAGAATATCCATGGGGTTTTCTTCCATTTTTTTCCTCACTTTTTAAACTTCAGTGCAGCCACATCCTTGCTCTTTCCTACATCCCACCACGGATGAGTCCTAACAGCAGTGGGATTCACAGGGATGTGTGACCAAACCACCTCCTTGTAGCTCCCCCTGGCTGAAGCTGCTGTCTCCATCCACCTGGGCCAATACCTGCCCATTAAAACAGCACCGATTTTCCATCCAGCATTTCCACAGCACCTGGCGATGGGACTGAGTTCCCAGGGCAGCTCCTCAGCACTGCAACAGCAGAACTAACGGGAATAATCGACCCTCTGTGGGCAGCTCAGCTCCAGTCCCGAGTTACAAAACTCACAGGGGATTTAGGTGGGTTATTTCTGATCCTGAGCAGCTTCTTGTGTTTGTGTGATGCAGCATTTGAGATAATAAATCCTCCAGGAACAGGGTTGTGCTACAGTGAATGAATGCCCAGGCTGGGTCAGGAAGCAGCAGAGCTTGAATTATCTGGGTTTTTCCTCTTATTTGCAGAATTCAGCCTTGTGTTACCCGGGATGAGAGAGAAGCTATTGCAGTCATAATGAAATGTCACATACATTTAACAGAGTGTAAGTCTCTATTCCACACTCCCTCTCCCATCTGGCTCCTGCACAGCTGAGCTCAGGCTCTTCCCAGGCTGGGAAGTGATATCAGGGCAGTTTGTGTTTATCACAGCCATGACTGATGCCTGCAGTCAGCTCATGATGGAATGAAGGCAGTTCAGGGAGCACAATGGGGATGGATATTTAGAAGATGAAATAGTGTCCTGTGAGCCATTAAGAAGCAGAACGTCACCACTGGGGAGTGTAAATAAGAAGTGCAACATAAGGGTCTGTGAGTCACCATGGCAGGGACTTGCTCTGCATCCAATAAGGTACCTGTCCTCCCTCTGGAGAGCTGGATGACACTTAACTGTGAGCCCTCTTGTACCACTGCCTCCCCCCTGCAATCTCTGCAGGCAGCTGGGATGAGGGATTTCCTTTTTTCACAAACAGTGGTTCAGGTTGGAAAGGACCACAGCAGCTCCCTATCACCCTGCTCCAGTAGGGTCATCCCAGAGCACAAGGCACAAGATTGTGTCCATAACATCCTTGAATATCTCCAGTGAGGGAGACTTCACACCCTCCCTTGGCAACCTTTTCCAGTGCTTACAGTGAAGAACTTCTTCATGTTCAGGTGGAACTTCGCGGGCATCAGTTCCTGCCCATTGCCTCTTCTAGGAGCTCCCTTGCATTGCCAGCTCAAGGTCACCAGCACTGGTTCAGCCCTGGGTTTGCCCAGGACCTGACATCCTCCACAGCCCCTCCTGGGAAACCTGGTGTTCTCTAATCCCAGAGAGCTTGCTGGCACTTCTGTGCAACCTCCTGTTTCCTTGTTCCTGCCAACAGCCTGGCTGGGAACATGTGAGATCAGGTTTGCAATCAGATTCAGCAGGGCTGCTTTGTGACGGGCAATCACTGGGCTGTTGCTCACAGGTAGTGACAGACTCACCCATCCCGAATAATTTCCCTGTCTACCTTCCCACATGCCAGTTTGTGTCTCCACTTCAGCTGTGATCTCCCTGTAGGAGCTGACAGCAGCTCTCACCATCTGCAGGGTGGTGTGTTCCTCCTTGGCTGAGCCTTCCAGCACGGAGCTGCTGGAGCTGCGAGAGGAAACAGCAGCAACTAGGAAGCCTCAGGGGTTTATTTCCCCACAGGCTGTTCTGAGATGCCTGGAAATAAAAAGTGGGCTCTCAAGTGACCCGAGAGCAAAAGGATGATAAATGTTGGTGTCAGTCCAGGCTGGGGGATGAACAGCCCTGCTGAGAAGGACCTGGGGGTGTTGGTGGGTGAGAGGTTGGACATGACCCAGCCCAGAAACCCTCTGTGCCCTGGGCTGATCCCACAGCAGGGCAGGGGAAGATTCTTCCCCTCTGCCCCCTCAGGTGAGACCCCCTCTGCAGAGCTGCCTCCAGCCCTGGGGAACAACAGCACAAGGACATGGAGCTGCTGGAGAGAGTCCAGAGGAGACCCCGGAGATGCTGCCAGGGCTGGGGCCCCTCTGCTCTGGAGCCAGGCTGGGAGAGCTGGGGGGGTTCCCCTGGAGAAGAGAAGGCTCCAGGGAGAGCTGAGAGCCCCTTGCAGGGCCTAAAGGGGCTCCAGGAGAGCTGGAGAGGGACTGGGGACAAGGGCTGGAGGGACAGGACAAGGGGCAATAGCTCGGACATAAGGACTCCAACATTTGACGTTGACATGGAATGAGCTGTGGGCTCCTTCAATGAGCAACATTTCAGAGGTTTAATTTCAAAAACTCACTGAAATATCCCCAGAGCAAAATGTTCTTGTAAAGTTGAAATGGACCAGGCTCATTTTCACTTTTGGAACTTCTTTTGGGGGTTTTAGCTTAAGCATGTAAAAATAATTTAAAAACTCCCAAAGCAGACCAGAGGTTTGTAATTTTTAAATCAAAACCAGAACAAGACCATTTGGCTTCTGGACAGATTTGGAGAGATTATTCTGAACAGGAAACACTACACATATGTAGAAGTTCAGAGAAGATTCGTCCTCATCTGGGCTTGTGTTGGGGAGAACAGAATGATTTTCCAGCATCAGCTGAGACCATGCAGAGATTTCCTACTTGATTCACAGCAGATGAGAGAACTATCAGTGAAATATCCATGTCCTGGCTGTATTAAAGACACCAAACAAGGAACCAGCATTGCTGAATTACTTTGTCAGGGAGAAGAAAACCTCCTAGAGAGGAATATTGACAGAGTTTATAAACTCTGTCCTGACCTCACTCCTTCACATAAACCTGTAGGCTGAGTCAGGACAATAAATCTGCTGTGTCTCATTCAGGAAGGGAAATGATTATTCATCTCTCCATGATGAAAGGGGTTTTATCCTGAAGCCTGGTGATTTGCAGACCTTCCATGTAATGGGAAGGGATTTATACAGCAGTAATGTGGCTGTGCACTGGGATGTGTGGAACTTTCATGCATTCAAAAAGGCCTCCAGGTATTTGTGCTTTGTTACTGCCCATCAGAGGGAGGAAAAGAAGCAGGAAAAATGATCTTGGATGAGGCCTAGAAATCACAGATGGGCTGTGGATGAGGCATAGATCGATAAAGAGCTAGTCCTAGAGCTGAGAAAAGAGGGATTTCACATCAATCCACAATAACCAAACACAGGAGTGGACGATGGGAAGAGAAGCAGGATCTCCTTGGAGATTACCAATGTGGGTTAACTGATTAAAATATCTGTGCACCTTTTGCAAAGGTCCCTCCCAGGACCTTTGAGAAGCAGAAAATGGAAGATGTGTTCCCTCAGCCTGGCAAAGCTGAGGTTGGGCATGAGGACTCTTCCCACTCTGGACTCAGCCCTCCCTGGAGTGGAGAGGCAGAAGTTGGGTTAATTTTCTCCTTGACAGCAAGAACCAAGGACTTATTTATGATGGACAGCAGCTTAGTGGAGCCATGTTTGAACAGCCCTATAAAGAGAAGTGGTTTGAAAGCCCTGAATGAAAGCCAGTCAGTTTTTATATATTTTTTTAAAGCCTCATCAGGCTCTAAGCAGAGTTTGGCTTTGGTGCATGGCAGATGGCTCAGGAGATGTTTCTCTGCTCTATACATAGTAATTTTTGACCTAAATCTACTTTTACCTCTTCTACAGAAAGCACACGTAATTTTGCTGGTGTGGGAGATTTCCAGAGCGATTCCAGGACAGGTTTTCTGGGAAAGGAGTGGGGAAAGCCCACGACCCATCCCAGAGACCATACCAGGCTCTCTGCAGCAGAACCAGCAGCTTTTCCCTCCTGAGGACATGAGGGCAGCTGGGCTAAATTCACTGCACCACCTGAACCTTTTCCTGCACCACCTGAACCTTTTCCTGCACCACCCTGAAGTTTTGGGAGGCATCTCTAGGGTGCAGCTCCAGGCTGTGGAGCCTGGCTCACCGAAAATAGATTCCCAGAATGGTTTGGGTTGGAAGGGACCTTGAAGATCATCCAGTTCCAACCCTCTGCCATGAGCAGGGACACCTTCCACTCAACCAGGAGGCTCCAAGTCCCATCCAACCTGGCCTTGGACTTCTCCTGGAGTTGCTTTGCCCCTGTGTGCCCCCACAGCAAATGGTGACAGACATGTGAGATGTGACAGTGCCTTTGCTGTGGCCACAGAGAAGCTCAGAACAGCACCTGGCAAAATGTCTGCTTGGAAACAAGATACGTCTGGAGAAGCTGGACTCTGACTTCAGCGCAGCTGTAGCTGAGATGAGCCAATCCACAATCTCAGTCAGACCTTAAAACCTATTAAAACACAACATTCCTGCCTGCAAGCTCTGCCCTTTGGGCTGCTGCCTTCAGCCCTTTATTTCCAGAGCTGGTTGCTCACCCACAGTGCCATGAGGAGCCTCAGAGGTGGGACAGGACCTGCCTTCCTCAGGCACAGGTGATATTGGGGTTTATTTGAACCATCCATCCCCAAATCCCAAAGCAGGAGGGTGTTGCAGGGGGCCCCTGGGAGGGGATGAGGAGGGGTGGCCAAGCCAGCAGCTCTTTGCTCTCCCTCTGAAGGGTTTTATCCCCCTACTTTTCCCTGGGTTTTAAGGAAGGAGGAAGAAATGAAGTCATCAGGGATGCTGTAACACAGGAATCCTTTCAACGTGCTAATGCACTTGCATTAGCACTAATGGGCAGCACCACCAGCAGCTCCCGGGAGGAGGGAGCACACAGAATTCCACTAATGCTTCCTTAATCCAACCAGTCTTTAAAAGTGTAATGAAAAGAGCTCCTGTTTACACATAACCAGGCCATCATGGGGGTTCTCAGCCATCTTTGGGCTCTCTTGCTGTTCACTTCCCGCTGCTGAGACAGAGCTGAGGGTTCTTCCTTGCATCATGTTACCAAATCCCACTCTCAAAGTCAGAAATCACGAGGGTGTGCTGTTAAATAACCAGTTTGCCTGAGCTTGGTCTGATGCACTGAAACAACATTTGCAAAGTGCAAATCCCGCTGTCAGTTATGTAAGTGAATTATCCTTCCATATGCCAGACAGCAATTCTACAGTTAATTGATTTTAATCTAATCATTTGTAGCCAGTCACCAGTTTTAATCAGCCCTGCCCACCCCCAGCCCATCGCTTTGCATGAGCCATCTTTCCAGCAATTACTGGTTTTAATTATATGAAAGTCTGGTTATGTTTCATTAATTCTTGTCACATTAGCACAGCCCTCCATTTCCACATCCAGGGTCCAGCCACCTCGGCATCATGATCCGTTACAGACAGGAGCAGATCCTCGTTCCAGCTTCATTAGATTTTAAACACTAATCAGCAGCATTCAGAGGATGCAAAACATGGTTTTCCTCATCTCCTCTCCACAGCCAGAGCAAAACCACAGCCTGGCTCCAACACTGGGGACCTGGTGGCATCTGATGTGGGGGCATCTGAGCCAGGGCAGAGCCCAAAAAGTGTCTGCATTGCAAAATGCTTCATTTTTCCTTGAGGAAACTGCCAGGTGAGGGGGAATATCCCTCACTACTCTAATCCCAACCACCATTAAATGGGGGTGGGCAAAGGGAAAGGCACAAAACCTTGTGCTTTTTGGGGTGCAAACTCAGCTCTGAGTCCCTGTGCAACAAGCTGGATGGTCTCCCCTGGTGGTGGTGGGTGGTGGAGAGCAGGGGAAGGAGGAAGAGGAGGAGGAAGAAGGTGAGAACTGACCTCCAGCAGCATTTGAGAGGGCAAATTACATGTCCTGGACCCAGCAGTGCCTGCAAGGGAAGGCAAGAGCTTGGATTTGGTGTGAGGCTGGAGAAGTGATTTAATTGGGGTCAGTGGGATATCTCTGGCTAACGTTTGGAGTGTGAGCCGTGCCAGGGCAAGAGGCAGGAGAGATTCAATTCCCCTTGCTCAGCCCAGTCTGGCTGACTCCAGGGGCTCAGAAATGGGTTCCCAACATACAGGGTGCTCCCAGCCCAAACCATCCAATGATGATTCTGTGGCCCAAGCTGAGTGGACAGGGTATCCTTGTCATTAGGAAAAGATGGGTTTGGCCAGGAAAACTGGAAGCAGAGCCAGATTTTGAGTGACTGTGAAGTTCAGGGACTCATGGATATTTAGAGCTGTTGCTCTCATTTGAGCCCACTTCCAGGTCCCAGCTTTAAAATACCACAATACCATTGTGTTGCTGAAATGTGACTTCCCCAAAAAAGCAGGCACTGGATCCCAGATGCACAAGCAGCCAGGGCATGTACAGGAGACCTCGGCCCCTCCTTCGCCTCCACAGAGCTCCACACTCCCTCCCTGGATTCCAGCAGGGACACAACCCCACTGGCTGATGGTGTGGTCCAGGTAGATCCCCAGGGATCAGACCTGCCGCTACTTCTGCGGTGGGAAACCCCTTTCCTGCTCCTATCACTGCCCCAAGTGATGCTGACATGAGGCATCTTCCTGTGACACAGGTTTGAGGGATGAGCAAGGGAGGAATTTGGCTCTGAAAACACTTTAGCTCCAGCCTAACCATTTGTCTGGAGGAGTCACCCCAACCATGGCATCCAGTTTATTCCCATTTTAAAAAATACCTAATCAAAATGAAGGATTGCTCCATGTCTAGTTGGAGACAACAAAAAATCTTGCTAATAACATCAGGATATTTCCTTTTCCTAAAGCATCTTGGTGAGGATCCACTTGCTGCAGCCTACCTGGAGTTAGTGTGAGGAAAGGAGATGCCAGGGAGTCTCATCCTGCATGTCCCTGCATCCTTCCTGCCATCCTTCTGCTGATCCTGGAAGCACTGTGAGCTCTGGAAGTGTCCTGGTCGTAGGGCTGGAGGGTTTCTGTCCTGTCCTGTGATTCTGGACACACCTGGGCAACCCAGGGAGGGACAGAAACCCAGAAAAGGGATCCAATCCCTCCAAATTAGGAGATGTCACGTATGAATAATGTATAACCAGTGGAATGGGCTAACAAGGCTTTTATGAACAACTAATAAAGCAAACAGGAAAAATCTTCTTGTGTCTGAGGTAACAATGCCAGCATGAGCAAGGAATTGTGGCTCTGGGGACCACTTTGTGTTTAACTCTCGCTTTCACCATTTAGGCCAGTTTTATGAGGATATGAATTATTGAATCCAGGCAATTTTTCCCTGCTCTCCAACTAGAAATGCTGCTGAAGGCTTGTGGTAACGTTGGTACGACCACAGATCTTTGTGTGTGTGTATAAATGAGCTGAAGTGATCTATAGGAAAACTGGAATGATCTTAGTGCTGCTAATTGCACAGATTATCCAACTTTCCCAGCACCTTTACACATAACAGGAGCATTGTACACACATTTATTGTGCTATAGGTAAACATTGCATTAATTATTCAATTATAATGAATATAAGATTAAGGTTATCTGGCACAAGGTAAAACAGAGAGTCCTGAAGTGAGTGTTGATATTGGAGGCAGAATCTCAGCCATGAAGGAATTAGTGGGTGGAGCAAAGTGGGTAGCACAGAAACATCCTTTCCTTCCAGAGGGAGCTCTCTCCACATGCAAAGGAGAGTGTCTGCCGAGCCCAGGATGATTATGATGGCCCAGAGGGGCTCAGCAGGTTGGATTGAGAGAAAACTCAACCAAGGCCAGCTTGGACAGGGCTTGGAGCAAGCTGGTCTAGTGGAAGGCGTCCCTGCCCAAGGGGTCATCTTTAAGGTCCCTCCAACCCAAGCCAGTCTGTAATTCCATGATTCAGTGATTCCATGATCTTTGTTGCAGGGAATCCTGCACCTCTGGAGAGCAGCTGTTACAGGTGACGAGTGATGGAGACCCACCAGGTACGGGGCACATAGTGTTTGTGCAGGAGCAAAACCTCAGTGACTTTGGAGGCTTTGTGACACAAGAAAGCTCCACCAGTCTCCTTCCCTGACTGTCCCTGAATTCCCAGCTGTCCTGAAGCCACATGAGCCCGTTTTTAAAGCAGCACTGTTGGGAACCTGCTGAGGGTCTCTCCAGCACATGGATCTCCACCAACGGCATCCAGACCTTCAGCCCTGGGTGGGGTAGAGCAGAGGGAGGAGCAGCAGGACCCCAATCCCAGGTGCTCCAAGTGCAGGGGGCTGGATGGGTGGACAGCAGAGGGCCCTCGAGCCCTCAGCAAGGACAGGCCCAGCTGGGAGGATGCTCAGAGCCTTGGCCGAGCTGGGACGAGAGCGATGGTGCTAAATGGAATTTAATAGCTCGTTCCTGGAGGAAACGCCTTGTCTGGCACTGCCAAAAAGGTGTGGTGGGCTCAGGGACAGGTTTCCCCGCAGGCTCCACTTCTGCCTGGCTGCTTTGCTAAAGCTTTACTCAAAAACTGCCTGAGGGATTAAGTATTGTTTGGAGGTAAAAGGAGGAAGGAAGAAGGAAAGAAAGTGAAATAAGGAAAAGAAAGGGGAAAAGAAAGAGAAAGACAAAAAAAAAAGGAGAAGAACAAAAAGAAAATCGATAAAAACTATGAAGAAAAATAAAGAAAAGGATAAAGAAAAAGAAGATGAAAAAGAAAAAAAAAGAAAAAGAAGAAAAAGAAAAAAGAGAAAGAAAAAGGAAAAAGAAAAGGAAAAAAGAAAAATAAAAGGAAAAAAGAAAAAGAAAAAAAGAAAAAAACAGAAAGAGAAAAAAGAAAAATATGAAGAAAAAGAGCAAAAGAAAAATAAGAAAAATAAGAAAAAAGAAAAGGATAAGCAAAAAGAAGAAAAATAAAAGGATAAAGAAAAAAGAGGAAAAGAAAAATATGAAAAAAAATATGAAGAAAAAGCTAAAAAAAATGAAAAGAAAAGAGCAAAGGAAAAAGGCAAAGCTCCATTTCCTCAGGCAGAGCCCGCAGGGAGAGGTGCTGTGGGCGATGCAGTGCTGGGTCCTCCCCCTTCCATCCCAGGAATTTGTCATCAATCTGCCTTTGGCTCGAACCTGAGCAGGGGAAGGAGAATTCCCCCTCCCTCGGGATGGGTTGGGAAGAACCTGGACCGTTATTTTGATATTTCGAGTGGGAGTTGGGGGGGGATACCAGACTGGGCTTTTAATCCTTCCCACATTTCCCATTGGAAAAAAAAAAAAACCAAACCAGAGTTTTCCTCCCCTAATGCAGGACATGCCCCAGAGAAGCAGCGCTTGGTTCCCTGTGCAGACACTGGGAGGGATAACTCCCCTGGGATTCACATTTCCCTGGAGTCATCCACGTCCCTTGTGATCCTGGATCTTCATCTTCACCAGGTGAAGGTTCTGTCTTCAGATCCCATCTTTGTGTCCCATCTGTGCATTGAGGACAAGGAGACATCAGCATTTTTTGAATGGCAGTGGTTATTTAGGAACCCGAGGGAGGGGATTGGGAAGCCCGGATAGGAATTAGGCGCTTTTCCTTGGAGGCTTTTCAATGCTCAGGGATCTGTGGGGACCCAAGGCTCTGCCCTATTCCCTGTGCACATCCCAATCCCAAAACAGAGCTGTTCCATGTGCTGAGATCCCGCAGGTTTTTGCCATTTCCCGGGGCCACATCCCTGCCCCGGAGAGGTGAGAGGACGGCGGGGGGCGGGGGGAGAAGTTGAGGGTTATCTCCACCTTTGCAAAACATGGAAGGAAATTGTCAATACGCCCTCGCTCCTCGCCACCGCCGGCATTTATTGTGGGTCTTTGCCTTTCTCATTTATGTGTAAATAAGCCCTTTTCTCTCTGCCAACAGGCAGGTGCTGCAGGTCGCTCTGGGCACGGAGCTCACGCCGCAGCGAACCCCGAATGTGCAGATGGAGTTTGGGAGAACAAAGGGCTCCGAGAAAACCTCCTGTCTGGCTAATCCCACATGACCTGACATCATCCAGAGCGTGGAGAACAAGGTGTCAGCTGAGCACACCTATTAAATTGTGTCTGCTCCGTCATGAATTATGGATCTTTGCATTTCCATTTCTCCACTGCCGCCTGTTTGATGAAATTCTCCTCAGCTGATAAGGATTAAGGCACCTTCTTCAAAGCCCAGCGCCGAGGCAGCCCCGTGCTGAATAAAGCCGCGGGTGAGGGTGCTGCATTCCAGCATCGTTCTCTGAGGAGGGTGGGAGAACACAAACCGAGGGTGGGCACCCAAGTGCAAAGGGTTTAAC
This sequence comes from Lepidothrix coronata, assembly GCF_001604755.1. Classification (NCBI taxonomy): domain Eukaryota; kingdom Metazoa; phylum Chordata; class Aves; order Passeriformes; family Pipridae; genus Lepidothrix; species Lepidothrix coronata. The sequence continues at coordinate 2,555,033 of NW_016690273.1, read as the reverse complement.
AGAGCTGATGGGGGTGTTTTGTTCAGTGTACAAGCTTGGGGGGGGGGGGGGGGGGGGGGGGGGGGGGGG
>NW_016690273.1:2501720-2554677 GCF_001604755.1 Lepidothrix coronata | reverse complement strand
GAGGGGGGGGGGAGCAGGGGGGAGTGGGGGGTGGGTGGGGGGTGGGTGTGTTGGTTTTTGGGGGGGGGGGGGGGGGGGGGGGGGGGGGGGGTGTGGGCTGAGCGCTGCCAAACCTCACCCTGGGTCTCCCTTCTCTGAACACTGGGACCCCATGCTGGTGGAGATGCCCTGTAACATCCAGCCCATCACCCAGGGGACACTCCAGGAGCAGAGAGGCTTCCCTTGGGTTGTGTACCCACCTCCCAGCCAGGTGGTGATCAGAGGTCATGTTTAGCTGCCTGTTTTCACTTCAAACCTTGCAGATAGGAGGGAAATTACTGACTCAGATATCACAACCTGGCACCAGAGCAATCCTCATCTCTGTCTCCATCTTATCTTTTGTCTTTCCCCCTGGTGCCCCTACAAATCCACGACTCTGCTTTGGGAAGGAGCCAAACCTGCCTCTAAACCATCCTGAGACACAGCTCTGATTGCAACAGCTCGGGGGTTAAACAGCTGAGGTGTCACACAGCCACTTGTAAATATTGGTCCAACACAAACAGCAGGGAGCATGTGGACCTGCTGCTCTTCTCAGTGACAGGAGCCAGGGAGGGTTTGTCCTGGTCAAACACTGTCTGAGAGAGGAGGGACGAGTGTGTGTGTCTGGCTTGGACTTAGTTCTGAGGCATGTGGTGTCCAAAAAGCGGTTCAAGGACAATCCAGTTGCCAGTCCTCAAGAGTTTCCCCTGGACTCTTTAAGATCCAGCATTTCTACAGCAGATCCTGCCTACCAGGAGAGCTCTCCACCAGGGAAGAGGCTGGAGAGTACCTGGAGAAAGGAGAAATTAGGAAGACAGAGTCAGAGTCAGGGAACACCAGCAAAGAAAGCATTTTTTTTCTGTGGAAAATGGTGATTACTTGTGAAATCAAGGGATCAGGAGAGTTTGTGGGAGCCAAGACTGTGGTGTTAAAGCAGCAGGGGCACATCCCATCTGGGGTGTAGGTGCTGTGCATCCTCAGAGCAGCTTGTGCTGGCAGGGATGGTGCCCACCCACTCCTGCAAGGAGTCGTGCATGCTCCTCCAGCAGTTTGGCAGCTTCCAGCCCCACAGCTGTTAACAGGCTTTTTCTTTGGATTTTGCCCCAATATTCCCTCTGGAGTAAAAGAAGAAGCCACCACCTGCCATGAGGCTCTTACAGTGGAGAGAAAGAGAAGGTAAAAGGGAAGAAGAAACAGCTAAATGAGATATACCCAGGCTTGACATCAGGCCCTGGAGGAGAGGACACATCTCCTGCCTCCTTATTCCCCTCAGAGCAGATATTCCCAATAAGCAGGTGGGGTCCACAGTGGAAGTGGGAATCTCTGGGAATGGCTGCCTTGAGTGGTGTCCACACCACAGCACTTCACTTCTGCAGGGCAGATAATTATTACTGCCTTGAGAATTCCTCTTTCTTGCTTCCCACCAGCTGAGGTCCCTGCTTTTCCCCTCCCAAGACCTCCCTAACCCTCATGCATTGCCCCAGGCCTGTCTGAAATGCTCCTGCTCCATTTCAGATTTTCTCTGATGTCACTGTGACACAACTCTTTCAAAAGTCCAACACAAACAGGAGCAAAGGGTCCAGACAGCCCCATTCTCTGTTTGGCCACTGAGACAATATTTGCTTTGGTGTTTATTTCCTAAGGCAAAGGAAGATTGATGGGAGAACCAGGAATGTGCTGATGTCCCACCCTTTGCTTGCAAAGTCCGTCTCCCTTCTCTTGGAAGGGAGGAAACACATGGTTTGTCTGGGAGCTGGTTAAGGCAGAACCCCCCCTGCCCCCTGATGTCACCACTGTTAACCCAGCAAACACTTGAGGGTTATTTCCCTGATGAAAATCAGATTGCTGAGGCTGGATTTCTCTTTAGCAGGATCATCCTATTTCACTGGACTTGCTGCTGTGAGAGTGAGCTGCAAAGGAAGGGTGAGCAAGCAGAGCCAAGCAGAAGAGGCCCCCTAAATATCCTTTGCTTTCAGCCTAACTATTGAAAGCAAAGTCCTTGCATGGTATTCAGAGCCAGCAAGAATCCCCAAAGCTCTGCTCCAGCCCTCTTCAGAGTGTGCTGTAAGTGGTTTTTGGCTGTCCTTAGCTCCCCAGTGCCTTGCTCATACCTACTCAGTCTCTGAGGATTCCCTGAATTCCCAGCAAACCTCCCATCCTTGACCTCTCCCTGAAACTTTTCTCTTGGCTGCCATTGAGGGCATTTCCCCCCCTCCCTTTTACCAGAAAGTAGCAGAACTGCTTCATACACTGTTTCTCAAGTTTATTATCTGCACTAGGTTGAGCCCACAAAGTCGATGGATTTAATGCCTGCAGAGTTGTCAAGTGCAAGGTCAGCAGTCTCAATCAGATGGATAACATCTGCAGGGACTTGTTTCTCCTCTCATGCTCATCTAAGGGTAAACAGTTTGGAATGACAGTAGGAATCTTACAGGGACATGTGGAGACACTGTCAGATTTTTCTGCAGTCACCTGTCAGCTGGTTAGTCATGAAACCGGCCAGCAGGCTGGTGCTCTCTGCCAGAGGATGGGCCATTTTCCTTGAGGAACCCACTAGAAGGGTTGGAAAGGACCTCCAAGGTCATCCAGTTCCTGGGCAGGGACACCTTCCACCAGACCAGGTTGCTCCAAGCTCCATCCAACCTGACCTTGAACACTTCCAAGGGATGAGGCAGCCACAGCTTCTCTGGAAAACAGTCTGGGAATGCTCTGTGGTGTTGTCTCTCCTTGTCAGGGTCTATCAAGGCAGGCAGAGCTCTGCCACCTGCCCCACTTGCTCTCAGATCTTCCCTGCCCTCCCAGGGCAGAGCCTGAATATGGACCCAGGAGCTGCCTGCAGCTCCCTTGCCCACATGGGCACGGAAAAAAGGGGTTATTGGCACACTGGAAGGAGTCTAGGAAGGGACTTAGGCAAGGAATAGGCGGTGGATGCCAGGGAGAGATCAGGGAAAGGCTGCACCTTCCCATCTTTATCCTGGAGCTGCTGGTGGCCACCATGAGCATCCCAACCAGCATCCTGGGCTCCAGGGGGCAAAAGCATTTGATGCATCTGCAACACCCCCAGTGCACAAAGCTGTGCTGCTTATCTCCTTCCCCTCCCCATCCCCACAGACACCAAGCCCTGAACAATTCCAAGGCATTTAGACCCCTGTGGGCATGGGGCAAACGTGAGGACCCAGCTCATCCCCCACCTCCTCTGCACAGCAGGAGCCCCCCCTTGCCCAGCTGCACCCCCAAAGAGGGCAGGCAGGGCTGGGTCAGGCCATGGTGGTGCTGCCCAGGAGCTGAAGCTGGGATTTTCCCTGCAGCCAAGGGGTTTGTGACAGCTCCTGATGCAGCTGAAGCTGCTTAGATGGTTTTCAACACAGGGTATGAAGCTCTGGATTTCAACACAGGGTATGAAGCTCTGGAGTCTCCAGAGGACCCATCCACATGGAATAGCTGGATGAATTGGCTTTCTTTATCTCTGCTTCCTTTCCCCAGCAGTTTTTCAGTAGATTAGAGAGATGTCAGATGTTATCAGCACCTGCAACTCTTTTTTTGGAAGTGTTGCAGAAGCGAGTAGGTGACTTTGAGAGTGCTGGGGAAAAAAAAAGGGAACAAGAGGTTAATAAATATTCTTCTCAGCAGTGTCCATCCCAGTGTCCTTACCCCATTCCTGGCCTTGCAAAGAGATGTGACACCTACCTTGCAAAGCCCTGCTTTGAGCTCCCTCCTCCGTTTCTGGAGATGTGGCTGCCCCACCTAGCAGCCAGACCTCATCTTCTCTTTCCTTTGCCCTTTCCAGATTGTTTTCCAGGAGTGCAGCTCCAGCACTGGGAGAGATCTGCCATTTATTAATTACCTCAGTGCCTGACGGGTGTCATCACGCTGGAGGGATTTTTGAGGACAGCATTGAAAATGATGAAGGGTGAGAAGGGAATGATTTATTGGAGGAAGACTAAAAGAGTTAAATATGAAAAGCTGAAGTGAATGATGGCAAAGGAGAAGCTGATGCCTGTGCAGAGTGGTTTGAAGGGTATAAACACCCCAAAAAAGGTGATGCCATTGCTGAGATTGGGCAGTTCAACAAAAGCCCCCGGGAAGGGAGCTGCCCTTTGACAGCCTGAAGTTATCGGAGTCCACACTTCCAAGTCCTTTAATTTAAATGGAGAGAAGGATTATTGGCTCTGATATTGAAGAGAAATTATTACAAGGCCAGAAACTCAGTTTCTCCTTCCTTTTCCCCAGCACAGGCTCCCCAGTGGCTCAAATTGCTCTGTGCTCAGTGCTGCTGCACCCCCAGAGCACTGGGGACCCCTCACAGGCTTATCCTGCTCCTGGCAAATATTGCAAATGCCAGGCAAGGCAGAGGCACAGAGACAATCCCTGCTTTTCTCTGGAGCACTGGATTTTGCTGTTAGAATCCTGCTTGATCAGAAGCTTCAGTTTGTAAGTGCTGGGCAGGAGCTGCCTCTGCAGAACAAGGGAAGTGCAGTGGGGGAAAGACATAAGTTATCCAGGCTGGAAAATATTCTTCCCTGTGAGGGTGGGGAGGCCCTGGCACAGGGTGCCCAGAGAAGCTGTGGCTGCCCCATCTCTGGAGGTGTTTAAGACCAGGCTGGATAGAGATCTGAGCAACATGGTCTGGTGGAAGGGGTCCCTGCCCACAGCAAGGGGTGGAATGAGATGATCTTTAAGGTCCTTCCAACCCAAATGAGTTTGTGATTCTATGAAAAAGCCTCTCACACGGGGTTGTTGATAGAAAGATTCATCCAAGGGAGTTATGGATGGGCTGTGCTTCCTTCCACAACCAATTCTGATTTCCTATTTGCAGAAATGCTCATTCCCAGCAATATTGGATTCCCTGGATTTCCCCAGCTCCCCTCTGTGTCTCAGTGGACTACAGAATGTTATTGCCCTGCTCAGATCACAGTCAAATTATAACCCAGCTAATGATCCTTAGTGTTAATCAAGGGAGCTCAGAGGTCACTGCCAAACTTTATCCCACCTCATTCTTGCATAGAGCTCTGAGAATTCCCCAAAACTTCCAGAAGGTTAAAAAAAAAAAGTGTTGCAGTTAGTCTGGATTTTAATCATTTTTTCTTTAAAGAGTTTGTACCTTTTAAACCAATGCTAATTATACCTTTTTTATGGGCAGCTTTTTTTCAATACAGACAACTGGGACTGGGACACCAATTAAAGTCAGGGAGAGAGCTACAGCTGTACCAGAACACCTGTTTTTTTCCCCAAAATTATGACACCAACTTAATTGCAACTTTCCAATCCATTTTCCCCCCAATTAATCTAAAGTGCTCTATTCTTAAGAGAATTTTGGAGCTGCAATAAAGCAAGTCAATAACCTGTTTTCTGACCCTCCGCTAAACTGGTAATGACTTTTTTTGGGTTCCATCTCCCTTTTAATTGATGATAGACAGAGTCAAAACCTGGTTAGGAAGTTGTAAGCGAACTTGTGCTCTGCCTTTTGCAGCAGGGCCATCTGGTTCAGCTTTGGATGTGGAGAGAAAGAGGGGCTGAAATGACTCAAAACTGAAATTGCAGCTGTAAGAAAGGGAAATAAGCAGTGCAATTAATGCTGGCAAAAAGATCCCAGCTTCCAGCATCTGTCCTTACCAAAAGCACCCTGGAGAAGGATCCTTGGAGCAGCAGGAAGGACATGTGAGGGGCTGTAATTGGAAGAGTGCTGGAACAGCCAATTCCTTCAGGGTTAGAGTGCTCCCAGACTTCTGAAGCCAGACAAGACCTAGAAAACAGGTAGAGAGCTAAAATCATTCTAAGTAGAATATAGGAATATAAGCAGAATATAAAAATATAAGCAGAATATAAAAATATTAAGTATAAACGAAAGCACAAAGAACCTTGCCAATACTTAGCTAAGATGCACTGCCAGAACTCAGAGATAGAGGTTAGATGGTACTGTACACTGAAAGAATGCACACACACACCCAACCTGAGTAAGATAAGGGGGCAAAATAGGACTTGAGTCCAAGAATCTTGCAAAATACACCCTTAAGCCTGCCAAAATCAAGAAAGTTGAAAAGTTCAGCTGAGGAAGAGGAGTAAAAACGACCACCAGAGGATGAAGAAACAGGAACGACCCTCCTGAATTCTCCCCAAATCGAAGACCACGCCCCTGATTCTGCCTAGACTCCGCCTATTATGAATATTATAATCAGTTGTTGCAATTATATGAATATTTATGTAAACATGTTGCAATCACCTGTAAAAATGGTATAAAAACCTGTAAATTCACTGGAGAGGTAGAGCAGTTTTGTCCAGCATGAGCTGGCTGCTCTCCAACGTTGCTCAATAAATATACCTTTCTGCTTAAAGACTAAAAAAATTGTCTTTGAGCAGTTTTCTGCGCCTTTTTTGGGGCAAAATTGGCATCACTTCCCAGGAATGCCACCTGAAATCAGCCACATTGCCTAATTGCTGGCTCTCCCCCAGCCTGTGCCAGCCAGGGCTTCTCCAAATAATCCTAGAACGTTCTCAGTTGGAACAGACCCACAAGAGTCATCCAGTCCAACTCCTGGCCCTGAACAGGGCACCCCAAATCACACCATGTGCTTGGAGCATTGTCCAAATGCTTCCTGAACTCTTGAACTCCAACTCAAGGATCACTGGAGATCCCGTCCTATTCTCTGTCTTCAGAGAGCAATTCAGCAGCCTCTCAACTTTTGTTGCAACAGTCTCCACAGCCAGGGCTTCTTTCATCTCTCACGTGCTTTTCCAGCTCCTGAATCATTCCTATAACTCTTCCCTGCAGCCTCTCCCATCTATCTCACTGTTCTTTCAGAGCCTGGACACAGGAGCAGATCCATCATGTCAAAATTACTTTCCAAAGGTAATGGAACTTCCCAGATCCTGCACAGCTTTCTCCTCTCAGCACATCCCAGAGCAGGGTCACCCCAAAATCTGTGGTGCTCAGCTCATGGGCTACTCACAGCAAACACAGGGAAACCAGCTGGGGTGTTCGGGGTGTGTGAGACCAGATTAGCCAAAACCAAGGCTGGGAGGGACTGGGAGAGCTCATCTGGACACTGTAGTGTGTGCACCTGACCCCCTGAACAGAACCAGCAGGAGTTTGGCTCTGAAGGAGGTGAAGGCTTGAGCTGCAGCTGAGCCAAGAGTTCCTCCAGGAAACCCACAAAGCAGGAGACTGACCCTGTGAGAATCGCTGTGTGTGAGCTTGGGAACCCCAATCATGTGATTAACACATGAATTGTGGTGGCTTTTCCAAGTCTCATTCATCAGGGGACACAGATAGCTGTGGGTACAGGGAGGCTCACGCTCACCTTTCCCATTGTATGCACTTTGGCCATTAGCCAAACACTTTATTCCATGGATACAATGCCCTGAGAGAGCCCTCCTGGAGCTCTCCCTGCATGGCTGTGTGGGGGGGACCTCCCCTTGAGCTGGGATGTCTCTCAGGGTTTGAGATTTCTCACCCAGGACTAAGAGACCCAAGGCAGAGAGACCCTCTATGCACAACTAAGTCTCTGACAGCAAGCTGAATTAACACTAATTAAATCCATGTAGTCAATTCATTTAGCCATAAATCCTTGTCCAAGTCTGAGACCAAGACTGGACCTGGCTAGACCTAAGCTCCATCAGGAGTTTAGACACTGAGGGGGTCTACTCTGAAACTGGTGACTCAGCAAGAGGGTCTTCCTCACCACTTTGTGTCTCCAGTTTCTGTGTGAATCATTCTAAATTGATTGTAACTCGATTTTCTTCTCTATGTTCCATCCCTGTGGTCAGTAATAGAGTGAGCCTTGCCACTGAACTTGGTTAAGCTGCATTTTTATGAGTTTATATTAAACCCATTTTTGCTAATATGGTGATTCTTTAAGGGACTCTAAGGGACTAATTCATCACAGACCCTCACTGTCCCAAAAACAGGGGTCCCAATGAAACCCCTCTTGGCTGACACCTGACTAAAGCCCTCCCTCTCTTCCCACTCAGCCCCAGGCTATGTTCTCCTGGCTTTAAAGACTCTCTGTGCTGTAATTTCAGTCCAGGACTGCTGGTGCTGTCCCTGGAAGTTCTGTTCTCCCTTTCTTTGCAGTGACCTTTTGCATAATTGAACACTGCTCTTGTGTCTCCTCTCACCATCCTTCCTCCAGGTTAAATGACACCAATTGCTTCCCAGGGGCTCATGTTTTCCTGGCCTCTGACTATCCTTATTCCTGACACATGAACTCTCTTTGGGCTGCCCTTGAGGAGAGATGGTGAAACCGAACCCAGTGGTCCAGCCGTGGCCTGGAAGGGGAGAAGAAGGGAAGTGCCACCCTTGCTGTCACCTCCTCACTGTGTCAGCCCTGCAGGGATCAGCCAGAGCTCTGCAAAGGGCAAATAAAGCCAAATGGGGTGGGATTGTTCATGGAGTCACAGAATGGTTTGGGTTGGAATAACCTTTAAAAGGTCACCTAGTCCAGCTTCCCTGCCACGGGCAGGGACACCTTCCACGAGATCAGGTTGCTCCGAGCTCTGTCCAGTGTCACCTTGGATGTTCCCAGGGATTTGGCAGCCACCACCTCTCTGGGAAAACTGTGCCAGTGCCTCACCACCCTCATTGGAAAAAAATTATTCTTTATGTTTAGTCTGAAAAAGTCTTCCCTCTTTTAGTTTAAAGCCATCACCCCTCACCCTATTGCCCTACTAAAATGTCTGTCCTTATCTATCCCCTTTAAATATTGAATATTTTCCCTTTCTATCCCCTTTAAGTATTGAATATTGTCCCCTTCTATACCCTTTACATATTAAATATTGTCCCTATTTATCCCCTTTAAATACTGAAAAGCCAAGAGGATGCTGCTCCTGGGAATTGTACAGTTTCCCAGCAAAATCATGGAGATAACTGGGCTCTGGATCTCCAAAACCAGTTTCACTCAGGGAGCCACAGTGACAGTCCCAAAATTACTGAGGACATTGCTGTCAAACAAAGGAAGGCTGAGGAGGGATGACAAGAGGAAGGTAATTAAGATGCTCCTGAGCTTTCCAAAAATGTGATGCATCATTTTTCTGGGACAGGAACCCTCATGTTTGTCAGAGCTTGAAAAGGACCCAACACAACTGACCTGGACTTGAAAAACCATCAGTGAGAAGCAACTGACAGTTGTAGGAACGAAGCAGGTCAGATTTGACTCCCTGTTCACAAAGGAAATTATTAGAAATCACTGAACCTGAGAGTTTTTTGGTGATGCTTCTCTAAACTAATGAGTCTGGAAGTTCCCTGAGCCTGTTTTACTGCCTGTGCTGCTGGAGCAGGGTGGTTACTGGGGAGGGTATGTGTATTCACCATAGATTTGAAGGTTCCTAAAGGGAAAAAAAAAAGAAAAAAAAAAAGCTGTTCACAAGCTGCCCCAAATTTTACAGTCTGTTCAAGACAAAGATTTCTCAGGGTCAAAATTTACACAGAGGTGAAGCTCTCTGTGGTGTATTCACAGCATGTTAAAAGCCCCAGGATCACTCAGTGGAAAGCTGTTTCAGGGGTCTCTTGAAGATTTTGGCTCCAGCTGAAGCTGGTTTTGCACTTATTTCTGGAAATCCCCAGTGGAATCGTTGACCTGCCCCAACATGGCCCAGAGCCCAGGCACAAACTCCTCTGCTGCACCAAGGCTTCTCTTTTTTCTCTCTTCCCACTAACTTCTAACTGAGACGTTATTTTGCATTCAGAGACTTGCTCAGAGTTGGCTGGAGAAGACAGACAACAGCCAGGACAGGAATGAGAGCAGGTGGAAGTGCTGGCCGAGGAAATGGAGTATTTTTACGCCTATGAGGTCAGTCTTGAGGAGTTCATACAAAGAAAAAAGGCATCTGAGCTGGAAAAAGTCTGTAAAGCATGGAGGATTTACCTAAACTAAGCTCAATCTTGCACCCTCTGAGGAGGGTGCACATATCCTGTGGTGACCATGCTCTTCTTAAAGCTGGGCACGAAGGATGTCCCATTTCACAGCAGCCGAGACAAAGATCATCCCAAGGCAGCAGGAACAAGAGCTGTGCCTTTTCCCAGGTAACCCAGCACAGTGGGAAGGACATCCCTGGGACCATGGCAGGGGATTTCCTACCCCCAAATCTTCACCAAAGGGAGGTGGGGAATGGATGGAACCCCCTCCCTTCATCTCTTGGGTTCTTCAACAGCTCTGCCCATCAGTGATGGCACAGAGCACCACACTGAGATGTGAGTGAACAACATGGATTTCCTCATACCCTCCAACAAGGGAATCTTTCCCCATTCCTCCCCTTCTTTTTCCTTCTCTATGCTCATCATCACCCTGAGGACCACTTGGATCCCCCATTCCCCATCAGGAATATCCCTGGAGGTGTCTTAGGGTAGGACATCACACCCCCATCCCAGAAGGGTCCCATTCAGGCCCGGCACCACCTGTCATGGCACAGGGATGTCTCCTTGACCTGGGATGGAGTCCTTCAGGCTGGAGCTGAAGAAGCAGGAGACACACCTGGGACTCACAGGGGTGCAGGCTCATGGCTTTTTGGAGCACAAACCTCTTGGCAGTGCAGCCATCAAAGTTGTAATGAAAGCTTTTCCTATTTCCCCGGGGTGTCATTTCAACAACAAAAAAAAGCAATTTCCCGATTGGTTTTAGTTCTTTTTGATATGCTGCCTTTATCTTTGGTGCTTTGTGGTGTTAAATAGCTGCTGCATTTCACTCCAGGAGAGCACAAATCCCTGTATTTCTGCCCCAAAAGGGCAGGAATAAACATGGATGTAGTCACAAGTGAAACCACTCGTTCTATTTCTGTCTTATCTCTGGTACTTGAACAAGATTTCTCCCAAGTCTTTCTTCTCCTTGATCTTGCTTTTTTCTGTTCCCACCATCTTCTTATCCTCTTTTCTTCCTTCCCTGGGTTTCTGGAGTCTCTGCCTTTTATGCACAAAGCCAGCAGCTCTCTTTAATCAACCACAGCAATTAAGAAGCTCTCAATTACAAGTGTCACCCATGTCACGATTTATTCCTGGCTTCATGACTTTGAATTCCCTTTTCATTGCTGTGTCTGAACAAATCTGAGGGGAATGAGGCACAGAGGGCTGGATCACAGGGAGCAAGTGCCTCCAGGAGCAACATCCTTGTCTCCAGCAGCCCCAAACTGTCAGTTCTCCAGCTGAGATGTTTTTGCAAGCCGAGAGGCACCTAAGAGCTTGCTGGGAAGTGTTCCCTGCCCTTCCCGTGGTACATGAGGAGAATCCAAGCTAAAAGGAGGAGGAATCTTTGCTGGAGGGTTTCATATCGCTGTATTTCTGCACACAGCTTCCACTTGCAATGTCTCCCAACCTCAGGAAAACGGGTGGGTGAGAGTCCATAGGGGAAGGTCCAGAGGGTGGGAATGGGATGGATGGTGGAGACCACCTAGGACGTTGGGCATCACCCTGCTGGGAGATGTCACTGCCTTGCAGCATGTCCCCGCAGCAGATCCCTGCTTGAACTGCCACACACTCCTGGCTTTTTTTTTTTTTGGATACCCCTCACTCCTGCATCCTCTGTTCCCAGAACATCTCCTGCAACTGCTCCCCCGAGGAATGAGGAATGCAGGAAACTTTGCAGCTGGGCTTTCAGAGAACAACATTCCAGCTGCTAATCAAGCTTTTTTCCCCCAGTTTCCTGGAAACTGGAAAGCTGTAATTTCCTCCGGGCTTGCCTGTCAAATCATCAGGGTCCAAGAGAAACCTCAACACGGCTCACAAGGCAACTCTTGTGTGCTTAAACATCCTCAGGCCAGGAGGAGCCCCAGCTCAGCCCTGGGACATCTGGATGTGTCACATCCCTGCTGGAGGGGACAGTCAGGAAGGCTGTGCCCCTTTCTGCACCAGGGATGGGAGAGCAGTGCAACAAGACTCAGCATGAGACCTTTTTGGAAAAGAAGGTGATATTTCTTTTAGTCCAACTGAGTTTCAGTCTTTTGCCCCTGGATTTCACCCACTTCCCCTGCTAGCACTAAGGCTGCTCAGGATCACCTGAGGAATTATGCAATGATTCCAAAATGTCTGTGCCTTTCCATCTGTCTCAGATTCCTTTTCAATGGCAATAACAAATATTTTTTTGGAAAGGGGTCTGTGCCAGGTGTCTTTTCCCTTAAAATCTTGCTTATTTTGGCTCTTTTTGTGAATATCTGTGATTTTTTGTGAATCAAGTAAAGCTGCTGCATCTCCTTTCCCTGGGGCTGGGCATGGATCCATCCTGTTTTCCCAGGGGACATCAGGATGAGGGGCATGAGATGGTACCTCCTCTTGGCCTCTCATACCATAGCTCAGCCTGGTCAGACCCTCCTTCTCCCTCAGTGGCCTGTTTGCAAGGATTCTGGAATATCTCTATTTTATTTGTGCCCAGCCTTTGTTCCAGAGCACTCCTGCAGAAAGAAGTCAGAAACTGGGGGGTAAAGAAAAATGAGTACAGAGTCCCCAAAACTTCCTGAGCACAATTTGGATACACACAGTGGCCAGTGTGTATTTAGGTCACAGCACTGGGAGAAGCAGGAGGTGGGGAGGGTGGAAAGGGAAACCTTTTTTAAGAGCAACTATAAGGATTCAATAGCAAGTTTAGCCTGGGAATGTTGTTTTTTGTTCCTGAAGTTTTGTCAGAAAGTTATCCCAGTGTGCGCAGCTTGGAACCATCCGAGGTTCTGGTCTCTTTAGCAAATGACATTTTAACTGGAAAAGTGAGGGATTAAAATGTTCCAGCAGCATTTTATCAGCTCTGTCTGAAAACACTCCTGTCCTTCAGCACCCTGAAAGCAGCAGATTAGGATGAAGCTGGGAATATGCTCAATGATGCAGTGTCAGCTCTTATCAGATCCTTGGGATAAAGGATGTTGTTCCCTTGCCACAATCATTTCAGAACCTTCCACAACAAGCTCCTGCACAACTTCGTAGCAAGTGCATTAAGCCCCGAAGATGAATTTCATATTTCATGAGTAATCATTACTCAACCTGTCTCCAAACACAGCAGATAATTCCTGATTTATTCTGCTCTGTTTGCTTGGACCTTCGAGTGAGCCCAGCTGGGGGAGATACACTCTGCAACAAGAAGGAAAATATATTCCATTTAGCAATGGGGGGAGATAATTTTTATGCCTCAGAGTGCAAGGGGTTGTATCTTCTCCTCACAGGACAGCAAGTGAATTCTGGTGAATGCCAAGTTAATTTGAAGGGATCATATGAGCTTAAAACTCCTGCCTAAACCCTTCCACCACTAGATCCAGGGCATTGCAGCTCACTCAGGCTCCTCGCTGAAGAGAAGCTTGTTCCTGCCCCTCCATCTTTTCCACAAATTATATTTTTTCTCCTTAAAAACAATTGATCTTCCCTCTGCCCTTGGATGAACTGGCTGCCACATCCCCTTTCTCACAGGGCAGATTTTGCACCCCAGCCCTCCTTCCTGTTTTGCTCCGGGTGTTAAATCCCAGTATTATCCATTTCAGGTCATTTCTCCCAATCTGCTGGGAATTATTTGAATTCCAACCCTGCCATCCGCAGCACTAATTTTATTAGCTCCTGCTTCTCTCATCACTCAAGTAATTAATTAAAATATTGATTAGCACTAGAGACAGGACAGATCCTCTCCTAGTGAGATCCTTCTGGAGAAATCCTTTTGAGTAGGCAGCAAATTACCTGAAACCCCTGGAAGTGAAGCTTTCTAATTAAGCCTGTTCTTTCTCCCTTTTTTTCCCCCTCCTCTCTGCATAGTTCTATGTGTCTGAAAATTAGTTTATGAGAATAAGGTGGGGTAGGGTCAAAATCCTTCCCTCAGTCAAGAGGTAGCACAGCTTCTCCAGGTGGGCCAGGTACCTGCCCAAAGGAGAAATCAAATGTTTGATGTGATCTCCCCGTGACAATCCATGACATCATAATCCAAGTGATGAATTAGTCACTTCTTCAGCATCTTTTCAGTGCTCAATGGGTCTGGATCTGCCTGACTTCTGTTTTCCCTAAGATCCTCCAGAAACCCCCAACTTCTGGGAATTGTGGGGTTAATTGGCAGCAGCTCAGTGATTCCTTGGCTCATCTTTCCAGTGTCCTGGTGGGAACTTCCCAGATTTTCCTGAACTAAGCATTTCTACCTTTTATATAAAGGTATTTGGATTACTTGCCTTCCTCTTCCCCAGCCTGGGGACTAGACTTTATCCACAGTTCCAGGCACAGCAATTCTTTGTCTTTTTGCTACAAACAGTGTCTCTTCAATGAGCATTTCCTGGGACCAGATTTCAGGTTGCCAGAGGCAGTTTGGGTGAATCTGAATGGAAGCATGCACAGAGTTTTGATACACATGTTGTTGGTACTCTGTGAACAGTCACCAAATCCACATGGGACTGGGACCATCCCCTCTGGTGAAAAACCTGCTCTTGCAACAGCAGGAGAAATCCTTTGGGTTTGGTTGCAGTGGAGCAGCGGCCCAGGGACACTTCAGGAAGAGATGGAGCTGAGCTAAATACACTACAGGAGGATTGCAGGTTATTTAAAAGCTTCAGCTTTGCTCTTTTTCCAGAGGAATGAGCATCATGATCAGCTATAAAGCAGCTCTGGGTTCTGTTTTATTGCTTTGTTTTAATTCCTCCTCTTCTCCCTGTGCAATTCTCACCAGCACCTTCAGGTCTGTGACCTCCTGGTACCACAAAATGCTGCCTGAAAACATCCAGTGCTTCAGTTCCAGAAGTCCATGGAGTTCTGGCCCAGCTGGTTCACCCCTGTTAGTCTTCCCCGAGAAATGTATGGCTGCTGAGGTATATCCTGAACTGCTCTGTAAATTCTATTTTAAGCTGTCTCCAGGGGAATATCTCCCCTGGGGAAAACCTGGAGAACAGAACAGGGTGGATTTTGCTGCTGCTATGACTTCCTTTGCTTCCTTCCCTTTGCAACCCTCCTACCTGCCTGCCACTTGCTCCCCATCAAACACTCCTCCTCCTGCTCCCTGGGTGCTGACAACCTTTTCATATTCCCTGGGTTTTATCCTCCTCCCAGCCTTTCCAAACTGCCTCCTTTTAATCTTCTCTGCCAAGTCAGTCCCTTTCAACAGCCTGCTCAAAGAGCACAGAGGAGGGGAAGGAGAAAAAGTGGGTTTATTTCTCTTGATAGAAACTCCAGCCCAAATTGATGGGAATTACCAGAACAAAGGCATAATAACAGGCCCACAGCTGACCACAAAGCTGACACACTGTTTGCAACTACCTTGTATGCTTATGCACAGGGATCTCTCCTCTGCTGGAGGGGTAACCAGGAAAGGAAGAATTCAGGCTGTGCCACTTTTTGCATTGCCTGAGCAAAAAACCTTCACATGATGGGATAGGAGTTTTCCAAGTGGAAAATAGAAGTGGAGCCCCAAGCCCAGCAGGGAGAACAGGCCTTTCTGGGAGTGAAAGATCATCCAGTTCCACCCCCTGCCATGGCCAGGGACACCTTCCACTAGCCCAGGTTGCTCCAAGCCCTGTCCAACCTGGCCTTAGACACTTCCAGGGGTGGGGCAGCCACAGCTTCTCTGGGCCAAGAAGCAAATCTGTGGCAGATTCCTGGCAAAGCACGTGGCAGCTCCTGACTTTTCACTCCATACAAAACAAAATGTGTTGTTATTTATTTGTTGTGGTTTGGAAAGTACCTTGGAGCGACTTGGGATTGTGCAGAGCAAGGCAGGAAACCGCCTGCAAGCCGAGGGCTTGTGCAGAGCCAGGAAAGAACCTTCTTCTCCACAGGATGCAGCAAGGATGCCACAAATTCCTGGGCTGCCAAGAGCTGGAGTGACCCCTGAGAGCATCCTGGACTGCCTCTTCCCTACTCTGGTCTGAAGAACCTCATTCTTATTCCACTCCTGTCTGGTTCAGCAACAGATGCTGCCTTGAAAATCGAAAACACTGCAAAACTCCCCCAGATCTGGGGTGTCATGGCCAGCATATGCTACTTGTCCTTCTTTGAGTGGGTCCACCCACATCCACTCAGACAACTGTCTGCCTTCTAGAACCTTCTTTGAAGCCAGAAGTCAGTTCTGAGCTGATATCTGTGAACAGGGCTGTAGACTCTCTCAACCATCTCCACGAACATGAAGCACTGTGTAAAAATAGGGGAAAAAAACCCCAAGACCCTAAAAAATTCAAATTAATCTCTCAGTCTGCACTGTGGTAGTTGGGTCTCTCAAAATGGCTGGGCTAAGAGCCTGGTAGATATTTAGAACTATCTAAATCAGTTACTTACAGGCTTTCCCATCCTCCCTCATAGCTCTTCTCTGCACAACCCAGTCCTCACTAGAGGACTATCTGGCAGGGTGGAAGGAGTTAATCAATTTTCTCCACTGTGTGTTTCTCTTCTGCATATTTGGGTTGAACTTAGAAGTTTTGTCTTCTCTACTAAATTCCATTCTGGAGCCAAAAATGACAAGTTCCCCCCGTGGTCTGTGGTTGCAAACTGGTGGTAGGAGAGCAGCAACACAACCTGGGCTTGAGAGGAAAGGAGCCCCAGGATGGGATAAATGCAGAAAACAGAGGCAGTTGCACCAAAATAACCCCAGACTCAACTTCTACCCCATAATCACAGACAGAAACCCCTTCAAGGAGCACAAGGCTGATGGGCCTTATGCTCAGCTCAGAGCTCTGCCCAGTCTGGACAGGGATGGCTTCAACCTCCCTCTCTGATACTGCATCTCTGGGAAAAGTCCTGTCTTTGTCAAGCTGCAAACTAGGAAGGAGCCTAAACACTCAGGTGTTTTAGTAACCTCCTGTGATAAGCACTGAGAATCAGAAAATAAGTACTGATAACTCAAAAATAATAGTTGTTGTTGTTGTTGTTATTATTATTATTATTATTATTGTTATTGCAAAATATGGCCCTGCTGACAAAGTGCCCCAAGCCTGCAGGTACTGGAGTTTCTCCAGTTCCTTTTGATGTCCCCTCCTCCCCAGGATCCTCATCCCTGCCCCTCACCACCAAAGCTTCAGCAGATGTGTAGGTTGGTCCTTGGAAAGGTCCACAGCCAGTGACAAAAATCCCAGCAATGTCAGGTGGAGCTGGATGAAACCTTCAAGAAGAGAGAGCATCTAACACCCGGAGAGGAAAGGCAATAAGCACAGCTGACATTCTGGGGGCAAGGACAGACCATCACTCACAGAGATCTATGGGTTCAGTACAAAACCATTTCTTAAAAATGATTTATTGCTAAAAAAAACCCCTCACACACACAAAACTCTTCAGCTGTGTGGTTAATGTTCAGTGCTGGCATCACCAAGACTGTCAGCAGGAACAAATGCTTTGGAGGACATAAATCCTGAAGGCTGCAGCATCCAAAGGTTACGGTGAGTGGAATAATCCGTGTGAAGGAACAAGCTGCACCAGCGAGGTGGAAGAGGCAGAACAACGTATGGATGGACTCCCAGGGCAGTGCAGGAGGAGTTATTCCCACCCAGAAGATCAGGAAGCAGCCCCATGGTCCATCACCATCCACCCTTCACAGTTCACGGGTGGGTGGCTTCACCTCCCCAGACACAGATCACGAGTCACCTTCTTGGTGTCACACTTTGGATTCCGGGGTCTTTGTGGACTTTCCTGCCAGCTTCTCCTTCTCTGGGTCTGCCTTTGTCTCTGTTGCCTTGCTGGCTTCCCTCTCCTGCTTCCTGAGGATCACATACACGGCCATGAAGCACAGGAAGGCTCCCACCTCAAAGAAAAACTGGAGACCCAGGTACCTGTGGTGTGGGAACACAACAAATCAGAGTGGCCAGGGCACTGCCCTGGGCTTGAGGGTGGAAAGGACTTGACACAGCTACTGATCAGAGAGTCATTCAATGATGAACCTGCCATGGGGATGGAATATCATCACCTAGAGCTCCTTCCCAGCCTCCTCATCGTGCACAGGTTGCATTTGGTGTCTTCTGTGTGTCAAGTTGGGGTGTTTTATTGGAAGATGAACCCCAGGGCACCAATACTCAATGTCCCCAGGCCCCCTGCAGCCCCTCACAGGCAGGTTTGGGGCTGGGCTGATCCCCACTGCTGCATTTCCCCCATGGAGAAGACACCAGGACAGGCTGCTTCTGTCTATCCATGTAAAAGGAGTCACCACAGCATCACAGCTCAGGTTGGGAGGGACCTCAAAAACCCATGTGGTCCAACCTTCCAGGGGAAAGGGAGCCTGGGGGAGATTGTCTAGAGCTTTGTCCACTCTCATCTTGAAAGCCTCCAGTGAGGAGGACTCTACTGTGTCCCCAGGGAGGTTGTTCCAGTGAAGGATTGCAGGGGTTCTCCTGGAACTGGACCTCTGTGGGTTACAGCAGCAAGTTTGCACAGTCTCTGGTGGGGTTTGGGCCTGTGCCAGTGGTTTTCCAAACCATTCCTGGCCACTGCTGGGGGTTATCCTGGCCCAGGGGGTTGCGAGTGCCCCCGTTTGTTCACCAGCAATTTATCCCGTGTCAGAGGTGGGTGCCACGTTCCCCCTGGGTTTCCCTCTGCCCCCTCAGCCCTCCTGCTGCTGGGTCAGCCCTACCTTTGCCTGAAGAGGGTGTTGTCATAGTATCTGCAGGCTGCCTTCCTGTCACACCTCTTCTCCCACAGGATGCAGGTGGTGTCGATGGCACTGCCGTACAGGATGGGCCCCGGCATCCACGCTGGAAGCAGAGAGGGCTTGGTTATGCCAAGGGAGCTGCTCTGCTGGCACACACCCAAGCCTGGTGACTTCCCCGTGTGCTAAAGGGCTGGGAAGTGGCTTGGGATGGCCTTTGCTGTGGCCCATGAAGCCACTGGTCTTGCACAACACGCCAAGGCCTGGCTGTGTGTTTGCTCCCCATTGAGATGGAAGTTCTTTCTCATTGCTCATCCCAGGAATCGCAGAATCATCAAGGCTGGATGAGACCTTCAAGATCTTCAAGTCCAACTGTCAACACAGCACCACCATAATCACCCCTAAACCATATCCAGGCACCTCTTGAGCACTCCCAGAGGCTGTGACTCCACCACCTCCCTGTGCTCACCTCCCAGTGCTCACCTCCTTCATGCCCTGAGCATTTATGCCCCTTTCCACCACTGCTGTGGCATGTTCTGGGAGCCTCCAGGTGAACATGGATTTTCACCATCAGAAAAATAATTAGTGGGATTACAGGACAAGGTTTGGAGCCACCCTGATGTGCTGGAGGCAAACACAGCAATACCTACCCACAACTAAGGGCCAACCTCCTGAATCTAAAGCTATTTCCAGCCTCCTTTTATTTTATTAAATTATGTAACTTACCCCCATGGAAGTGCCTTGTCCCCTCCCCATGTGCAGCCCCCCAGACCCTGCAATGCAGCATCTTTCTCTGGCTTAGGACAGGCTTTGATTAGTCTGAATACACAGCACTCCTGCTGCATCAGGGATGAAATCCCTACAGACCTCCAAGAGCTGCCATTATTCTCCAGGATGGGTTTTTAACACATTTTAATTTACCTAAAACTCTCAGCAGCATGAACTGTATCCCAACAGCAAAGGATTTGTCTTCAGGCTGGATGCTCCTGAAAAACAAAAAGGAAAATTTGCCCTCTGGCCAATCCCACAAGGGTGGACCTCCCTGGCACAGCACCTCACCCAAAAAGTTGTCCTTCATCCCAGCCACCAAGGACCCCAGGGAGTTCCCATTTAGGTCAGCAAAGATGATGAGGTTTCATTCATTAGGGCCACACACTGACCACAGCTTTTCCTTGGCCTGAAAATCCTCCCTAAAAGACAGGGAGGAGCTCAGGTAAAGTATTTTTGCTTTTCATTTAAAGAATCCCCAGGAGTAAAACACAAGCAACACAAGGGATGCTTTTTGTAACTGAACAAGGGATTTACATGCTGAGGAAGTGGCTGGTTTTGGGGTGGGAAGCCCCAGTGTCTATTTTGGTGGTACTCTAGTTTTCTGGAATCAATATTCCAGGCTGTGGTTCCTGCTGGTCACACATGGGAGAGGATTGGGTGGCAGAGGACATCCAGGTCATCACCCTCAGGGAACTCAGCTCCCCTTTCTTCTGGGACTGCCTGGAGCACTCACGGCTCCGGCAGTCAAAGTAAAAACAGATTTTTAACCACAGCTTTTTTCTAAAAAGCAACTGTTTGGAATGTTTCAACCACAAAAATGTGCTTGGAAGCATCATTTATAGACTAATACAAGGATTCCTCCATGGTTTTCCCCTCTCTTCCAGCACATTCCCAGGTCAGCTCCCCCTGGGGTCCAGCTCCACTAGTCTGGGTCTCATGTTTAGGCTGTTGCTGCTTCCCCATAGGCACCTTTCCAAGAGGGTGGGAAGCTGGAGTCCTAATTGCCTCTGCCCTGGGAAGGGAGGCTGTATCCAAGCAAAGGAAGGTAATTAAACTTCTTAACTCAATACAGAGCTGCATTAAAATGAGCCAAAATACTGCTGAACTAAATCAATTCTGAGTTAATGGTGCATCTCCTTGCTGAGGTACCAGCCATAGGTGGGGAGCAGGAATAGGATGGCTGCTGCCTCTGAAGGCTGTGCTGAGACCAGGAATGGGGCTGCTGAGGGCCATGTGGGGTTCCTGTGACCCTCATGGCCCCGTGGGTGGGTGGAGATGCTGTGGTGTGACACCCACCAGGTGCTGCTCGGGTGTGACACCCACCATAGTGCCTTCCAGGAGCACCTGGCCACACAGCTCCATGGCAAAGCCTCCAGCAGCCTGAAGTCTCCACTTGCTGCTTAATTCTGCAGGATTCAGCAGCAATGGCCAAGGAGACCTTGGAAGAGCCTTTGTGGTGTCACAGCAGCAGGGACTCTGTCAGTGCAGGGTCTTCAAAAGCAAGTCTCAGCTTGGAGATACTTCCAATGTTTCTGTCCTGCCCAACCATACCAGGGCTTGCCAGCAAAGCCCAGCCTGCTCCCATTCCCAGCCTGGAAGGTGGACATCCACATGCAGTGCCAGATGGCAGGAGCAGAGGCACCAACACATGCAGAATCCATGTCAAAGCACCGGGAGGAACTGGGCACAAGGTGTAACACGGGGCTGGTTTAACCCTCAGCTGGAGAAAACCTTCCTCCTCAACCCAAGGACCCCCAACCATCGCCTCTGGAGGCCTTTGCGGCTGCACCCAGGCAGTGACTGACCCAGCTGCTCACCTGAGGATGAGCATGAAGGACGGGGTGTGGGATGTGCTGGCGAGGATCCCGGCCAGGCAGGACAGGACCACAAAAGGCAGGAAGAGGTGGGAGCAGCCAGTGCCGCAGGTCCCGGGAGTGGCAAAACTCCCGTTTCTGGAGATGCAGCTGCAGTTGGTGTAGTTCTGGAAAGGGGACAGAAAAGCCAGAGGCTGCTCATCTGAAGGTAGAAGGCAAAGCTGCCAGCTGCCGTACTGAGGGTGTCTGTAACTAATTAGTGGTAATTAGCACTCAGGGACACCTCTCTTCCAGTGCCCAAAGGGGCTCCAGGAGAGCTGGACAAGGGATTGAAAGACAGGACAAGGGGGAATGGCTTCCCACTGCCAGGGAGCAGGGTTACATGGGAAATTGGGAAGGAATTCTTTGCTGTGAGGGTGGTGAGGCCCTGGCACAGGTTGCCTGAGCTCTGTCACCTGTACCCAAGTTGTGTCCTGCAGGGAGACCCCTCATGCAGGGACTGTGTGCAGGGCAGAGGTGCAGCCAAAGCCAGAGCCCAGGCTCAGAGGAGTCTTAAATCAGAAAACACTTACAAGGGGAAAATATAAAACCTCACCTTTGAGAGAGGGTCATAAATAACTGGCAGAGCCTTAGCAAAGGGAAGATGCCTCGAGGTGATGGATGAGGATTTTTTTCCTTTTCTCCATTTTTTAGTTCCAGTTCTCTCCTTTTTTTTTTTTCTTTTCATTTTCAGAAGTGACTTTTAAATAAAATCAGCATGATCTTTTGGTTGCACAGTTTTACAAAGGGGTGGCAGTTTGTAGAAGGCTGATCCCAGAGGCAGGAGCAGTTCAGGGTCCTCCAAAACCCTGTTCCTACAGCACGGCCTGCAGAGTGGCTTTGTGACCACAGGGAACTGCTCCCGGCTGAGAGCATGGGGGGAGAGTTAGGATGAAAAGGGACACAATCCCTCCTCCCACCTCTAGCAAAGAGGATTCAATATTTGAAATGAACATGGGGATTCATCTTCTTCAGCTACCTGAAAAGGACTAAACCAAACTCATCCTTTGGGCTCCTTCTGCAGCCATGGAGGGAGAGGTGGGTCTGCAGAGGACCCCTCACAGATAAGTGAGAGCTGGGGCGAATTTGGGCCCAAGCAGCAAACAAAAAAGCAATCAGATAAATAAACACTCACTCCATCTGTGTCACCACCACCTTCTACAGAGAATCAGGGTCACCACACTGAGGGGACTCGCACAAAGCCAAGTGCAGACAGAGGGCTGGGGATGAAGGCTCTGCCCCTTTCATTCCAAACCCCAGAGGATTGTATAGCAGGGAGCATGACCCCAGCTGCAAAACCCTCAGAGCAGAGGGCACAAACCACAAAGCCTCTGGGGGGTCTGTCCCTGGGAGATGCACTGTCTGGGCAGCAGTGCCACAAGGCTGATGCAACACTAGGGCTGGGAAAAACCACCTGGGGAGAGGAGAACAACCCAAGAGCAGCCTTGAAACCAGGGCTGTGGCTTCTGGCACACAGCCAGCCCAGGGTTTTTCAGGGTCAAACATCACCAAAGCACCATTTAGAAATTGTTTTCTTGAGAGAAAGCAAGTCCCAGCTGGGACCTTGTTGGACTCTAAATTCTTGGATGTATGCTGACCAGCTCAGATCTGACCTGGCTGGCAGCTGATCCCACCCATGACTGCAGACAGGGAGAGCTGAGGGGGCACAGAAACCCAGGAGAGCCCTGTGGCAATGGAGATTCCAGCAGGGAGAGCTTCCCAGGGAAGTCCTTGTGGCCACCTCACTTCAACAGGTCACACTGCACCCAACCAAACAGCAAAGCACTTACAGGTTGTCACTGCAAGGTCCTACTCCCGAATAAAATTTGGAGGTTCCTGCTGCTGCCCATGGAATTTGGGGATATCAGCTGATGCAAACAGCAAATGGCTTTCAGCATCCAAGAACTTTAAAAGGAGTCAAAGCAAGGCTCCTCTGGAAGGGCTGCAGCAAAGCCAAGCACACAACTGTAGGTTTTTCTGCACACTGGGAGGGTTTCTGGAAACCCTAGGACACGGAAAGCAGCAGACAATGAGTGCCACGGGTCCCTGCCCTGGCAGAGAGGCTGTAAATGGTAAGAAAAGTGTAAAATTTCCAACAAAACAGGTGCTGGAAGAATGCCATAAACGCAATAATGTCTTTTTTCCTTTCATTCAACAGGTAATACCTGAAAGGAAGAGCTGATGGTGGCTTTGCCAAGTAGTGTTGGCGTGGCACCATCAGAGGAGCCCTGCTTTTGCTGTAGGCTGTGGCTACACATAATTATAGGATTAATGGATGGGGACACACTGAGGAGAACAGGATGTCAAAGGGCTGGAGGCATCTTTGAGCAAGAAAAAAGCAGCTGAAAAGGATCTGCTGCACAAAAGGCAGGCCCGGGGATGCAGAAAAGCACATCTGGGACTAAGCTCTGGCAGAAAACATAATTGTTATTAAAATGAAGAGCTGTTAATTAACAAAATGCTGCTAACTGCCCAGACAGTCCCATGCTGCCAGTATATCCTGTGCCAAGAACACAGCAGGAAACTACTCATCCTATATGGATTGCTAATGATTTTCCAGGTATTCAAAGCACTCAGAGCTGCTCCCTGAGGCAAATCCTCTTGGGAGAGCAGTTTGGGTGACACCTGGTGCAAGACACCGAGGTATGTGACAGTGGGCACCTCCTGTATGGATATTTTCCCTTCATAACCCCAGAAAAAAGAGGAAGCACATGAATTCCATCCAGTTCCAGGGAACTTCAGGTATGTGGTGCCTAAATTGGGATCCTGGTTTTGGGAGGTGGCTATTCAAGGATGGGGCAAATCACAGCAGTATAAGGGGCATCCACAGACTTGGGGTCATGCAAAGTGCTCTGCTTGGCCTTCCCATCCTGCACATCCTCCTGTCCCACCACAGGAGACACAGTTCAGGAAGGTGACCTTCCTGGTGACCAATTGAGGATGAGGGGAAAGCAGAAGGTCTTTGGATCTTCCATGGAAAAAGTCCACTCAAGGAAGGAAGCCAGGGTTTGGGAAGCAAAACCTTCCCTTGGGGGTCAGGTGAGTGTGGAAGGACACCTAAAATATTGGATGCCTCAGAGGTTTCTCCTTGCTGTTTTGCCCAACCTTCCCTGCACATTCCACACGGATCACACAGAGCTTGTCCAACACTAACAAACACCACTAATTGCCAGTGCCTTGGTCATCCCTCCTCAGCCATCCCACAGGCACAGTGGGAATGACTCACCAGGACTATGTTGGTGTCCTCCTGGATGTTCACAGCCCTGCAGCCAGCAGAACAAGGCGAGGTGTACTCGATGGAGTTGGAGCCACAGATGGGGTTATAGGCCTTCTCGGGGCAGTTGCACTGCAGGTTACACTCCAACTCGTGGTGCCCAAATTCAGAGCTGCAGCAGGGAGAAAATATTAATGCAAAGTACTGAGCATCACTAATATGCATCTTGCATAGAAAACATGCCACGTGTACATTGAGATTAGTAAAAAACCCCTTGATTGCTCAACCAAACCTTCCCCATACGTGAGGGGGGAAATTCCACTGTAACCCCCCAAGGCTTTGCTCTGCCTGGGCAAAGCATCCTGACCACAAATGGTCAAGGCAGTCACCCACTTTCCTCATATTTGGTCCCAAATGTGGGGGTTTGGGGTACTTGCAACGTTCTGAGCTCCCCACTGAGGGCCAGGACCAGGTTCCACCAAAACCACAAGACACTGAACATGTGGATTCACAGAAACTTGGATCAAGCCTTGAGGGAAGACGAGAAGCTCCTGCTTCTCGTTGCAGCTGCACAAGGAAGCAGCCACAGCTTTGAAGGTGTGATCCCAGGGCTGGCCCCTACCCAAATTATTCACGGGTGCGTAACTTGCTCTGCTTTCCAAGATGGAATTTTAATCCTGTGCTGTTTGTGCCAAAAATGTGTTTACTTCGGGTTCCACGCTACACTTGTTCTTCAGTAGGAAATCCCACCAATTGGACTCTTACAACTCTGTTCCTAAATATCTTTATGTTAAAAAGGTTTTAATTCTAAGGAGATAAAGCTCAAATGACCCCATGCATGGGATAAACTAAAAATATATTTTCTGCCCTAAACTTGAGGATGCAGTGGATTCAGTGTTTATCCACAGTAATTTCTAGCCTTATTTTATCACCATTAAATATTTCTCCTGAGGGAATAAACCTATTTCTGGGCATTCTGCTTAACTCACACCTCCCCCCTGAGGAATGCACCTGGATTGGGGTGTGCCCACAGCCCTGGGAGTGACCTGCCCATGCCCATGCCTGGTACCTGTCGCTGTAGGTGATGCCCGCGACCTTCTGCGTGGGGCAACCGAGGAAGAGGAGGGGGAAGGCCACCAGCAGGCACAGGAGCATGCCCAGGACACACATGGCACTGCACTGCCTCAAGGACATCTGGAACCGCTTCAGGATGGCACCGCCCACCACGATCCCCACCATTGCCCCCGGGATGTTCACAGCACCTGGGGAAAGGCAGGTCAAGGAATCACAGAGTCACAGAACAGTTTGGGTTGGGAGGGATCTGAAAGATCACCTTGTTCCAAACCCCTGCCGTGGGCAGGGACACCTTCCACTAGCTTTGGAAGGTTGCTCCAAGCCCCATCCAACCTGGACACCTTGAACACTTCCAGGGATGGGGCAGCCACAGCTCCTCTGGGCAACCTGTGCCAGGGCCTCACCACCCTCACAGCCAACAATTCCTTCCTAATATCCGATCTAAAGCCATTCCCCCTTGTCCTATCATCATATGTTGTTTTCCATCCTCTGAGCCATCTCAGTCCCTTCACACAGCAAAGGCCCAGAAGATTTGCTGTTGAAGTTCTATTTTTCAGCACAGGTGATCCAGAAGGGACCAAGGTTTTTGCAGGGACTGGTGAAATAATGCTACAAAAAAGCTGCTTTTCAAACCCAGCAGGATCCCACAGCAAACTGGCTGCCTTATGTACCCACGGATGGGAGATGTAGGGAGCAGTGGGAAGCTGTGCTTCACCCAGGAACTGTGACTTTTCAGTGTAGACAGGAGGAAACACCAAGTAAACCTAAAATGTTTAATTTTCACACAGTGCAGGATTGTCACCCTTGTAAAACTGTGAAGGTTTCCACCACAGTCTTGGTGTTCTGCAAACCCCATTTTTACAATGGGAGCCCAAAGTTCAGCTCCAGAAGTGCAAACTCTTTTAATTCAGCAAAGAACCAATGGGGAGGCTGCTTTCAGCCCATAAATACCCTGCAAGGAAGGAATTTTCAACTACAGGAAGCTTTTTGATCTATCAGAAGGCAGCAAAGCAAGATTTGGTGGTGGGAACAAAGGGTAGGGAAGTTCATCCGTGAAATAGAGAGGGTAAATCAAGGCTGGGAACAGCTCAGCTGGGCAGGACACAACTGCTTCAGCACTGAACCTTCCTGCCTGTGTTAAGCCCAGGGTGGTGGGCTTTGCCAGCCTGCTCTGCTCACTTTCTTCTGATTTATTTGTTGCACACCTCAGATTGTTGACCCAACGATGGATGTGAAGTAATCCCTGATACAGAACACGCAGAATTCACATCTGATGTTTCCTCGATGCAGTGAGTTCCCTTCCTCTCCTTGATTACAGAGAACAGCTTTAGATAACACACATTTCTCCAGGTCTTAAAATATCCCAGCAAGTTCAGGCTGCAGTGGAAAGGAAGGAAAGCAAGCAGATAGGAGCTGAGCAAGTGTATGGGCAAGGACCTTGTGCCATGTCTGTCTGTGGGTCATGGAAGGAGACCAGCAGCTCCAGAGGAATTCTTGTAATTTCCACATCATTTTTTTAAGGAGTGCTCAGCAACACTTACCAATGATCATGTTGGCAAAGGATGCTGTGAGGGAGAACTGTCTCTCCAGGAACTTGCCCATGAACGTTGCTAAACCAGCAACCATGGCAGAGATGTTGACCTGAGCCAGCACCACCAGCAGGTAAACGGGGTGACGCAGGTTCCTCAACAGCACCAGAGGAAAACCTGAAAGGAGAAGGGCAAAGCTGTTGCATACAGAGCAGGGGTACAGCAAAATATTAATCCTAGAATCGTAGAAAGGCTCGAGGGGGAAGGGACTGTAAAGCTCATCTCGTTCCCTGGAGCTTTCTGGCAGAGCTTCTGCTAACACAAACACAAGAGGAGATAGGAAGTCATTAAAAGTTAATTTATTTGTTTGCTGCGGTTGCAATTTCAATGTCCTTTTTGTTTCAATCATAAAAAATGCAATTTTTCTTTGTTTACAGGCAAGAAACACTCCAGCAAATTCCCCTGTGGCTGAACCCTGGAGAAAGAGGGATCTTCAGCCTGCTTAGCAAAGACAGACACCCCAGGGGAATCAGGGTGCCCAGTGCTGACATCCTCCAGCTGGGAGGCTGGAATTGTCCATCCTGGAGTGATTTCTCCTTTGTGACACCCCAAACCCACTTCCTCTGCTGCTGTTGCTCCCCCTGAGCCATTGCCTCCCCCCCGTGCTCCCTGCCTGGCTTTGCAAAGGGCAACTTCCAGACAAATAGATGACGAGTTTCCCAGATGAGGGCTCAGAAAGCCAATATGCTGGAGCAGAGATAAGGAATTAACAGGGAGGATTAATGCAAGGGCCTGCCATAAATTAATGGTGTTAACTCTTAGCAGCTCCCAAACAACTGGGACAATCTTTCTATCTGCTCCAGCACAGCAGCTCTGGGAGAACTATCTGGTGCTCTTCTGGGAGGTGCCCCAAGCTGTGTGTTTATTTTAGTTGTCCTAAATGTTATGTGAAGAGCAAAAGGACCCTCTGTGGATGCAGCAGGGTCCTCTAAATCCACAGGCTAAGCTCCTGTTCATGGGAGTGTTGCCTCTCCAGCTCAGCACTCTGCTCTCAGGGTCAGGCAAGCAGCCAAAAATGTTGGGGAGTAGCAAAAGCAGGTCATTAGAGAGGGTCCAAGCATGCAAGACGTGGTCAAGGACCCTAAAATACTGACCCACTGGAGAGCTGAGAGGGCAGCAGGCAGCTGGAGAGGGAATGGGCTGTTAGACTAACGTGAACCCAAGAGGGGAGGTGGTTTTTCTCCTAACTATCACTAAAATCCTGATTTTTGAAGCATATTCCAGCCATACTGCAAATATGAAACCTCAGTTGAGACCTCCTGTGAGCTAATCCAGCTTTTTCTGGAAGTTGGTGGGAATCTTCCACCAAAAAGCTCTTTTCCCCAGAGTTTTTGGTCTTTTCAATCAAACTATGCCCCCTCTACCACCTCAGATCAGAGCTAAAAAGTACAACACTGAGCAGGTCACAGGAAGATTTCTGTCCTCTGCAATCACCTCCTCATGACTAATTGGATCTCCCTCCCAGCTCCAGGGAGGAAGCTGGGCAGATATTAAAAGCAAGTGGAAACTGTACAATAATAATCAAAAAATGTCTTTGAAACTGTCTGTAGGGACCATAAGAGTAACAAACAAGTCACAAGCACAGTGTTCTAAATGCTCTGAAGATCACCTTTAATGGATTAATTCCCAGTGTGTGCAACAGAATCTGCACATCCTCCCAGGTGTTTTCAACAGAAGCCTGGAAATTAGCAATGGAAATTACTCCAGGCTGGCTAAATCCTAGTTTTTTCATTACTGTGAGCAGATCCAATGCCTGCAAAAGGAGCACCTTGTGAGTGTGAGGAGCAGGGTGCAAGCCAGTGTCACATCTTTCCCCACAGAGCTCTGGCTTTCCTAGATTTGGAGAACTCCAGGCAGCAGAGCCTGCTCCCTTTTGGGGCAATCGACCTCCTTGCTTGGAAATGCATTTGCCTGAGCATTTATCCTGTCCACAGCTCCATCCTCTTATTGCTGACTGGGGATGGAAAAGCCCTTCCAGTCCTTGAGGCAGAGTTTCCAGGGCTTTGCAAACTGCTCATCATACCTTGCTCCAGAGAGATTCAAAGCCCAGAGAAAGGGACACCCTGAAGAACCTCCTGGGATGGGCTCTAACTCATCATTGGTTTGTTTGCCATACTTGGCAAAAAATCCCACAAGCCTGATTTTGCTCTCTACTTGTCCCCATGTGCCACAGGACACATGGCAAAATGCTTCCTTTTCATAGAATGGTTTGGGTTGGAAGAGAACTTAAAGATCATCCCATTCCACCCCCCTGCCATGGCCAGGGACACCTTCCACTAGCCCAGGTTGCTCCTGCCTGGCCTTGGACACTTCCAAGGTGATTCAGGATGGAAAATCTCCAAATGCTGTTTTCATAAATTAGTTTGTAATTAAAAAAAAAATAGAAGAAACAAAACAAGCAGGAGAGTGACAAAATGGGAAGGAAAAATCTTTAGACTTCACTGGAATTATCCCCATCTGAGCACCACACATACTACCCACCACCCAGTTTCTGGCTCTAAAAAAGGGTTTTGTATCAGAGATCCTGGTGAATTCAGCAAAATTGCTCTCTTGACAGAAAATAGACACTTTGTTTCTTTCAGAACTGGGTTTGAGGGGATAAATTCTCAGAAATAATGAGTTTTGAGCACAGCCCTGACACAACAACTCTGATACAAGCCCCAAGCCAAACCTGCAGCTCCAGCAGAGGTGGGATATCTCCTTCTCTCTCCACCCAGTGGCAGGGAGCTCATTTTTATTCATGTTTCAGAGGCAAAGTGTCAGTGTGAAAGTCCCATCTGAGCACTATAAATCTGTTCCCATGCAATTGCTTCCTAAACACAGGTTTTCTAAATGACAGTGCCCCAAGGTCAGGGGAGGAGTAACCCCCTGCCTGACTCCCCTAATTGAGCATTAGGCTGGAGAGCAGCAGAATAAAAACCTGCCCACGCTCATCTGGCTGTGTCTGCCCTGCACTGACCTTCAGAACACAGACAATTTCCAACAAATTAAAGGGACAATATTCAGGAAATATGGAGGAAGCTGACACAGACTGACTTCAGAAGGCCACTTCTTATAAGTAATTACCAAAGTGCAGAGTATTTCCTTCAAAAAACACCCAACTCAACCTTTAGCAGTTGCCTCCCCAGACTAAAGCCCAGCTGAAAGTCTTCAGCACAAAGAGCTCACTCATTCCTAAACAAGTTAATTGCAGTGGATTACTGGATTCTGACCACCCTTCTGCTTTTGGCTGCTCAGACCCTGTCTCCAGGCAGTGCCAGCCACCCTCGGTGGGACAGGAGGTCAGCCTGGCTTGAATACTGTCACCAGCCTTTATGAGGGGGTCTGGAGAGGTTTTTTGAGGATGAAAAGTTGCCAGTGCTGCTGTGGGTGTGATTCCTGCTGTGCTCTGAGAACTGAGCAAGAGCAGCTGGATGCACTAAAGCTGCAAAACCCCTCCAGCTGAAGGGGGTCCTTCTCTTCCTGTGGCTGTGCTCCAGGCTCACAGGTTGCACCCCTCTTTCCTGCCTGGATCTGGGCTCTGATGAGATTTTGGCCTCTGTTTCCTGCCCACCTGAGCCATAAAGCATAGACTCACAGAAGGGTTTGAGCTGGAAGGGACCTTAAAGGTAATTTTGTTCCAGCCCCTCTGCCACGGGCAGGGACACCCTCCACTATCCCAGATTGCTCCAAGCCCTGTCCAACCTGGCGTTGGACACTTCCAGGGAACCCAACAGTGTGCCTAAGTTGCATCTTGAGGGGTTCCCAAGGAGGTGGGCTGAGCACAGGGAGGAATATCCCTCTTTCCTACCAGCATTGCAGCCCATGGCACATCCCACTGCTCATCCTCTGTGCCGGCACAGGAGCCCTGTCCGTGTGGGAGGGGGGAATTCTCACACTTACGTTTGATGAACTCGCCCAGAGAGAGGTTCTGTGTGTGTTCAGGCCTCGCCCTGAGCTGGCTGAGCATGTCCTCCTTCTTCTTGCTGTCACTCTGCTTCCCACTCACCACCTGGGGGCAGAGGACAGGCTGTCACTGCACAGATCATGCCAGACTTTCCCCTGAACTCACTTCTCCTCTCCCAAATCCCTGCAGACACCAGATCGTGCTTCTTGCCGATGGAGTTTGCAACGTTCCTGGGCTTGGCCATCACTGTCCGTGTCCACACTGTCAGGATTCCAATGGGGCTGAAAGCACCCATATATCCATGTTACAGGAGCATGGAGCTTCCCCACCTTTCCCAACAGGAATGGATCACACTTCATCAATGCCAAGCTGTGGCATTACCCAGGTACAGCACACTGTGTGCTCAGCTCCCAGGAATATGGAAATCCAAGAGGTGTCAACCTTTGCAGTGGGAAAGCTGGATACCCTTAGGGAGATGGGTTTCCTCCCCAGAGGTTCTTTTTTATCCCTGAGTGTGGGGAGGGAACAGCCATAAGAACCCAAAAGGTGACACACCTGAATCTCCACCCAGCCTCCAACCAGTCTGGACACTGGTTTTGGGCGGAGGATGAGCAGGTCCCCTGTGCCTCTGGGTGCAACAACCGGGTGTGCAAGTGCCCTCTTACAGCAAAGAAAGAGGCAGCAATTTTAAGGGGGAACAAATCCAGGCAAGAAGGAGGTCTGGGATGGAGGCAAAATGTTTTTCACCTCCCAGAGGCTGCCCAGGGCAGTGGGGGAGGCCCCATCCCCAGAGGGATTTAACAGCCTTGTGAACGTGACACTTGGGGACACGGGTTAGTGGTGGCTTTGTCTGTGCTGGGGAAATGGTTGGACTGGGTGGTCTCTGAGTGCTGTTCTAACCTAAACAATTCTGTGATTCTATAGTTCTGTGTCCTAGAGCCACCTGGAGCAGGGATGTACTGGCAGGAACAGGGAGCAGCCACTGACCCCTGACCTCTCCCAGCCCCTTTTAATTCTTCTTCTGCTCCTGGAAACTGCTGCTGGATTCAAGCAACTCCTCCTCCTTTAGTTCTTTTAATTTCTTTCAGCCACACTGAATCATGTTGCCACTATCCCAGGATCATGGAAGATCACCCAGTTCCACCCTCTGCCATGGCCAGGGACACCTTCCACTAGCTTCGGAAGGTTGCTCCAAGCCCAATCCAACCTGGACACCTTGGACACTTCCAGGGATGGGGCAGCCACAGCTTCTCTGGGCAACCTGTGCCAGGGCCTCACCACCTATGGAGTGCTTGGAGCATCCAAGGTCCTTTGTAGCCTCGCTAGATGACAGCCTGCCAGAGGCAAGTGTCCAACATCCCATGGCATCCTTCCCCCATCAGCCAGCGGAAGCCAAGGGAGTGGAGGATTTCTTGGATGAACGTCTGTAGGCTGCAGCCTACTCTGCAGGCTTTTAGGGGAATCACTGGACCAGAGGGCATTAATTAGCTTAGATGTGCTACTGTGCATGAGTAACAGCAGAAGGGGTTCAAGAAAGAGTGTGGTTTTCATGGAAAACCACAGAGTATTTCCAGACAGAGCCAACAGCCTCAGTTCTGACATCCCCCACCGGCTCAGCAGCAGCTTTGCTGCAGCTCCCAGCACAGATCTGAGCTGGACAAATGAGTTCATTCAACAGCAATTAATGTTCTTAATGGACAGAAAGAAATAGGCAGCTCTTGGGCTAAAATGATCTCTTTTGCCCTGAAACCCAGCCTGGTTATTAAACACCAGAGAGGGCAAAGTGCCTGTGCTGCAAGTGCCACATTCCCTTTTTGAAGGCAAAAGTGATGAAACCCCTTTCCTGTTTTTTTTTAATGCTGGAGCTCAGGGTTTAATACATTTTTCAAATTCACAGATAAAACCAGCTCTCCCATTCACTTTTCAATTAGTTACAAGGTCTCTTCTCTCTGCTCTGAAGCTGCAGCGTTTTCCAAAAATATATTCAAGCTGTTACTGACTGTGGCTTTCTCAGCTTCCACCTGATTATACTTCAGGGAGTCAACAGCCTGTACATCCAGAAAAAAAAACAAATTCCCCCAAATTCTCCAGTCTGGGATGTCTCTGTGTGAGTGTGACCCTTGCAAATGGGATTTCTGTGCTGGCTCAGCACCCACCCCAGGAGCAGCTGCTCCCTGCACATGGAGCAAAGCCCTCCTGGAGGAGGAATACTCCTCTTCCCACACTGGCTTGGCCCCTGCTATATTTTTTTGCTGCCTGAAAAGATCAGGAAATGCCTTCCTGTGGGATGAAGGACAGCAGCAATCCTGCCTGCTTGCTGTGGATGGATGATGCTGGAATGATGCTGGCTGTACCATCAGGGATGCTCGAGCCCTGCAAGGATGCTGTACATCATGCCAAGGAAAAACAAACTGAGCTTTGCAAAATGCCCCCACACTTGGATTTTTCTGGATGATTCCTTAAAGGACTCTGTTTCCTGGTGCACCTGATGTTTTTGCAATGGGATTTTTAACTGTCTGAAAGATTTTGCCCAGAGAAGCTGTGGTTGCCTCATCCTTGGAAGTGTCCACAGCCAGGCTGGATGGGGCTTGGAGCAACCTGGGCTAGTGGAAGGTGTCCCTGCCCATGGCAGGGGGCTGGAATGGATGAGGTTTAAGGTCCCTTCAACCCAAACCATCCTGTGATTTTCTATCACCATCACTTCCACCCTCCTGGGGGATGGTGGAGGCAGACACGGTTGTGAGGAAGAAGGATGAAGCTCCCACACACTTTGCTTTAGGAAGAGCATCCCTAACCTGACCCTGACCTGGGGAAACCCCCCATTTCCCTGTACAGACATGGATAAATCAGGTATGACTGACTGGCTTTGCAGGAAAGAATAACAAAGGCAGCTTCCCTGCTCTCACCCACCTGCTCTTGCACCTGCAAGAAGGGCAGCCAGAGGTGCCAGCAGCCTGGTTTTATCCAAATCCACCACTGGAAACAGGGATAAATGACCTGCTCTGTGAGAGAGAGGTATTCTTTGTTTAATTTGAGGTGTCTGCAGAGTTTCCCTTCGGCTGTGCAGAACCTGGCACTCCCAGCTCAGTGAAAAGTAAGGTCAGATAAGTTATTTTCATGTTAAACAAACAAAATGTAAAACCTCACAGCTTGGAAAAGAATTATTTTCCTCTTGACAAGGTCATGCTCCCTACAAACACTTCATTATGGCTCTTCCAGCAGGTGTGGGTCCCACCAGGGACCCTATTTCCTGGAGTGTTAAAATAACCAGCCAAGGGGCACCTTGCTCCCATGAAATGGGATGAGTATTTTTAGCTGCTGTTTGTGCCTGTCTTTAAAGCTCCCTGGGGAAAATCTTAACATAGAGATTAGCCCATTCCTTTCCTGTGTCCTGCCTCTTGGCCCCCTCTTTACTCCCCAGATGATGCCTTGTATTTCTAGGCTGCCTTTGGTGGTGCTTTAGGAGCTTTAATGAGGCATCACAGAGCAAAGGTTTTCAGAAAAATACCCCCATTTTCAGTACCTATAGGAAGGCTGGAGAGGGACTTTTTGCAAGGGCATGGAGTGACAGGACAAGGGGGAATGGCTTCCCACTGCCAGAATGCAGGG
Organism: Lepidothrix coronata; assembly: GCF_001604755.1. Taxonomy (NCBI): domain Eukaryota; kingdom Metazoa; phylum Chordata; class Aves; order Passeriformes; family Pipridae; genus Lepidothrix; species Lepidothrix coronata. The sequence continues at coordinate 2,520,169 of NW_016690273.1, read as the reverse complement.
TTAGAGGGGATATTGGAAAGGAATTCTTGGCTGTGAGGGTGGGGAGGCCTTGGCACAGGTTGTCCAGAGAAGCTGTGGTTGCCCGGGGCCTGGAGCAACCTGGGCTAGTGGAAGGTGTCCCTGCCCATGCAGATGACAGGAGGTGGAATGGGATGGGGTTTAAGGTCCTTCCCAACCCAAACCATTCTGGGATTCTGTGAAATGAGAAGAGAGTGAGAAACATCTCCAGGACCATCTCTGCACAAGCATATATGGAAGGAGTTACGTGTGATGTGAGGAAGAACTGAAGATGGTGCTTCCAGCAGGCCCTGCTGCACCACTGCAAATCACATCCAGACTGGTCCAGCACTGGGCAAACCAGCCTGTGGATGGGATGGGTTGGTTACAAGTAGAGCTGCTGGGATGGAGAAACAGCAGAGGATCAGCAGCTTCCCTGACCAAGGAAGGCTTTCCATAACCACTCCAATATAGCAATGATTGGGAGAATGTTTAATCAGGATTAGGGACAGAATAACTAACTAATGACTGAAATGTAAACTGGAGAATGGACAGAGCTCTGCAACATGCAGAGAAATCAGTTTTTGAAACCTCCTAGCAGTGAGGCTTAGCAGGAAAGCACCGGTGAGGTGACCCGATATCCAGAGAGCGTTGTGTGACAGCAAACTGGAGCCACCAGGGCTTGGACATGACCAAGACATGTAAACCTATAAAAATCCCAAACAATCCATCAGAGCTTTGTCACAAGACATCTGTCTGCAGATGCCAAGTGCTGATATTGTAGGGGAAGTTTATGCGGATGTTTGGGTTTGTGATTGGAGTGTCACCTGAACCAGGAGATATTTGGGTGGACAAGACAGATCTTGCACACGAGAAATGCTGAGTGAGGGCAATGCTCCTACTTCTGTTTAAGGTGCTGCTGAGAGCACTTTTCCCCTTTTCAATCCCTTTTCATGTCACCCACGGAGCTGCCAAGACAGAGACTGTGCCCAAGGAACAGCACAGGAATAACCTTGAGCAGTGGGAATACAACCACCTGGGGTGGGATACAAGAACAGCAACAGACGGCAAAGCATCAGCTAAACCTTGGCTACACAGCCATTGGAAAGCCCTTAAATGCTGTAGTTGCCCACAATACAGGACACAACTCCAAGGAATGTTTCCAGCTCATGGAGGCAGGACTAAGCTGGAATTACTTCCCAAAGATAGCAGCATGTGGGTAGTGACTCACGAGATCAGAGAGTCACCCTGGCCTTGGACACTCCCAGGGATGGAACAGCCACAGCTTCTCTGGGCAACCTGTGCCAGGGCCTCACCACCCCCACAGGGAAGGATTCCTTCCCAATATCCCCTCTAACCCTGCCCTCTGGCAGTGGGAAGCCATTCCCCTGTCCTGTCCCTCCATCTGTTGTCCAAAGTCCCTCTCCAGCTCTCCTGGAGCCCCTTTAGGTACTTTAAGGGGCTCTGAGGTTTCCCTGGAGCCTTCTTTTCTCCAGGTTGGACCCCTCCAGCTCTCCCAGCCTGATTCCAGAAGCCTTTGTGATGGAAAAGCTGTCCTGCTTGTGTCCTTAACCTAACACTGATTTACTCCAAGGCCAAGCAAGAGAAAGTGATTTATATATACACATATATATATTTTTAGATATACATATTAATATATATATGTACAAACAGAAAAACACCTGTGACAATGCCGATTTCCAACAAGTCTTTGAGTGCTCCCACAGCAGACATGTTTTACCCAGAACAGCACCTGGCAAAGTTTCTACAGGGGCTTTTATTTTCATTTTTAAGCAGGGCCTCTTCCTGCTGCTGATGGTGCTGTTACCCCCATGGGACAGGCCTGGCTGGCCCTGGCATCTCCCATCCCGCAAGGAGGGCAGGATTTTGCTATCACCTAGGCTATTTTCCTGTTGTTGCTTTTTAACTGTCAGCAGATTCCAAAGGCTTTCTGAGGGAGATGGTAAAACGGGGAGAAATTCAAGAAGATCTGGGCGGCAGGGGGATATGTGGGTGCTCAGCCATGTGGAAGCATTCCCTACAGGTCCCAGCCAGTGGAGCAGTGAAATCTGTTCTTTTTAAATCAATATCCACCCATTCCTTCCTTAAACTCTTCTCGAGTAGCTCGGAGTGCAGAACTTGCCAAAAAGTGCACCTGTTTTAGTTCAAAGTACATTATTTTCACTCTAGAGCCATTTATGAAATTAATATTCCCCTCAGCCCTAATAAAGAACCTTTCCCCTAAGATGGAGTGTGGTACCCTGAGCAGGCTCTGCTAATGCAGATTATCCCTAAGGACTTCAAAGCCATCCAAGCTGCAGGAGGATAAGTCAGGCACGCTGAATTTAGGAGCACACTCGTCCTGCAACGCTGAGCAGTTTTCACCCCATCACCTCGCAGCACCTTTGCAAACCTCAGGGCCTATATAACCCAAGAGTAAATCATTACATCCCCATAGGTTTAAGTGGTAAAACAGGTCGCATTTTCCCAGGCAGGGAAACCCCAAACGTCCCTAAGAATCATTCATTCCTGTGGAAACTCAGGCAGAATTATTCTGCACCAGACAGTGCACGGGCTTGTTCAGACAGGAAAGTTTCGATGCTGCCTCAAGGTAAAACACGTGGAAGGTAGTTACACAGGTCAGAGTGTGGCCAAGACATCGAGATGAGCACAATTTCACCAACTAAGCATGTCCCAGCAGTGTCCCCTAAAAGTACAGTTTGTTCTGTGTTATTCCTCCCGACACGCCGGGAAGCGCTTGGGAAGCTCACAAGTTGTGTCCCATCTTGGCATGAGCACTGAAGCTCTCAGGAGGGCTCCAGAGCAGGAAAAACCCTGGCAGTAAACACAGAGCAAAGCAGTGTCCTTTTTTGGACAGTGGACTCCAGTGGGCTCCAGAAGGAGGAGCATCCCCTTAGCAAACAGACACTATTAGGACATGCAGCAACAGGCTCAGGCTGCTGAAGGTTTTTCCCTGCCAGTTATTCCCAAGGACTTCACAGAGCCAGGGTGTTTATGGGCTGGGAAGCGTTTAAAATCCTTTTGGCCAGCAAAAAGGTCCCAGTGAGAGGTGGTGGGGGTAGCTGGGTGTGGGAGCAGCAGCTGAGCCTGAGCCCCAAGGATGAGAGGATTTGCAGTGGAAAGGAGACAAACCACTCCCCAGCCTCAGTATTACCAACACCCCCAGGGAAAACCCCACTTCCAAGAAAAGGCTCCTGATGAATTATTCACATTTCCTATAAACTGGATGGATCATCTCACAGAGCACATGTGGCTCCCCCAGAAGGGAAACAAGGGCCACTGGTGCAACATCTCCCACCAGCTCCCCAAAGGGATCATGGAATCACAGACTGGATTGGGTTGGAGGGGACTTTAAAGATCATCTCATTCCACCCCCTTGCCATGGACACCTTCCACTAGCCCAGGTTGCTCCAAGCCCCGTCCAACCTGACCTTGGACACTTCCAGGGATGGGGCAGCCACAGCTTCTCTGGGCAACCTGTGCCAGGGCCTCTCCACCCTCACAGGGAAGGATTTCTTCCCAATATCCCCTCTAACCCTGCCCTCTGGCAGTGGGAAGTCATTCCCCCTCATCCTGTCCCTCCATCCCTTGTCTCAAGTCTCTGTCCAGCTCTCCTGGAGCCCCTTTAGGCACAGGAAGGGACTCTGAGGTCTCCTCAGAGCCTTCTCTTCTCCCGGCTGAACAATCCCAGCTCACCCACCAACATCCCCAAGTCCTTCTCCTCAGGGCTCCATCCACGCCCCACCCAGCCTGTGCCTGAGTTTGCAGGAGCAGGACCATGGAATCACAGAATCATTTAGGTTGGAAAAGACCTCTGAGATCACTGAATCTAACACTGCCATTGCTTCCCTAGGGAAGCCAAGGAGGCCCACCTGCAGGTGAGCCAGGAGGGTGGCTTTGAGAAGGACCACAATCCACACAGAACCTTTCCACTGCTGCACATTCCCACGCAGAGGAATCAACACACAGGCACTGCTTCAGTGCTCCACCACGGAATGATCACATCCATAAGCTGCTGAGCATCACAAGGATCTCTGACATGAGAGGTGAGAGCAAACCAGTCTCCCCTCCAGCTTTGGGATGCAGCTCTGAGCTGCACCACCAGTTCCATGCTCGTGTTTCCCATGGATGCAGCAGCTTCAGCTTCTGCTGGAGAGGGAGGGATGTGCATTTAAACAGGAGGGGTTTGTGTGCAGTGCCAACAGGTCCACCTGCAGCACCTCTCCTACCTCTTTTGGCATCTCCCGTGGGAAGAAGAAATATGGCACTGCAGACAGAGCCACCAGGCTGGCTGCCACCAGGAACCCGAGCCACCAGGCACCCACCCACCGTGGGTCCTCGTGGGTGAGCTGGACTTCAGCTGCAACACAGACAGAGAGAGGGGCATCAAACCAGCAGTGAAAACAGGGAGGGACCCCACTGCACCAACAGGATGGTGATGGGTGGCCTCTGGCACCCTGAACATCAATCAACTCCAAAGTGGTGGCTCCCAATCCGGGGACCATCGGTTCTCACCCCATGGTGTTAAATCACATTTCATTCTTTGCTATTGCCAGGGTCTCCAAAAGGCCACTCAGCCCTTTGGATGGAGACAACTGGGACAAGGATGTCCTGCAGCTGGAAAGGCAAAGGAAAGCACCCCTATCACCGCTTTTCCAGAGAAGGGACACCTGTGTTGTGGAAAAGCTTGGAAGTACTCACTCAGGGGGATTAAGTCATGATGGCTGTCAATACAGAAGGAAAAATTCCTTCTGAAGTTTAAAATTAAATTAATTACGTTAACTTTTGGCATCCAAGAGCACTGGTTTAGTTGTTTACAATCGCTCTACCCATACAGGGATCCCCTGTTGGCAGAAGACTTGGATCCTGGAGTGGTGCCCACCACTCTGGTCCATCACCCAGTGCCTGCTTTGCAGTTCAACCAAAGGAAGCTGATCTTTAAAGATGCTTTAATAAGAATTATATCCCATTCTCCTGTCTGTCTGCCTACAGTTTTCCCAGCCTCCTCTCCTGCTATCCTCAGGGCTCTGTGCCAGCAGTAACATCCCCCATGGGGAGGGTACCTGGCACTGATAAAACGGGACATGCAGAAGCCACAATGTAAATTCACAACAGGGGGAGTCTGAGCAAGAAATACTTCTCCAGAAAAAGGTGATCCCTGTGGTAAGATGGCATTCAGGAGCATATCCCAGGAAACAAGTCCTCCCAGAAACCTCTTCCTTGAGGTTTAACATCAGTGAGCCGTTCCCACTGGGGAGGTACAACTGAAACTGCATTTTAGTGGGTTTTGGTGCAGCCACATCTGATCTCCTATCTCTAGAAGTGACAAGTGATAGGAAAAAGAAATTGATAATCTCCTCCCTGCATTTCAGTAAAATGGAATTTTAAATCCTTTCCTGATAAACACTAATTTATTTTTCTCCTAGTAAAACAATAGCTTTAACTCTAAGCAGCCACAGCTCATCAGCTTTTCCCAGCTGGCTGAAGACACTTTTAGGCTAAAGGGAGCCTAATATCCCATCTAACCCTGCCCTCCAGCAGTGGGAAGCCATTCCCCCTTGTCCTGGCACTCCAGACCCTTGCCCAAAGTCCCTCTCCAGCTCTCTTGGAGCCCCTTTAGGACTGGAAGAGGCTCTAAGGTCTCCCTGGAGCCTTCTCTTCTCCAGGCTGAATATTTGCTCTGTTAACAACCAGGAAAGAGCCTCTTATTTTCCAGACCATGATTCAAGAGCAGCCAAAAAGGAGATGATTACAAATACTTTAATAGCACATCTCAGGGAGAGACATTTGAAAAGGAAATCCCTTTTGTGCTCCTTTCTTGCCCTATCCAGCATTTCCTTTCTCCTTGTTTTCACCTTCCTCCCATCCTACCATGCTTCTTCACACCTCAGGGCTGGTACCCAGCTCCATCTTTCTTCTTCATGTATCTTCTCCCTGGGTTTTGGTTGTTCTCCACATCCCCACTACTGGCTGGCAGCAAAACACTCCTACCAGTGGTGCTGGCATATGGCAAGAAATTCGTGGAATTCTGCTTAAAAATCCCTCTCAGGGCACGTTCACTCACCTCCGCTGACTTTGTCGATGTCCACGTAGAATTGCAGCATGGCAGAGCCCAGCATGAAGGCCACCCCTGGCCCAATGACAGTCACAGAGAACAGGATTCCTGCAGAGAGATGAGAGCAAAGAGGGCTCAACCCTGTGGGAAAGGACCACAGGGACAGGAGGTGCCTTCAGACAGGACCAGGCTCTTCCATGTCCACCTCCAGCACAGCTGATTTTCCTGGCAGCTTCCTCAGTGCCCCTCTCACACAGCAACAGTCCCGTGCTCCCTTCAAAGAAAAGGTTTTGCAAGGTTCAGACCTTTCCTGCCCCTCTTCTTCAGCCTCCTAGAAAGACTGGAATACGCCCAGGAACAGGATGTGTCTCTCGGCATAAGAAATCCAGGAAATGCCGAGATTTTTTACAGGGTGAAGGAGATAAAAGTTATCAGTGAACTCTCCTATGTGAATTACTGATTAAAAATATAACAACACGTGGGAGATTCAACTCTTGCCTTACATATGATCCTTTCAGCTGAGGTTCAGAGGTTTGAATCAACCACCAGAGCAAAATTTGATGCTGTACTTCCACTTTTTTGACAGTGATGACCTGTTTTTGATCCACCTTTGCTGTTCCATTCAGTTCAAGTCAATTCAATTCAATTCAGTTCAATTCAATTCAATTCAATGTTACTCACAGATAACAGCTAGAAAAGGAGTAGAAGGACCTGCAAAGACCATTTTGTCCATCCGACCACCCTGGGACATCCCTTTTAGGCCTGTGCCCAAGCAGTTCTCCAGCACCCCCCTCTGCTGAAGGATACTCTCCCATCACCAAGATGCTTCCTATAATTTTGTAATAATATTTAAAAATTTTTGAATTTTTAATTATTTGTTATTTTTTAGCTTCCTATAATATTCCTAACATCTAAACAGAGTCTTCATAGCTGCACCTTAAACCCATTGCTGCCTTTTGTGAACACAGAGATCAGATTATTCCTCTTTGCCTTCTTGAATCCTTTTTGGAGGAGGACATGGTTATTATATCTGTCTCCAGGTTATGACTCTCAGGCCAAAAATCCCAATATTTCCCTCAAATCATGTTTTCCAGCACTCCAGGTCTGTCTGATGTTTGTCCAAGCTTGAAGCTTTGCCATCAGTCTCATCCTGGCTCCCCCTTTTCCCACAGTCTTACCCAGATAGAGGGGGGAGTTCCTCTTGCTGGCGAAGTCGTCGATGTAGGAGATCCCAAAGGGCTGGATGGGGACACCACCAATGCCCAGCAGGGCCTGGGCAATGAACATGACCAGGAGAACCTCGTGGTTCTCCCTGCTGGCACGGGGGGTGCAGTTGGCATCACTGAGGTTTGCCCAGGACCTGGGCTGGCACAGGTCGGTGGTGTTGCTGAACGTGCCTGTGGGTGACAAGGGGAACAGGTCTGAGGAGCCTGGCCTGGAGAAAGAGCTTCCCAAAGGTAGCAGCATGTGGGTAGTGACTCAGGAGATCAGAGAGTCACCCTGGCCTTGGACACTTCCAGGGATGGGGCAGCCACAGCTTCTCTGGGCAACCTGTGCCAGGGCCTCTCCACCCTCACAGCCAAGAATTCCTTCCCAATATCCCATCTAACCCCAGCCTCTGGCAGTGGGAAGCCATTCCCCCTTGTCCAGCCACTCCAGGTTCTTGTTCCAAGTCCCTCTCCAGCTCTCCTGGAGGCCCCTTTAGGCCCTGCAAGGGGCTCTCAGGAACCTTCTCCAGGTGAACACTCCCAGCTCTCCCAGCCTGGCTCCAGAGCAGAGGAGTTCCAGCCCTCTGAGCATTTCCATGGCCTCCTCTGGACTTGCTGAAGCAGCTCCACATTCTTCTCATCTTATCCTTAGATGTTCTATGGGAGAAAATCCAAAGCAAGTCCAAAGGTTACTGTACAGATGTTCACAGATGGATGCACATGCCATGAAAAGCCACTTCCATTGAAGAAGTGGAGCTGAGGTCACTTCCAGGACCTTTGATATTCCTTCCAAGAAAGGTAAGTGAGGAGAACTCGGGAAATGAGAACTCATTTTCCCCAGAAAAAGCTTACAAAGCTGCCTAAGTGAAAGTGCTGATTCAGGCACCCTTATCTTCCTCAAAATACTGAGGGGGAGGTGCTTTTAGCAGGATTTCCATGGTTATCCCCTAAATCCTGTGGAACTCTGAGTGCTCAGACATAGGGTCACCTGCACCAACAGGTGGCTAATTATTTCCAAACTGCCATTAGCATCCTGTTTGCAGCCATGACTTATTCACCTACTAAGTGTTTCCCTGGTGCCTGTTGCAAAGTGGTGCCTTTCTTCAGCTGAAAAGTGGCTTTGGACAAACAGATCATCTCTGTGTGAACCAGCTGAGATCCCTCTGCTGAGCCAGAGGAGGCTTCTAAAAGATTTGCTGGAGCAAAAGATTTGGAGAGGTAACAAGAAAGTGCTTTTCTCCTTCTTTTCTCATCCCTTCACTTTCTTTCAGGGAAAAAATCCCAAATTCACCCTGGTCTGTTCCCTCCCTCCATGAGTGATTTAAACTGCATGTTCCTCATGGGAGGTTGATTTTCTGGTGGGGTCTAAAACCTCAAAGCATTCCCTCGAGCTCAGCTAGGCAGGGGAAGACAGGTGAGGCTGGAGAAACAGGAGAAGTTGGGTGTGAAACCAGCACTCTCTCATTGCAGACAACAGCATTCGTCCCTTGGGGTGAGCCAAGCTCCTTCCCAAACCTCCTGTTTCCTTTCCACAATGGGCTACAGGTGACAGAGCTCATGAGACTTTATCTTATTTACATCATAATAAGTTAGCATTCACGAGGACAACTTGGCTCAACTCATGGAATATGAGAGCCCTGGTGGCTGGAGAAGACCTTCCTGGCACCCAGGGTTTGTCTGCTGTATGGGTGTGCACAAAACAAGGGCAATCAGAGGCACAGCCTGTGTTTTGACTGTTTTCATGTCCTTTCCCATGGTTCCAGGGTCCCCATGTCCCCTGGCACTTCTTCCTGCCACAGCTGTTGCCTCTCAGGACTGAGATGGTTTCATTCTCAGAAAAATAAAATTCCTTGAGGACAAACTTGCAGCTCCCAACCTCCCTAGGGAAGGGAAATTTGTAATGGCTTCCCACTGCCAGAGGGCAGGGTTAGGTTGGCTATTGGGAAGGCATGCTTGGCTATGAGGGTGGAGAGGTCCTGGTACAGGTTGCCCAGAGAAGCTGTGGCTGCCCCATCCCTGGAAGTGTCCAAGGCCAGGTTGGACAGGGCTTGGAGCAACCTGGGCTAGTGGAAGGTGTCCCTGCCCATGGAAAGGGATGGGGTTTAAGGTCCCTTGCAACCCAAACCATTCTGGGATTCTGTTATTTCCCTTTTCCATCCCAAAAGGCCTAAAATAAGCTCCTAGAGCACTTACTGGCAACAGACTGGTCAAACTCATAGGGCCCAGTGATGAAGTGGGGCAGGGACATGAGGAACCCGGCCAGGGACACGAGCAGGGCGCCGGCGCCGATGAACCGGGGCCTGTGCACTCGGCTCCCGAAGTAACTGATGAAGACAATCAGCAGCGTGTTCCCCACCTGCAGCAGGACACAGAGAGCGAAAGGTCTCGCAGGGGAACACAAGGAGCATGGGGAGAGCAGGAGAAGAAAGCTGGTTTCACCTCATTGAAGGAAGCAAGCAGCCCTGACGTCCGGCTGGAGAGGCCATACCGTCTCTCGATGGTGGAGATGGAGCTCTTCAGGTACCCGGATACCAGGAGCTGGGAGAGCTGCAGCAGCCCGTGGCAGAACACAAAGAACTGCCAACAAAAAAGAGAGCATCCAGCACGGTTACTGAGAGCTGCAGCACAACAAACTGCATCTCCAGAGAAAGGCACAGTTATTGAACATAAACCTTTGACCATGAGCCTTTGAAATACTATCCTTGCTCTGCCATCAGTGAAATCTTCTGAAATTGATAGAGACATGAAATAGTGCTCTGCCAAAAATAACAACGGGGTCACTATCTGCAAGGAGGGTGTAACTTCTTCAGATGAAAAGTGGCTTTGGACAAACACGTTGTTTCAGTTGGGATGATGCTTGTTTGTGTTGGCCTTGTCCCTAAGATCCAGAACCAGAAGTGGGAGGTTGCACAATTCCTGTTCCCATCCAGCCAGGGGCAGCAGCCATCCCCAGTGCTGGGAGCAATTCTGGGACAGGAACGAGCCCTTCTAAACACATCAACAAACAACTTCTTCAGAGAAAGACAGGAGAAGGTCAGGGAGAATAATTCAGGCTGTTTTCCTTTCCTTCTTAAAAAGCCCTGGATGTAAAGGACATCTCCTTTGGAAAATGTGAGGGTTCTTTTCCACTTCCAGAAGGAAACCTTGCCAAAGTCCATCCTCTCCCAGAAGATAATCCGACCTCATCTCCTCCAGAGTTTGGGGTGTGCAGGTGCTGGGTTGCCCAGGGGAACACGTGGCTCGAGCTGCCCCACAGAGAACAGAGTCCATCTCCCTGGTCCTCTCACAGAAGCATTTCCCAAGTGCCAAGTGACCTGTCCAAGGAGGGAAGGGGAGGGATGGACCTCCCCTTTATCCACAGCTCTGCAAAGTACTCAGCAAAGGAAAGGAGCTGGCAAGTCATCTCCTTCCCCACATGGCTCTCCACAGGCATCCTTCCAGTGCCCAAAGGAGGCAAAAAAACTGGCCAGCCCAAACATTCCACATTCCCTAAGGAGGTGGACCACCCATCACTGCAGGACAGGCTGGATGCCTCTGGGTCCTTCCAGAGCTGCTGCCTCAGCCTTGGATGATGACCAAACCCTCAGGGCACTGCTTTTTGCAGATCTTTACTCTCTTGCTGACCAGAGCAGGGCACTACTCCAGCTCTGAGGATTTTGCAGCTCCCACCATGGAGCAGCCTCACCTAGAGGAGCTGCTCAGCCTGGCCTGGGTTTCTGCCACATCTCCTTCTGATCCAGGGCTAGAGTGGGATCACTGCCAAACTGGGCTGCTCTGTCAGCCAGGGGAGTATTTACAGCACAGAAGGGGACAAAGAGGATGGTCAAGCCCTCCCGGGTCACTGAGAACTGCAGTGCTGGAGTTACCACCACCCAAAGCGATGGGTGGGTATCATGCAAACCAGGATATAATCCAGGACCTCCCCCCTTCCAGGCTCATGTAACCACTGATGGGTGCAACGTGTGCGGACCAGGAAAGTTGCCAAAGGAAAGCTTCCCCGGAGCCAGCTTTGCCAAAACTACTATATTCCTACAAGACACTGGCTTTGTCCAGGCTCTGTTTCCTGAATACATGAGGTCAGAATGGAAAGGTTGAAGCCAGATTCATTTATTCCAGACATCCACAGCAAACAGCCCAATGTGTATCCAAATCCAGGACCTTCAAATCATGCTGGTTTACGTCAGCTCAGCAGCTGCCCACCACTGCCCCACATCCTCTGCAGCTCAGGAGGTCAAAAGGGGTTGGGAATCTGGTGTTTTATCCTCTCATCTAGGCAGAGTAAAGCACAGAAAAGAGAGAGGGCCCTGCAAAGGACCTGCAGTGGGTTGCGGTCAGCACCAGGCAAGGCCCCCAGTTCTGGCTCCAGGGGCTGTTTGCTGTCAGCCATCAGAACACAGCACAGCTGCTCTTCTGCCAGGGAAAGAAAGGACAGACTCATGGACTTTAGGTCTACTGGACTGGTGGGGCTGGCCTGGGTCTGATGGGCTGCCCCAGCAGCTGACCTGGGTCTGCAAGCACCAGCCTTTTCCCACGTGCTGTGTCCTCACAGCACAACAAATCCAGGAGCAGCCCCAGAGCTGAGTGCTCCCAGAAACAACCCCAAGTTCAGCTGTCTGGCACCTGTTTCCCATAGAAAGGCCAGGACATGCTTGTAACATCTCCCCTCTACATCAGCAGAATTAAAACAACTCGGAGAATCCACAGGAGCACTTCCGTAGGCTGAGGAGGAAGGAAGGGAGAGGTTTTGCAATGGCTTTTTTAAATAAACATCTGTGAAGCATTAATAGAAGAGCCTGTGTTGAGGTAACACCAAACACCTGAACCAGGGACAGGGGGTGCTTGGTACCAAAAATAATCCCCTTGCAGTGCCAGGGTGCAGAGAACCTCCTCCGCTGTCCACACCCTCCACAACCAGCTCTGGGAAAAGTGCATTTCTGCTCTGCTACATGTCTAAGGAGGAGCTTCTCTGATCAGATTTGCTGCTTTTCTACTTTGCTAGATAATGTTTAATGTATTCTTGCTGGCTTTGCTCTGCTAAGCCTTGCACCACGTTGCTGAGGTGTTGCTGCTCCCACCCTACAGGTGTTAAGAGAACAGAGAAACACACTCCATCCAACGCAGGCAGGAAACTGCAGACCTGGGGACCAAATACCAACATCTCCTCTCTCTTGGTGGTCCAAAAAAAACCTTTCTACAAAGGTTACATGTGTTTCCAGGGTTGGTTGTGCGGTTTGGCAACAAATCGTCCCAGTGAGGGCTCTGAAAGCTGCACACACTGTCCTGCCCCAGCTGACACAGGGAAGTCCCTGTCACGCTGTTTCCATGTGTTTGGGAGACTTTGGCTGCTATTTTAAGGAAGGGTTTTGTGCCTTAGCACATGGTAAACCCCTGTGCACTGCGCTCTGCTTACAGAAAATGGGGCTGGGAGGAACCAGCCTGTTCCAGTTTAATCCAAACCAGCTTGGTTGGGTGTGTATTTGGAAGCGACCTTAAAGATCATCCACTTCTAATCCCTGGAGACCTTCCACTAGCCCAGGTTGCTCCAAGCCTCATCCAGCCTGGTTTTGGACACTTCCAGGGATGGGGCAGCCACAGCTTCTCTGGGCAACCTGTGCCAGGGCCTCACCACCCTCACAGCCAATTCCTTCCCAACATCTTATCTAAATTTTAATGCTCCTTGAAGCCAAAACAAGCCAGTTTTTAGTTATGCCCTTCAATTGCCTTTTGACACGTGGCAACTAGTTTTTTGTGACACACTCTCTGGAGATATAAATACATATACAAACTGCAGTGCTGTGATTTTTGGTCCTCCAGCCACTTCAAACACATCAACCACATTGTGCAATGGTTTTGTGTTTCTGCAAGAGCCATTGAAACCCTGCACTGAAAGTTTTGTTTTCTGAGGAAGTAATTTAGAAACCGGACAGGGTGACCTAAGTTCTTGAAAAAAACCCAAGAGATCTGGGGAAAACATCCTGTGCTGAGCATAATTGTGTGAGGATAATGCATGGTCAGCTCTGCCTTGGAGGTGAAAACAAGTCTCACTTAAGAGACATTTTAAGCCTTTAACACCAGCTGTCATCTTTTGCTCTACAGGCTGGTGAGACTCTCTAACGAGCCAGGTAATTGGCTCCAACTACACTGAATGTACCAGTTAATTAATGTTGTTAATTACTGATAAATGCAATTATTTAGCCAAAATGGAACAAAGCAGATGCTGCAGCATAGGGGGAGCCACCCCAGGTCCAGTCTGTAGTTCTGCAGAGCTCTTCAAACACTCACCTGGAGGACCTGAGGTTGCACCGAGTCCAGGAGGGCTGGTGCACTTTGAAGTGTGGTTTCCATCTGGCACAGGGCAGAGTCAGATGGGATACTGGGAAGGAGTTCTTGGCTGAGAGGGTGGGGAGGCCCTGGCACAGGTTGCCCAGAGAAGCTGTGGCTGCCCCATCCCTGGAAGTGTCCAAGGCCATTTTGGAGCAACCTGGGCTAGTGGAAGGTGTCCCTGTCCATAAAGATCAGCTTTAAGGTCCCACCCAACCCAAATCATTCTGTGATTCCATGAAGTTCTGCAGAACCTGGAAGTTAAATATGCATTTCAGCCTTGCTGTCCCACCACTTGCTCTTGGATGGAGACGGTTCCACCTCAGACGGTGCTTCTGCCACAAGCACATGGAAAGCCACAGGAAGCACAAGGAAAACTTTCCAAATACACTTGGTAATCAGGAACCCTCTCAATGCCTTCTGCAGAAAACCAAACTCCTCTTTGCCAGGCCAGTGATCCAAGGGGGTATTGCAGAAAGCAGGATAATTACAGGAAGCACATTTACCTTGATACTGAGGAACGGGCTCCCGCAGAGTGTTTTCCGCGTCGGATCCGCGTAGCTGCTCTTGGTAGCTGTGCTTGTCATCCTGCCAGGCCTGCCAAAATAAATCATCCAGCACAATGCTCAGTTCCTCTGCCTGAATTGCCCTTGCTCAGCACGGCAAGATGTTGTTGTGCTCTGTGAACACCCACACAACGAGCACAAGAAAGTACTAATTATTCCTGGGTTTCATTCTCTCGGAGCACTTTGCTCCCGCAAAGCAACAAAGCAGCCCTGCAAAACATTGATCACCAGGAGGCCTGGGAGGTTACATGCTGTGCCACAGAACCAAGGACAATATGTATAAACATTATCTGGGATAATCTGACATCCTTATCGATGACCTGGGTGAGGGGGCAGAGTGCAGATGGCAGCAGAAAAAAAGACTGGGAGGAGCAACTGGCAAAGCTGATGGTTGTGCTGCCATCCAGAGGGACCTCAACAGGCTGGAGAAATGGGCACTGAGGGATATCAGTGGGCTGGAGAAAGGGGAATCCAGAGAGATCTCAAAGGGATGGAGAAATGGACATTGAGGGACCTTAACGGGCTGGAAAAACGGGGTCCAGAGGGATCTCAAAGGGAGGGAGAAACGGGCACTGAGGGAGCAAATGGGCTGGAGAAATAGGCATCCAAGGAGAAAAGGGCATTGAGGGATGCAAATGGGCTGGAGAAACGGGCACCTAAATTTAACAATGGAAAGAAAGAGGGTGGGAAGCCACCCCACCCCCCTCCCTGCACTGTTTACCTCCTTCCCTTCTCTCTGAACCCCACTCCTTCTTTCCTGAGTGGCCCATGATGTCTTTGTTGGGATTTTAGGCTTCCCACTCAGGAAGCTGCATTGTTTGGAGGCACGTTGAAGTCATTAGGCTTTAAATTCAGCACACTGTAATAGATGTTTTCATCTCTGCAAGCGCCAAGGCAAATGGGGTGAAAGGCTTTCCATTATTATTTCGTGTAATTCCATTTCCCCCATGATGGGAAGCAAAGGAGCGAGGACCTGTAGCCTCAAACAAATTAAAAAATGCAGGGGTTGATGTAAATTCTAGCAGGAGGAGACTGTCTTAACTGTGGTGTTTATAAACCCTTAAGCACAGCGCACAGGAGAGGTAAATTCCAGAGGGGCCCTGCTCATCCCTGAGTTACAAGCTCCACAGCATCTTCTGCAAAAAGCAATTGCTGCCCTCAGCCCGATTTCCAGAGATATTGCTGCAACAAAATCCGGGGTGGGATCAATAAAGTAAATTTGATCATAAATTAAAGCAGCCACAAAAAGCTCTCCTGAACCTCTGGAGGGTTCAGCAGTGCTGGAGCAAAAGCACCTGCCTGTCTGCAGCCCACAGGGTCTGATATCCTGACTCTGGAGCAGGGCTGGGAGGAATTATTTACAGCCACTGAGCCCCTCGAAAGCTCAGGGGTGACACAGTGGGGAGGAAAAGGGTGGAAAACCACAGGGAGGAAACCAAGAGGAGCCTAAGCCTAGATTTCCACTTTCATGGAGTTGGGAACCACTGTAGGATTAATGCCCTGGTTTAACTGTGTTAATGGCTTTGCCAGCCCTCGTCACCAAACATGCATTTAGTTAGACCTGCAAACCACAAATCCCACGGGGTGTTGGAGTATTTTAGTCCTCCTGCCCATCCTTTCCAGGCCCTGCTTTAAATGTGTGCATCCTTTAACCCATCCTTTAACACTGGGATTACTCCAAGCTCTTCCATAATCAGCTTTCAGAGTCTTCTTGGGAGAAGAAAATGCTAGAAAGCACCAGTAGAAACGTTTTCACTAATCCCTGCCCAAGTAGGGGGTAAAAGCCCCTCACCCTTTGCTGTGCACCAGAATGTCCCCAAATTTCCCACACTGCTCTGGAGGAACTCAGTTCTTCTTTCCCCAGGGATGGCCTTTGGATTAATGACAACCTGCACCACCTGTCAGCAGCCAAGGAGGCACAGCCAGGTCTGGCTCCATCCCACCATCCACACCTTCACCTCACTCCAGTGAGTTGTCCTGCTCCCATATTACCTGTGGAAGAGGGAATGTGGCTGAGCCCCGAGGGGAAAAGCTCAGCAGGGATCTCAAATGCTGCAGTTTTGCCAGCAGTTCAGAATGAGAATAAACCTATTAAATCTATTCATCCACAACACTCCTTAAAGAACAGGAGGAAAAGTACTTTGATCCAGCACAGAGGACAATGAGCAGATCAAACAAAAAGCCAGATAAGATTTAATTGATTTAAAAAAAAAATTGCATGAAGAGAGCAGCACACTCAGGTCAGTCTGAGTTCCCTGTGGCTGGATCGAGCCCAGATGTGGCAGCACCCTCTGGGAATGGCATTGGCTTGGCAAGAGCCACGTTTTTCTCCATCTTTGGATGGAAAGAAGGATAATTTTCGTTCAATGCAATTTCTCCCAGGTAAGGTCAAGAGATGTGAGTGAATCTGCTCCTCTGCAGGAAGGAGGCAGAACAGGATTAGTGCTGTGGGCTGGGGAAGGAGGAAAAGGAGGGATGAGATGGCAAATCCCAGAAGATATCCTCAGGTCAGAGGAAGGAGAGAGCAGAAAGAGCAAAACCAGGGGGACCGGGGGGGACACACCTGCCTGTATCAGATCTGCAGCCCTCAGCTCCCTGATGGCCCAGGTGTCCTCCAACACTCTAAAAAGGAAGATACACAGTGGGAATTGCTATTCCTGCCTTTCTCCAGGCATCCCAGCATGTTTGCCATGGAGCATGGGAAAAGGTGAGAAATAGCCAATCCCAGAGTGACATCCCTGGATTCCAGAGACCCTGACCCAGACACACTCCCAGACCTGCCCTGCAGGACCAGGACCAACAGCACCCACTTCCCAACCTCAGCTCCACAGCCAGCTACTTCCCTTCTTTGTGCCTCAGCTTCCGCAGGAACAAGTCAGGGAATAGATCTGAGCCCATCTACCTGTCAGAAGGGTTTGGGGAGCAGGAGGGGAACTGGGCCAGGCAGAGGCTGTGGGTTGGGACAGCAGGGACTGACTTTTCCCAAGGCTGAGGCATTTTGCAAAGCCTTTTTGGGTGTCTGAGGCACCACGAGGAGGGAGCTGGCCCTGGTCCAGGCTCTGGCAGACACAGATGGGAAAGGATATGTACATGAGGGATATTCCCTCATGTACAGGGCAGAGGGGCCACCCCAGCCCAGCCAGGTATTTCTAACACCAAACACTGCTGTCTCAGGGCTCTCAGTGGTGTCTCTCACCTCTTGTCCCCCAGATCACAGGAGCGTGAAATTGGTTTTTTAGGGAGACACAGACACGGAGAGCCTAGTGCAGGGTGGGACACAGGGTGACAGGTAGGGGTGGCAGGGTCTGTGACAGCGAGTGGTGTCCCTGACTCTGACACAAAGCCCTTGGAAACCAGTGCTGCACCCTGATGGAGCAGAATATTGCCTCCTTGTGCACCTGCAAGGGAACTCTCTGGTGAAATAAATTCCCATAAAACAAAGAGAGACTTTCCATGCCCACCTGGTGTGTTTGGGAGCCTGGTGGGGTGCATAGGTGGCCAGGTTTCACCAGGGGTCACCTCTGATGTTCTCACTGCAGGGGCTTGGTGGCAGCTACACATAGGCTGTGCCCAGATACCCCAGGGAAGGTGATGGATGGATGGTTGTTCAGACAGCAAAGGTGCCTGATGCTGCACATCCATCAGCTGGTGAACAATTTGTCCTCAAACACTGTTTTCTCCCTGCTTCTGTCTTGGGTCACTGCACCCCTCAGAAAGGCAGGGCCTGGCATGACAAACCCAGGATGGAGTGGGCACAGGGAACTCAGCTTGGAGGGGCAGCAGCTCAGCCCCACACCAAGTGATGCCATAAAACATTGCCATTAATTCCAGCCTTGCTTGCCTGACATTTCCTCACTGCTCCCGGGGACCTGCAAAGTGGCAGAGCAGGGGAATAACCCCCATCTGTGCAGAGCCTGGGAACATAAACACAGATGGAAAAGAGGGATTGGATGTAACCTCAGTCCAACCACCCACCACCACCCTCGTACCCCTCCCAGCAGGGCTTTTCCAAATGTATATCAAAAAAGTTATGCTGAAAAAAATTATGTCAAAAGGAAAAGCAATGTTACAGAAGAGCAGAGAGAGAGGACTGATGAAAGATCACAGAATTCCACATTGGTTTGGGCTGGAAGGGACCTGAAAGCCCACCCAGTTCCACTCCCTGCCATGGGCAGGGACACCTTCCACTAGCCCAGGTTGCTCCAAGCCCCGTCCAACCTGGCCTTGGACACTTCCAGGGATGGGGCAGCCACAGCTTCTCTGGGCAACCTGTGCCAGGGC
>NW_016690273.1:2434148-2501710 GCF_001604755.1 Lepidothrix coronata | reverse complement strand
TCTCCCTGGAGCCTTCTCTTCTCCAGGTGAACCCCCCCAGCTCTCCCAGCCTGGCTCCAGAGCAGAGGGGCTCCAGCCCTGGGAGCATCTCCAGGGTCTCCTCTGGACTCTCTCCAGCAGCTCCAGGTCCTTGTGCTGTTGTTCCCAGGGCTGGAGGCAGCTCTGCAGGGGGGTCTCCCCTGAGGGGCAGAGGGGTAGAATTCCCCCCTGCTCTGCTGGATCAGCCCAGGGCATGGGGGGGTTCTGGATGCCAGAGCACATGGACAGGGCACATCCAGCTTTTCATCCCCCAGCACCCCCAAACCCTCCCCAGTGCTGCTCTCCTTCCATTCTTGCATCCTTGCAAGGCAGTCCCATCACTGGGCTGGGGTAACTTTTCCTTCCAGAGCATAAAGCACCCAAAAGCAGCATTGGAGAGGGAAGGAATGACAGAGGTTCCAGCCGAGGGAGGTGTTGTGCAGTTACATAAGCAGTGAGGCTGGGAATTGCATCATTCCATGAATCACTTGCTCAGTTTTGCTTTCAAACACTGTCCAGGGCTATGGAGCCCTCGGGGTCTGCTCCCTCCCCACCACCCCCTGCTCAACCGTGTTGCTGCTGCTTCCCAGGCTTTCATGGGATGCATCCTATTCTGAGCACAAGCAGCATCCCATTAAACCTCCTGCCCTTCCTGCCCTTGTGACCCCTGGGTTAGTTTGTGCTGGCACTTGTGCTGTGTCTGAGAGCAGCTCAGCTCAGGGATGTGTGAGACATTTGCCAGGGCAGGATCTCACGGCTTTGCAGGTTTTACTCCTCCTCTGGAAGGTTTTATGCAGGATATTGAACAAAAAAGTCAGCCCTCCCTCTCCTTGTGCCAGATGCTGAACATCCTCCTGATGGGGACAGGCAGATGTGGTGAGTGCTACAGAAAAGCCATATCTGGTGTCCTCAGTGGGGATTTTCTATTTAAGCAACACCTCCTGTGTGTTTGGCAGAGAATTAGTCCCTGCCTCAAGCAGCTGAAAACCCTGGATAGGAGTTAAAACGATGAATGAAGTATGAAGAGTCTGTTCCCCAGGAGACACCTGCCTTTCCATAGGCTGCAGACAGTGCTTGGCTCTATGGACAAACACCTGCCAATATAAGTCTGATCCCAAACCAGAGTTTGCCTGATTTGGGGTTTTATACACCATAAATACCTTCCTGATATTTGTTCTTCCTCTGTACTTTCCTGCTGCTTGGACAGAAGTGAAGATTGAGAAAAACACGGAATCTTTGCTGAGTCCTTCAGCAGAGTTGTAAGACTTGGCAGTGCCTGGAGCAGCTGGAGGAAACAGGCAGAGCCAGAGTGGCTCCAGTGAGCGACAGATGCAGCCACTCCAATGAAAAAAACCTAACTTTTAGAAGGGGAAGCTCTTGCAAAATGAAGAGCAGGAGCCACTGCAAAAGCCTCGTGCCCTGAACGCACAGCCCGAGTGAAAACCACAGCAGTTCCCTGGAGCTGAGGCTTCCTGGAGCAATCCAAAGGTTGTTTGCTGTGTATTATCTATAACTTCAATAAAAAGACATCCCAACAAACCCAGTATTCTCTATCTGCACATCTGGTCTGCCCAGGGTCAGGACTTGCTCCCCAGCAAATGCTGAGTATTCCATGAGGAGCACCTACACTCCAATTCACCTGCTTCCTATCCTTTTATGTCTGGGGGACATCCAAGGGCAGCTCTTTTCTCCCTCCACACTAACCCTGAGATAAACAAGCAAAGCATCCCCAAAAGTTTGGGAGAGACTAGTAAGATTTGCTTTACCAGGAGCTGGGAATGCTGCCAGCCACCTGCACACAAAAGGGATGGATGGAAGAGTAGGAGCAGGGAAATGCTGCTGCCATGAAAGGGAACTGAGCAGAGCTTAGGAAGTGAGAAACTTCCGTAGCCAGCAAGAGAGGAGCTGCTTTCAAAGCTCAGGAGGAAACACTGTGGACAGGAGAGAACTGGTGACATTTTGGCAATGCTGGGACAAGCAGCAAAGCCCCAGTTCAGAGCAGCCATTGGAGGCTGGAGCTGGCACAGGATATTTTGGGCAGCAAGGGGAATTAATTCATGTCCTTCTCCCATTATTTAAAATTAATGGACTGCAAAGTCATCTGTATCATGGAGGAATGTTGCTTCTTTTCTTTCGGCTGCCAGATTTTTCACATCCTTTGGAAGAGGCATCTCCTGCTCAGCCCGAGGGCAGTTCCAGGCTGACACATTCAGATGGGTCAAGAAAGTCCAGTGAAAATTGAGATTATTTTCTGGAAGTCCCCAGGCCTGCAGCTGGAGCCACATCTGGCCCCAGCCAAGCTGCCTGACAGCAACAAGCCCTTTCCTGCATCCCTGGGAGCGAGCCTGTCCCAGGATTTCTCACTCTCAATTTCCCCCAGATAACATTTCAGAGCCTCGCAGTGTTTGAATCGAGTTTCAAGCCAGAAATTCCCCTCATCCCCTGCCATGCCCTACACACTGCCTCCATTTCATTAGGAAATGAACTTTTCCAAATCTTGGGGGCTAAAGATGGGTAATGAAGCTCCCAAGCCATCCCTCAAGTCCACATTTAGCCACCTCATAAAATTGGGATGTGCTGCCGAGCTGCAGCACGGGGCAGACCAGCACCCCCAGTGAACCGCTGGGACCAAACTGGGAGCCAGGAAACACGGAGAAAGCGGGGTTAGGATCTATTTTTGACCAGATCAAGGTCCCACGGAGAAGCTCAGCCCCGAACACGGGGCTTGTCCCCAGGTTAAAGCCCACACCTCTCCGGAGCAGCACAACCAAGAAAGGGATGCAGCCCGGCACCGTGGGCTCTGGGCTACTCCCAGATTCCCTGCACAGCAGCACAAAGGCTTCCCCCTTTTCCCGGACTTAACCCTTTCCTGCCCCCTGCCCCCAAATCGCTCAGAGCCAGGAGGTCACCTTTGTGGAACCACCAGTGGGATCCCGCTCTGGATCACTGGGAAGTTCTGGTGGAAGGTGACCCTGCTCCGGGCACGGGGATGGAACTGGGAGAGCTCTGAGGTCTCTCCAAACACACACCATTTCATGATTGCACTGCTGCAGAAGCCGGGGCTTGGCCAGGGTGCCCCTGTGCCGGCCCAGGCACAGGTCAGGTCCGTGCCCGCCTGGCATTTCCACAAGGTCTGGGCTGGGAAGAGGCGTTGCCACAGTAAAAGAAGCAAAACGGTACAAGAAACCCGCCGCGGCAGCCTCAGGCATTGGGAAAACTGGGAAACTCCCTGCGAAGGGAGAAATAAGTGGAGCTGCCTCACTGGGGGGGAAAAAAAAAAAAAAAAGGAAAAACAAGACCCAAACACCTTAAATAAATAAGCACAGAGAGGAAGCGACAAAACACGTGCAGAAAGCCGGCAGGGAACAGGCGTGTAATCACTCCTTGTTTTTTCCCCTTCGCTTTTTAAGTTGCTGGGAAAATCCAGCTCCCGAGCCAAAGTGGCTCAAGGAGTCTTGCAAAACAAGCCGGGGAAAAGCAGCTTGAGAAACTTCACCTTTCCCAACCCCTAAAACCGGGAGGCAGCCCGCGAGTTCGGGACCACAGTCCTCCTCAGCATCTCCTCGCAGCGAGCAGGTGCTGCCATACTCACAATTCCAGGACTCTCCTGATCCCAATTCCACCGCGCTGGGAGCGAAAGTTTCCCTCTGCCAGCAGCTGCTGGGACCATTCACCACTTTCCCTCCCCGGGCTGGAGGTGGGAATGGGTGTGTGGAGGTGGGGCTTCGGCTGCAATCTCAAAAGCTGGAGCACGTTTCAACTGAAACTTTTGCAATCCCTTTCCAAAGGATTTCTTTTATTTTTGCTTTTGCCTTCTCCTGGAACTGCAGTCCCAAACCGGCGGAGCTGCCCGTGTGGTTTGCTGACCCAGGGCTTTGGGAGCTGCTGACGCAGTCCCAGTCCAAACTGGTCTTGGCTTTCGCTCCATCCCCCGGCTCCAGTCCCATCTCCCCTCCCTGCAAGGGTCCCATTGCTCCAGGGCATATGCCTTGCATTCGTGTTCTTGTTCAGTTCGCTTTATCTGCGTTTATTCTTGTATATTTTGAAGCTGTGCTGTAACCCTGGGGTTTGTGAAAGGGAAACTTTTTTTATCTAACCCCGGATGGTTTATTTTTCAATGTCTCCCCAGTGCTCTCTTGCTCTGAGCACTGAGGCGTTTCCAGAGGACAAACGGGGTTCACAAGCAGGTGGCCCCAGTTAAAGCCACGAAGAAAAACCGGGATTCCTCCCTTTGGGGTTCTTCTGGTGCCTTTGGATGTCTGGGTTGTGTTTTGGGATGTGATCTGTGTGTGCCAACAGTGCCATGGATGGAGCTGGCCTCGGCCCTGGCCATCTCTGTGCTGCAGGGAGATCATACAGTCATGGGCTGGTTTGGGTTTGGAGGGATCTCAGAGCTTGCCCAGTTCCACTCCCGTGCCAGGTCACCTTCCACCAGACCTTCCCAGAGATCCAGGGCAGGATCCCTGGAGGAACCAGTGGTGGTTCCTCCTGGCTCTGAGCAATTTGGGGTGCAGCAAGCGAGGAAGGGGGGAAGCCTTTGTGCTGCTGTGCAGGGAATGTGCCAACAGCCCAGGGATCATGGGCTGCATCCCTTTCTTTGCTGTGCACATTTGCTTCTCCGAGGGGTGTGGGCTTAACCTGGGCACGAGGTGGAGCTGGTGTGTCCCTGAAACCAGCTTAAAGCATTGGGGGTGGGCATATTCCCCTGTCTTTCTGAAACCCTGATTTTTAAGTTCGAGGTGAGATGAAATGCTGTAAGAAGTCTGGGAGAATCTACCGTTTTCCAGTGGGAAGCTATTCCCTGTGTCCTGTCCCTCCATCCCTTGTCCCAAGTCTCTCTCCAGCTCTCCTGGAGCCCCTTTAGGCCCTGCAAGGGGCTCTCAGGTCTCCCTGGAGCCTTCTCTTCTCCAGGCGAACCCCCCCAGCTCTCCCAGGGCTGCCTTGAACACGGGTACCATGGGCTGTCTCAGCTGCAAACAGGTGCACAAACAGCTCAGGTTTTCAGGATAAATTCACACTCGGATTTCATGAAGTTGCAGCTTGGAGACCAGGACAGCTGCAAAGTCACATTTGAGGGGAATATGGAGAGACCTCAGGTGAGCTCCCTGTCCTCTTTTCATCCCAAAGAGCTCTTAGATGAAATACCCAAATGGGATATTTTCCGACTCAGGTGCAGCAAGAACACAGAAATGCACAGCCACTTTTCCCACCTGGCATTCCTTGTTGGGGTCTGATGGATGGGACAACCAATAGGACATGCTGGGCAGAGGGACTTGATGTTTCCCAAGGGAAGATTATCTGCTTCCCCTGCACAAGCTCATTAAATAATAATTAAACAACCCCTTTATTAGCTGGCAGCAGAGAAACATTTTGCTGAGCAGGAGACAGCCAAACTAGCGTGTCCCAACGCCCTCTGTGCCCAAGTGACCCTGAGCTGTCTTCCCAAGCAGGGCTGCTCCAGCCAGATAATGCACTGCAGAGAAAATAAACATTATCAGCTCTCATCGGCTCTGCAGTGTCTCAGGAAGGCATTACTGGATTGAAAACCCATATTATTAATATTTTACAAGTGCAGAGCTCCTTTCTTTCCAGGCAGACTGTGTGGTGTGCACAGACAGTCCGGGGAGAACTAGAAAACCACAAAACACCGTTTGTTTAGGGGTGGGAGGTCACAGCTCCTTGGGAGGGGGAAGAGGAGACTCTCCAGCTGCAGAGGAGCAGAGGAGCATGAGACACCCCCAAAATGTCCAGGATGAGGGGGGTCCTCATGCCTCATGCCTGGAGAGAGGCAGGGAAAGATGGACATCCCTTCCAGCAGGACTCTCACGCTGGGATATTGCATGAAAGGAGAGCACCATCTATTGACTCCTCTTCCTCAGCACCTCGGTTGGAGCTGCTCTGAGCTCGCACAGCTGCAAGTCCTGCTCCATCCCAGGTCCAGGGTGTTGGCCAGAGAATCTTTATCCCACTGGTCCAAGGTAGCTCCTCGATGTCCCATTGCATCCCCGTGGTCTCCCCAAAAGCTGCACATCCATTCAAGGCCAGGTTGGATGGGGCTTGGGGCAGCCTGGTCTAGTGGAAGGTGTGACACAGCGTGGAACAAGATGAGCTTTAAAATCCCTTCAACCCAAGCCATCCTGTGATTCTAAAATGCCTGTGAACTCCTTGGAAGGGAAGTGTTTCCCCTGCTGCTGTAACCTCATGTGTCCCAGAGCCATCTCCTGCCTGCTGCTGCCACTTTCTGGCCAAAGCTTTCCCGCAGCTCTTTCGGCTTTTAGGTCCTTGCAAGCCTTTGACCTTCAGATATTTGGACATGCAGACCCCGAGTGCATCCTGGGTGAGTGAAAAGGAGAATTCCTATTAAAATCCAAGAGTTCAGACAGTCCCAGTGACTAAAACTGAGTGGGTGACACGAAGTGCTCAGCCAGGTGAGGGGTGTTAAATCCTCTGGAGGACATGGAGGGAGGACTATTCCTTGGAACACTCAAAAGCAGTTTGCAGGAAATGATAGAAGCACTTATCTTGTGCAGAAAATCTCACATGTCTGAGGTTATAGATGTCCACAGATGAAGAAATTGAGGCTTCCAGCCTGGAAAAGGCCTCATTAGGAAGCCTATATTTTCCCAGGTTCCGCTGCTTTCTCCAACTCTGCTCTTGGTCCAGGAGTTAAACTGGGACTGCAAAGGAGCAGCTCAGTGCCCTGCATGGGAAATGAGACACATCTCCACTTGTGGGGCTGAGGCTGATCCTTTTCTGCATGTGGGGTTAGGAAAAAAACAGCTGGATTAGGGCTGGGATTTTCCAGCTGGGCTCTGCTGACGTCTCACAGAGGGCCAGCCAAAAGATGGGACACAAGTGTTTGGAATTCTGCAAGGAAGTGTTTGCAGAGCAGGGATTTCAACTGGGTGGCTGAAGGCCACCGGTGGAAATTTTATATATTTTGGGGCTGCTTTGCGAATCCCTGCCTGAATCCTGCCTTTTGACGTGTGTAGGAGCTGCCCTGGGAGCTGTTGGCAGCCCTGGGGATGTCGCTGCTGAGCCCACAAGAGGAAAACCAAAACAGGCTGAACACGTGGTTCCCTTTGCTGTCCCCAGCCACGGGACTTTCCCTCCCGTTCTGAAGAAAGAGGAATCTCGTGGGCTGTGCGAACGCAGTGAGAATTATCCTCATTATTCTACTGCTGAGTGTCATCCTGGAATTCTTCTATATCAGCGGAGGAGGGAAGTTTTGAGGCGGATATTTAACTGGAATTTCAATTCTTGTGAGCAGACAGTGCTAGAGAGACAGGCAGGGGGAGGAATTGCAGCAGGGCTGGGGTTCAACATCTGCAGCAACAGCTGGGAAGGAGCAGGGAGAAATCCTGCCCTAGGTGAGGAGGAAAGGAAAAGAAAGGGGAAAAGTACAACTTTCCCCCACTTTGTTCTTATGGAACTGTCAGTCCAGTCTCTTGGTGACAGTATTTTGGGACAGCATCACCTGCGAGGTGAGAGATGTCTCCAGTCTCAGAAAACCTTCCAAAATATTCTGAATAACAGAAAAGGAATAATTTCTCCTGAAAGTTGTGTGTGACTTGACAACCTTCCAGCTGGGGATTAACACTGAGGCTGCCTGAGCCCCATCCAACTGAGGCTGCCAGAGCGTTTCTGTTGCTGCAGAATTGCACCAGATGCACTTTTTGGGGAGTTCTGAGTCATTTTTTGGGGTAATTGTGGGTGAGATCTGGGTCATTTTATGGGGTAATTTTGGGTCAGTTTCTGGTCATTTCTTGGGATGATTTTTGGGGAGTTCTGAGTCTGTTAATGCAATTCATCCCTTGGGAATATGGGGTTAAAGAGCAAGATTTATGGACAGTGGCCTCTGTGCTTTTAGGAATTCAGTTTAAAAAAAACAGCTGGCAAGTGATGATCCTTCACAGCCCCATCCAACCATCCCCCCTTGCTGCATGTGCTGGGAATTAACTGGGAGTCCTCAGGGAAATATTCTGCCCTCTCAGGGTGGGGAGGCCCTGGCACAGGTTGCCCAGAGAAGCTGTGGCTGCCCCATCTCTGGGAGTGTCCAAGGCCAGATTGGAGCAACCTGGGATAGTGGAAGGAGTCCCTGCCCATGGGAGGGGTGGAATGAAATGATCCTTAAAGTCCCTCCCAACCCAAACCATTCTGATATTCTATGAAATAATATTTGTAATAATGCTCATTCAGAACACACTGTAGCTTTCTAAGGATACCATTAAAGAATAGTTTTCCTTTATACTGGATACTGTGGGCACAAATAGACCCTGTTCCACAGAGATTTTGATTAAGGGGTGTGAGATACCCCAGTGACAGGATTTGCAAAGCACAAGGTAAACTATAATCTCATTTTAGTTTCAGGACAGTGTTTTGACTTGCTACCTACAGAACACTTAATTAGACAGGGATTCCAGGATGGATTATCATTTTCCTGGCTGTATTTGGAGTTGCTTTGGAGAGGAAACTGAGGAATGAACCAACTGATAAAATACTTCATTCTGGGAACATCAAGCAGAGCAAAGCCACTGAATGATCACTGCTCACTAGGAGATCTGGAGGTTATGTTTATAAGGTTCACTAGAATCTGAATATTTGCTTGTACACAGTTTTGAACAGCAAAAATAGTGTGTGAATGTAGTGGTTTCTTTCCCCTGGGAGAAATTTCTCCTGGGTGCTCCAGTAAAAAGGAGCTTTCAGCTCTCTATATATCTGCAGATGTATAAAAAATAAAATGAGGATTCAGATGAAAACTATCCATAATTTTTTTAGGTTCTAACAGAATTTTAAGGCTTCTTGTAATTTGTGCATTTTTTGCTAATGGAAAACTGATTTACCAGCATAATGTTCCAAAATTAGAAGGTCAAAATGAATGTATTTGTAATGCCTATAGAGGACGTCAGAAAAGGGTCATCTACTTTGGGGATTTCAGTCAGCACCAAATTAAATAAGGAGCTCCTTTGTTTGTTGTCTCAGGTTTTTTAGTAAAAAAAACCCAAACCACCACCGAAGTAAATAAACCTAGGATGTGTCAGATTCTGGAAGGCAGAAATCAGGAAATCACAGGATTTCCACATCAAAAAAAAAAGACTTTTCTGTTATTTTCTTAACAGGAAAAGAGGTTTCTAGTTTTGTTACAATGGAAATTTATCATCTTTTTTTTTTTTTTTGGGGGGGGACAGCCAGTTTCTGCAAAATTGGCTGTCCCATCCCTGGAAGTGTTCAAGGACAGCTTGGAGCAACCTGGGCTAGTGAAAACTGCCCCTGCCCATGGCGGGGGGTGGATGAGCTTTAAGGTCCCTCCCAACTCAAACCATTCTGTGATTCTGCGGCTTTTCATCAAAAACATCTGTTAATTTGGGATGGGGGTGGTGGGGAGACAACTAGGAATTGGTCCAACTCTGTCACTCATCTTTTGGGAAGCCTGGACAACTTTCCTTCCTCAAATGTCACCTCTCCAGTGGCTCCTCTTGTGGTTTGAACTGGCCTGTTTTGTTTCTGGTTTAAAACCACAGGTGGCAGCACCGTCCTGTGTCTTGCCTTCCCTGCTGCTTCCCGACGTGGGAACAACCATCCCAGCTTGGTTTAAAGAAAAAAAAACAATCCCAAAAACTAGCAGAAAAGGGAATTTAAATTATTTGTAGAAAAATCAGCACAACCCTCTGCAGAACTCCAGGACCTGAAGCAGCAGGAGCAGCTGAGGGAGCTGAGATTTGGTTGTGATAAAATAGATCCTTAATTATAACAATATAAATTTAGTTATAATAAAATAGATCTTTAAGTGTCTAATTATTTTGCTGAGAAACTATGGGAGTATCTTTGCTGTTAGTGCTATGCCAGATTAAGCCTAAGAGCGTACAATAAATGAAGTTACAAGCTCTTATGTCAGTTGTGGGCTGACTCTTCCTATTGTTTTCAGTTGTTTCCACAGATAAAATACTTGAAAATTCAGTGACACACAGGTTCTTCTTTATCTATTGTCCCTCATCAGCTTAAAAAACCCCAATTTTTTTAGTTCATGTGTGTTTTTTGCCATAACTTACAAAACACACAATCATCTTTGTATAAAACTCAGTAATGAAAGTGCTTTGAGGGATATTAACGTGATTGAAAAATTACAAGCTGGACTGAAAAACAGCTTTTTTGTTGAAAAATATGTAGAAAAGTCTTTGTTCTTGAGGTATTAAAATGCAAATGTTGAAAGCAAGAGTGTACTGGTGTCATAAAAAGAAAATCATTATTTCAAGCCTGATTATTATTTTAAAGTTATGAGAAATTTCCAAGCACTTCAAGTGCTTTTTCTTAGTAAGGGAGGGTGACCTGTGGATAATTCTAACCTCAAAAATAGCTTAAAAAAAATCTTTATTTGAGCCATCAGAAATTATTTCTGCCCCCTATCTTAAAATCAAACAGCTGTGCTTCAACCCAGAGAGTGTATTTTACATTGGGCTATAAAACTTTGAGTATACAGCCTGAAACACTGATGGAACCTGGAATACAGCACATTAATCCTTCTTTTCTCTCTTCTGTTCTGTTGAGGTGAAGATCAGGTGTCTGATCCCAAAAAAATTCTTTGTTGTCTGGAGTGCCCTGTGGAGCTCTTAACGGGGAGAAAATAAACTGGGAGGAGGAAGGCTCAGTGCTGCAACTGAGGCACTCACCTGGGAATTCCAACACTTTATCCCTGGAGGTGTTCAAGGAAAGACTGGACATGGCACTCAGTGGTGATCAGTCACAGGTTGGACTCGATGATCTCAAAGATCTTTTCCAGCCTCGTTGATTCTGTGATTTGGTGATTTTCTTATGGCTGACTAAAAAATTTAGGGAATCTATTAATGAAAAAGTCCTTTATCCCAAGAATCCAGCTGCTGAGCATCGCTGGGATTCTGGGTTTGTCTCCCAGAGGAGCTGGGATTTGAGGCTCAGGCTCAACCAGCTGCTGCTCAGGGTTGGCTTTTGGGCGTTGCAGCTTTTTGATGTGCAAATCTTTCCAGGGAAAGCTTTTTAGGGAGAAATGTGGTCTCCCATCCCATGGCAGGAGGTATCGCATGGTCCAAATTGTTCATTCATCTCCTCCAGGTGGCTGGGAAAACAGTTGGTGCTGAGTCCTGGCTGTCTCTGCTGAGGTCCTGTCTGGAAAAAACAATCCTTGGATTTTGCTCTCACAGCAGAAACCAAGTTGCAGCAGCTGGAGACAGAGTCACTCCAGCTGATGCATTTGTGCATGTTTGCAAAGAAAATCCTTTAGAAGGCAAATTATTGATAAGCAGCAGCAGTTTTGATTTTCCCCTTGAATGTTAAGTCAGACTGAGCAGTGCTGGGGAATGTTTGATGTCCCAGGACACAACGACATCCTTCATGCTCAGCACTGGCACAGACCCTGCTCGTGTTGGTAAGTATCTAAGGAAGGGAAAAGCCCTTTACACAGGTTTTCTCTTTTCATAATGTCCTTTTTTTTGCCTTTCTCTTCCTCCCAATTTGCAACTCATCATCCAAAAGAAGAATCTGCTTCCCATATGTGCTGCAGAACCCTCATCCTGGAGCATCACCACTCAAGCCTGGGAATTAGTAAGATCCAGGACTCTCCTGTTCACTCGAATGTGATTCATGGGTTTTTTTCTATATAAATCGTAAAAATATTGTGCAAGACTTAAGAGAAGTCCTGTGCTTTTGTTGATATTCTTCTGCTCTTTTTATCCCCTTTCAAACCTATGTTGTGCTGTTCAGGTGGGAAGTAAAACCCATGAAAAAAAAAGTGATGTAAGACTGGTCATGACTCCTCACAGTTTTTAAAATGACTTCACACAATGACTTAACTAAATATTTACAGAACATCTCAACTTCTTAGTTTTTCAACAGTCAAACAGCAACTGGAGCTTCCAAAAAGCTGAACAACCAACCTCTGGTTTGCTGATTTTTTTTTTCCACTCCAAAATTAAACGTGAGGATTAAGGATCTTCCTCGTTATTCACACTGTTTTTTCTTGTTCCTTTCAAAGACCAAGAGTTGACAGGATCCACTGGGAAAAAAAATTATCTTACGATTCAATTGACATTAACAGACCTCTTGATAAAAATGGAGATTATTAAGTGGAGCTGTATAAGCTTTAATTAGGAAAGGTGGTGGAGAAAGGAATGTTTCTAAACAGTTTCTTAATCCTGAGCTGTCTTCCTCAAGGGGGGAAGGAAGATCTCATCCTAATCCTTGTATTATATGAATAACATTTATGTTACAAAGGCACTGCACAAAAATCAAGATGTCAGAAACCACACTGGAAATGTTCTTTTTTATTCACTGAGGATTTTTTTCTTGTGTTTATTTGCTGTATACAAAATGTCTTTTTCCTTTTGACCTTTCCTTACTCCTCTGAATAAAACCCCAGATAATTTTTGCTATTCTGTCCAGCCTTATGTGCTCTTTAAGGAAACAATCCAGATTAAGAAAAGTTTAATTCTAGCTCACTGGCAGCAAACTAAGTTGAAAACAGTTCAAAACTCTTATTGAACTTCAGGAAATTACTTTCCCATAGACTTTGCCTCTATTGAAGCAATTGGAATAATTCAGGAACAGATAAACCAAGATAACTATCACTAATAATGATGTAAAATAAAGGGGTTTCTATGGTGGAAAGTGCAAGGAATTTAAAATGAATTGTGAAATCGAGTTTGGTCTTCTCCTAATGTGACTGTTTAAGAAGGGTCTTTATTCTGACCAAAGGTGCCCTGTCTCATGGCCACCATGGAATCCCTCCAACATCAAATAGGTTTGAAGTGACTTCTTAGTCTATAAGAACACCTGACCATCTTAAAAGAGTTGCTGTATTTCTAATTTTTTAAAAAAGTGTCCCTACTGCAAAGAATTTACAATAAACCCAGACATGTTTGATAGGAGGGGCTGGAGCACAAGACCTGCGAGGAGCAGCTGAGGGAGCTGGGGGGGGCTCAGCCTGGAGAAAAGGAGGCTCAGGGGGGACCTTCTCCCTCTACAACTCTCTGACAGGAGGGATTTTGTCTCTTCTCCCAAGTAACAAGTGACAGGACAAGAGTAAACGGCCTCAAGTTGCACCAGGGGAGGTTTAAATGGGATATTAGGAAGTTTTTTTTCATGGACAGGGTTGTCCAGCCCTGACACAGGATGCCCAGGGAGGAGGTGGAATCACCATACTCAGAGAGATTTAGAAGATGTGTGGATGTGTCACTTGGGGACATGGGTTCGTGAAAGCCAGGTTTGGGGCTGGACTTGATCTCAGAGGTCTTTCCCAACCTAAACAATTCCCTTATCCTGTAGCTCTCCCTCTCCCATGAGAAATCTGGCCCAAAGAGAATTATATTCCTGTCACCATAATGATGTTTTAAAAGAAGCACACACAGGGGCTCTGATGCATTTTAACTCTTCCCTGAAGAGAGGATTGTTCCAACCCTCTGCCAGAGGATATTTGTGCACTTTCCTTTTCCTCCTCAGACTTTTGTACAGGTCTGAAATGCTCTGACTGCGAGGAGGAGAAGGAAAAGGGGAAGCAAACAGCTGTCTGCCAGAGGCAGGTCAGGCTCCCCTAATCTTCCGTTTTGTACATACAAGATTAAAGATCTGCTTTGAGTTTTGATTAAGAATGCAAAGTTAAAAGATTAAATACCGGGAAGCCAAATTAAAGAGGTTTAAGTCAATCTCAAAACTCATCAAAGTACCAAATTTTTAAGCTGTCATTACAACACAGGATTAGTGCAAAGCTTCCCTGAACCCTGATTTGATGTCCTTCAGTCAACAATGTTATTCCCCCTGCAGTTCTGTGCTCTCCACATAAACCCAGCTATTGTCTTGTATTTCGAGCTCATCTCACATAGATCCTTCTCTGACTTCCCCTTTTTTCACCCATGTGCCCCAGTTAGGCTGGGAAGCCCCATTTTGCTGGGCCCCCCAGCCTGTGTTTCAGCAGGGATGTCCTGCCATGTGTGATGCACCGTCACCAAATGCATCAAAGCTCAGGAAATGGGGCTGCTTGAGAAAAATGGCCTCAGTCACTCAGATAATTGCAGCCTGTTCCTGGGAGTCCCAAGGAGTAAATACATCCCAATGTCTTTTGATGTTTTGATTCCGAAGACCCAGGAAGAAGGAAAATGCAATGAGCAACCAGAGCAAGATGAGGGTGACTTGGTTGTCACCATCACGGATCTGAAAATGAGTTTGAGCAGTCCGTAATTGATGGTCAAACCTTTTTGGAGCCACGGGTCATTCCAACTGAAGTTAGTGAAGGCCTGGGGTGGGAAGGAATCCTGGAGGGTGGTTATATCCAGGGATCTGCTAATGCAAATTACCACCCTGGCAATACAATTTAATGTTATTTAAAGCTCATGCTGTAATGCATTAAAGTGAATGTTCCCCTGGTTTTCAGTGTAATAAATCGTGGCCTTTCCATTTTTTATTTATAGAATTTGGGCTGTCTCAGCTACATGAAGGCTGTGCTTTCCAGGGTTGCCTCCACAAAAGACAACTTAATAATGTTCCTAAATGCTGTACTAATTAAAGTTTTAATTTGAATTTATTTCCCCTGTGCCAAGAGAGCTATTTCAAAATTTTTTGTAAGAGTTAGAAACAACAGTTCAGCTTTTTGAACTCACGTTTGACCCTTCCCATGTACCTGTCTTATCCAAAACATCAAACCTATACCCTAAATCACACAGGGTTCTTTTTGGAAAGAGGAAAAGTAAAATTTGTATTCTTTATTGCAATTTATTATCTTCATTTACATATTTATGTATTATAATAATATCTAATTATAATATATAATTACATATAAGGATAATATATAAATATAAGGACTTTTTTCTGCCTGCTCTGTATCTTGTGATCATTTTTGAGGCTGTTTCTTTATTAAGGGACATTGAAAAATACTATATAAGTATATATACATATAAGTACCTATTATACATATATATAGTACACATACACACACATATATATACACAAGTGATATAAAAATGCAATTTTCTTGTTAGTACCTAGAAATGTTCTTCTACTTGGTGGAAGACAAGGGATAAATTCCTGAGCTTTGGAAAAAAGGTACATTTGTTCCTTGTCATTATTTTCCACCATTTTTTGGAAACTGGTTCCTGATCTCATTTGTTTTGGGTATATAACCTGAAAATGCTTTCATTCAGCAAATAAAATTCAAACTATCTGGGTTTTCATAAAAAAGAACTTTCTATGTGCCTTTGGAATAAAGATGAGAGGGAAATAACTATAGAAGAACAGGGAGAATAATGGAAGAGGGAAAACAGTTATTGCTTAAGAATTTCTTGGCATCCTGCTCCTGTCAGGCTTTTTAATATCTGAATTTCCCTTGTTGATGGTTTCAATTACTGGTGCTCAAGTTGCAGGTAGAGCTGGAAAAGGGAGAATGTGATTTCCAACCCACAACAACCATGGCAGGGAAGGGACTCACAACAACCTCCAATACTCTCCACCCTGTTTCTTTTAGAGCATTTTATATCAAATCTATTTATTATCAGGTTTTATTTGCTGCCAAATTTACTTAATGTCAAATTCCTTATTTGATTAATTGGCTGGTCTATGGGATCTCATAATTTTTTCCTTTGGCAATAAATATTCCCAAGGAAAGCTACTGAGTAGAGAAAGAAAATGCTCCGAGTTCCTTTTTCAAAGAACCATTTACAAACACAGTTATTATTAGTATATTTTTACTGCTGGAAAAACCACATTAGAATTAAGCTTTTCATTATATGGAATTATTTTAATAATTGCACAATACATCCAATTCAGCTGCTGCATTGTGCTGGTTCTTTCAAGTGCATTAGAGCCCTCGATCTTGTTGGGCACTAGAGGTCTCTAATTAACTCTTTTTCAAAATCCTACCAGTTCATTTGCATTCTCAACACCACGTTGCACTTGCTCTCTACTTTATTATGTGCATTATGCACCATAGACCAAAAAATACCATCAATTAAGAGCTCTAGTTATTGAATGTTGATCCTTCCTGCACAAGCAGTGGGAACAGTTCCACCTGCAGGAACAAAGTTTAAAAAAATATTTTATTTTTCTTAAGAAAAAATATAACTATATAGGACAAACCAGCTTTTGTGCCTTTGGGAAGAGGAGTTTAAAGTTCTCTTAAAAGGAGTTCTCTTCCTTACTTGGCTGAGCACTTGAGCTTTGATAGAGTCTTTTAGGTAATTGAGTGTGTAATGACTCTTTCCGGCCCATTGACAGAAAAAGAATAAGGACAAAGGAGTTATACATAAATGAATATATTTTATCTTATAAATATGACTCCATTCAATTTTTGTTAAAGATAAGATCTGGGGACTTCAAAATATGGCACTATGAGGGAGAAATACACACTTGCAATGAATCCTGGAGCATTTGGGGGTGTATATTTGCTGTGAATTTTTTGGTACCTGAAAGGAGCCTACAAGAAAGATGGAGAATATTTACAAGGCCTTGAGGGACAGGACAAGGGGGATTGGGTTTCCACTGCCAGAGGGCAGGGTTGGATGGGATATTGGGAAGGAATTCCTGGCTGTGAGGGTGGGGAGGCCCTGGCACAGGTTGCCCAGAGAAGCTGTGGCTGCCCCATCCCTGAAGTGTCCAAGGCCAAGTTGGAGCAACCTGGGATACTGGAAGGTGTCCCTGTCCATGGCAGGGGTGGAACAAGATGATTTTTGATGTTCCTTCCAACCCAAACTACTCTGTGATTCCGAGCACTTGACATTTTCCTTCTGCCCAGCAACAATTTGTTACAGCCTTTGCCTCAAAGACAGCCAGGGGGAGGTTACCAGACGCTGCTCCAAGATGTCATCTGCAGATATTGCTTACATTTCTTCTCTTTATCTGTGTTTTCCTCCTCTGTTCACCCTGGGGGAAGATAGAAAATGGATTAAAATTGATTGAGCTGACGAGTTTTGGAAAAAGTGCTGAAATGCACGTTTCCCAGGAATCCACAAAGGGACCCCCCCACCGGCTGCAGCCTAGCAGGGCACTCTCAGCATAGCAATGCTCAGGGACAATTTTTTTCCTTAATTATCACAGGAGGAACATCTTCCCTCTCATCTCCGGCAACCTTTCATTTGGAATTCTAAAAGCTTCTTACGCACCTGAATGACTGAACGACGAAGATCAAACAGGCACTTTAGATGAACATTCATCTGTTCCACGGGGAGGATCTGAGGGTCCCAAACCCCATAACACCTGTTCTGATGCATGGGGGTCTGGCAAGGGTAGGGTTATGATCTGGGTTTCTTGTCACCCAATTCCTGCTTCCCAGTTAATGTTTTTTCGCCTTTAAAGGTGGGATTGATTCATTGGGAATCTGTGCTGAAAACCTCTTTAAGTTCCAGCAGCAGAGCCAACTCAAGACTGCAACCTCCACCCTTGGAGAGGATTCCAAGACCCAACTGAGCAGAGCTTGGAGCAGTCTGGTGTGATCCCAGAGCTGGCCTTGCTTTGGGTGGTAAGAAGAACCAGAG
Source organism: Lepidothrix coronata (assembly GCF_001604755.1). Taxonomy (NCBI): domain Eukaryota; kingdom Metazoa; phylum Chordata; class Aves; order Passeriformes; family Pipridae; genus Lepidothrix; species Lepidothrix coronata. The sequence goes on along the minus strand of NW_016690273.1, from coordinate 2,484,206 downwards.
TCCTCCAGGTTTTCCTGCAGCCCAAATCCCCCGGGATGCTCCGAGCACTTCGTGGAGCTCTGCATTTGGAGTGGGGGGCTCAGAGCTGGTCATGGGCACAACGTGCCAGCCTCTGCCTTCCCATCTGCACACTCTGGCTGCCTGATCTGGAGGCAGAGTCAAAAAAAAACAAAAAGAGATGAGGTTTGTGACAAGTCATCTTGTCTCAGGTACAGTTGTCCTATGATGGATGGACATAGCCCAGGGCAGGGCAGCCCTCGTGGATTTGTCAGCATTGGGCCATATTTAGCCTCTCCCCTTATTTGTTGCCCTACAACAGGCTGATAAATGATACTTGTCCACTTTAGAAATGAAGAGTTATTAGTAAATTGCTATATAATGTATCTTCAATGTGTTATTAAAAAGAAGGGCAGAGATGAGCTCGGAATAAACGCGGGGTAGGAGTGGTTTTTTGCTTCCCACAAATATTTGTATTCCTGGCTGCTTTTACCCTTCTACTTCAGAGCTGGAAAAAAGAGAGCATCCCTCAAGCCTGGAATGACATCTCTGGTGATACCAGATCAAATCCTGATGGGAAGGGGCCCTGGCAGGAAAACCAACATCACAGGCACCCAGGTGATTGCACTGGATGAGTTTTAAGGTGCCTTCTAACCCAAACCATCTTATGATTCTATGATGATAATACATCCATTTTGCCTTCTCTTAAAATCACACATACAACAAATCTCTGCCTGGTCCCACTAACAAAAGGAGGCTGATCCATGAGCTCTGAGCCCTGGGATGCTGCTGTTGCCTGTGCTTGGAACATTAACTTTAGAGGTTTGTATTTTTGACTCACTGGATTTGTAGCTGCATTACAAGTCTCTGCACGTTTTTCCAGTTAAACTAAATGACTATTATTTCCTCCTCCTCCTCTCTCCTCCACCCAACTGTTGTTGTTTAATTAATGATAACGTGCTGCTCTTCAGTGGGTGTTTGTTTATAGCCAGATAAATGTCAGTAATATGCTGTAGTGTAAAGCCTTTTAGCTGGGAATAGTCAAGTTCTTTTAACTGCTGCTATATCTGTACATAAGAAAAGTTGCCTTAAAATCTCTTTTTCTGATGATTTTTAAAAATATTTTAATTATTATTTTAAAAGAAAAGTCCAGAGGAGGCACCAAGATGATCAGAGGGATGGAGCAGCTCTGCTGGGAGGAAAGGATGGGAGAACTGGGATTGTTCAGCCTGGAGATGAAAAGCTTTGGGGTGACCTAATTATGGCCTTCCAGGACATGAAGGGAGCCTGCAAGAAAGGTGGAGAGAGACTACTTAGAAGGCCTGGAGTGACAGGATAAGGGGAAATGGCTTCAAAATGAGAGTAGATTTAGAGTGGATATTAGGAAGAAATTCTTGGCTGTGAGAGTGGGGAGGCCCTGGCACAAGCTGCCCAGAGAAGCTGTGGCTGCCCCATCCCTGGAAGTGTCCAAGGCCAGGTTGGATGGAGCTCTGAGCACTTTGGTCTAGGGGAAGGTTGAGTAGGAATGAGATGATCTTTAGGGTCCCTTCCAACCCAAACCATACTATGTTTCCATGATGAAATGAAGTGTCAGCTCTCATCACTGCAGTTGTTGTACCACGAGTGCCCCTGCACTGGCATGTTCATGGCCAATGTCCGTGTTCACATCACACATCTTCACTCCAGGACCCTCTTTCCAGAGCCAGGCCGTGGTTTTTCCATCAGTGTGTGTCCAAGCCCCACTGAAGAACATGTGGCACAACCTGGCTGTGCAGCAGTGTGGCAGCACTGGCCCTTCCTGGGCACTCTGTCTCAGGGATGTTCCCATCACCCTGGGTGTTCTGGAGTTTCTGGAGTGGGAAATCCTGATGTGCATCTCCAGGAGGTCCTGGGAGTACCTCCTTGAGAGTGGGAGGTGGGCAGTGTGTGAGCAGAGCCCTCCTTCTACCACTGCTGCCCCAGGAGCTGCAGGTGTTGCTGGAAGCTTTGTCATGAGCATCACCTCTGGATTATTTTCTCCATGACAGAATAGTAGGACACTGCACAGTAATCACCCCAAATAACATATGTTGGCATGACATCTAATTTGGCAGCTCTGTATGTGACTTTCACAGTGGTTTTTGATGCAGTTTTCTTAAGATTTATGGTCAGAAACCAAAAATTAGTGAGCATGATGTTCAAACCCATCTTTCCCCAGGATTTCAGAGTGGCTTCTCCCAAGGCCAGATCCTGAGCTCCCTCCCCGTTTTGTTACTTTTAGGAAGATTTTTCTTTCCCTAGCTACAGGCAGAGCAGGGGCTGATGAATCTTTCGGTTGTGTCATGTACCGTAGGTGCAATTTCCTGGCAAAAAAGGAACTCTACATGTTTTATGAGATGAAATGCTGCTCCTAACCATGCTATTGATCACAGATATAAAGCCATGAGGAAGACAGGGAAGGGGAATGATGTTGGAAACAGGGAGGAAAACCAGTTTGAGGAAAGTAATTGACTTTCTGCAGTCCTCAGATCCCTGCAAGTGGAAAGATTGTCAGCTGGGATCTTCCCAGTTTTAAAAGATGTGATGGTTAGAGCTTGCCCGGCCATGGATCCCCATGGAGCAAACCTGGGTCTGTCCCTCCCAGGGGGCAGCACAAAAGCCACTGATTCCCACGTCAGAACTGAGGGATGAGCAGAACCAAATGGGAGTTTTCCTGGGAAAAGGCACACATTGCAGAGCAGCCTCTCTGCGGGGCCTCTGGGCTGTTCTGGAGCCTCCAGCAGGCAGAGTTTGTGCTCAAGCCAGAACTAGGAACACTGAATTTTTCCACTGGATGGCAAAATCCATATTTTTCACATGAGTCTTTGAGGCTGAACAAATGCATTTTACATCATCTCTGCCATGTAAGATTTTACACTGCTTTGCCTTTTCCTCTGTATGAAGCAAAAGGTTTTGTGCCCCTTTACACAAGTCAGTGCATCTGCTTTGCTTAAATCACCTTAAAAATGAAGGAAAAACTAATTTAGAAGGTGTCTCTAATTGTCTTTATTTTTGAAATAAAGACAATTCTTTCTTATCTTAACCAAAATTAGAGAAAAGTAGGCCTGTCTGTGTGACATAAAGCCTCTACAATACAGACTTTAACACTATCATTTAACTCTATCATTTTGGGTATGTTAGTTATGCCTTTGCCCTTATTATTTAAGGATTTAAATAAGGAGAAGACAAAGGAGTTTGGAAATTCCTATGAGACTTTGCTATTCTTTGGTTCTTGGCCAGCAGCATCTGATGTGACCTTGATCAAACTGCTTCACACCTCTGGGATGGGTCACTATGTGTAATTTACAATTAGTGGGAAGAGATTTCTCTCTGCTTTCACTTGCACTTTCTATTTTAAGTGGATGGGAAGTGTCATCTGCTCACTTTGGCTCCATATTTCACTCCTGAGCAATGTTTAGCATAATGTGACCTGATCAGCTAAGCCTTTGGTAGCCTTACATTCCTATAAAACCTGAACAGTTCAGTTTAAAGGATGTAATAAATGATGAGTGCTTGAAAACCTGATATGACAGACAACCACATTTTAATTCTCTGTGAGAAACACGGTTTGGGTTTTTTTAATGCATACCTTTCCTAATGAAAAGCTGTAAATTCATGCTTCTATCTGAGGTGGAGCAGCCTGAAGGTTCAAAGTGCTGCATTTCTCAGAGGCTGTGATCAATCAAAGTCCTTCTGATTTAGCCAAACAAAGACATAAAGTCTCAGGGGGGATCTCTCTTCCATGGAATTTGGAGACCAGTTTTTCGGGACTGAGTGTTGCTGGGAAGTCACACACCTACCAAGAATTATTACCTTTGAGACTTTTATATAGCTGCACAAACCCACAAGGCCCCGTTGGCTGTTTTAGGGCCTTCTTGGGTCGTTTGTTGAGGTGCAAAATCAAATTTTCTGTCACCTTTTATATTAGTTGAGAAAATTCCTTTGAACCCTCCCCTTTTGTTTCTCGCATAACACTCCAGACTTAATTTCCTCAGCTGATCTCCAGCAAAGACCTCAAAGATCAGTTTGGAATATGGACTTAGAGGTGGGATGGGCAGGATCTGAGTAAAGGTGAAAAATTTTTTGGCTTGTAAACCCAAAATTTTGGCTTGCAACAGTTCAAAGGCTGTCTGGCCTTGCTATGATATGTTTTGCAACCAAAATTAAGGCAGAAATGACTTTTTTTGGAGAGCGGAGAGAGTTGTCTCCATATATTGCAGATAGAGGTTGATGTTTTCTTCCTCTCCTCCCATGGGCTTTCCTTAGTTTATGGGATTACATTTCTGACCCAAATATGCTATTTCTTCTCCTTCCTCTACTACGGCATCCAAAAAAGTTACGATTTATTTCTTGTTTTGATATCCTAAGGAAAATCCTTAGGAACCACTAATATTGCTATTTCTTGCCCAGAAGGGGACCCCCCCAAGACTTTTAGGATTCTCTTTGACTGGAGGAATTAAATATCAACATCTGTCAGGAATACGTGGATATCTGCAGCTCTGCTTTGGTGCAGGGGAACTAAGTGACCTCTCATGACTCCTTCCAGTCCAATTTTCTGGCCTCCCTGTATAGCATTGCACTATATCCAGGAAGAGCAGAAAAGATCTTGCCTAAACATATGTATATATATGTATGTATCCAATTATTGTGGTCTTTCCAATAATCCTAGAAGGTCAGATTTGAAGGGAAAATGCCCGTAACAACCTTTAACTCCCAAGCTGCTGTTGATACATTAATCTTCTATATTCTTTCAAAGATCACAACAAGAAGCAGTGGAATATAGGGAGGTGTAAGGCAGTTCCCTGGGGAAACTCAGGGAGATGTTTCACCAGGAGCAGAGATTTCACAGGATCACAGGATGTAGAAGTGCAGTCATTTATTAAAATAAACCCCAACACTGCCTAAGTTGAAGAAACATTGATCATCTATTAATATTAAGAATTACACATATTGCTGCTGCTTTGGCACTGGGTCAGCATCGTTGTTTATTAATATCTTGAGACAGCACTGCAGGATGGATGAGGCTCAGATCTGTACCTGAGAAATCCACCCAAATCTTCCTGCAGAGAACTTGGGAAGTGAGGAAAGCAGGAGGAGAAAGGACGCCCAGCTCCCAGACAAGACTGATGCAGTGAGTTCAGCACCTCATTTTACCCACTTTATATGCATTTTTTTATAAATCAAAGGTCACGTTTTAAGGCTGTGTTAAATCATCAAACAGCTCTTTTCAAAATGTCAGCAATTCCCTGCACAAATAGCCTGCCAAATAATAGTTAATCCATTGCAAATGACATGCAGATTCTCCTGGAAACTTTGGGGAAATTGGTAACCTCAGCTAAATGTAGACAGCATTTTTCATGGCAAGTCACTTCACACACTCGCCTTGGCTGAATTAAGACTGGGCAAAGCTCTGATATAAATAATTTCAGAACTGTGGATTAGGCTGAAAAGTCATGTTTGATTTTATGAGCATAACTGTGCTCGTCACAGCTCCAGCCAAGAGCTGCTTGATGCTTCAAACCAGCAGATCCATGTCACAGGTTTGCAGAATCTCTTACAGTCCCTGCATTATTTAAATTTTGGGATGTGTTGTCAGCTACTTCATCTTTAAACTCTTTCACAGAACGGCTGCACATGATCCAAGCAGACAACACAACACAGGAACAATTTATATGTCACTTTTCAGACTTAATTGTTCACCTGCCTGAAATCTGCATTTAAATATTAAGAGTGAGTTTGCAGGAGCTGGAGTTTCTCAAGGCTTGACAGACACTGGCACTGGCTGTGTGTCTCTGCAGCAAAAGAGAGCCAAAAGCAGGAACAAACAAGCCCAGCTGCTGCCCCTGCACAATGTACCTAGTTTAGATGCATTAAATGAGGAATTGCCTCCATCTTTGGTGCTGGTGTGTCCTGGTGGCTCATCCTCACCCAGTGTCCCTTCCGAACACTGGTCCATGTCCATATCAAAGCCAGGAGCAAAAGCCCCTCCAGCCTCACTGCCTTTGACTCCAGGTCAGGGAAATACCCCAAAGTGCTGTTGGGAATATTCCCTTTCACTGTGGCATTTCCTGCAGAGATAAACCACCGTGGGCATGTTCTTCCAGCTTTGTTTAAAAAAATCATGCATGTGAGGTGGATCTATTAGTGATCCACTGGTAACTCCCCACAGAGATAAAGCTGAAAGCAACCTAAATAATTAATGTAGTCCTCCTGTTGGATTTCTCTTTCTTACCAGTAGCTCTCATTAAAATCAATAGAAAGAACACAGAACAAAAGGGCATATTTACTGAATTTAGCCTGTAGATAATTAAGTGGCAAATAGGTCACGCTCATTAGGGATTTATTTTAAGTGATTTTATTTTGATAATGTCAGCTGTCAGCAAGTGCTGCTGTCAGCGAGCATCTTCCAGGGAATTTTTCTTCATACCTGAGCAAGTCTTGACCCTTGAAATACCAGTGTGGTGGCTCTGGGGTGTCAGTCAAACTCTGTGCAGGGGTGTGGAGGTGTGGGCACTTTGCATGCTAAGAACAGAAACTGGGAGAGATAATTTAGCCATCAATAGTTGGACAAGTTTGCTGTCTTTAATTAAATAGTCAGATAAAGCTTTGTATTTGGCTTTATCCTACTGGGCCTTCTGGATGGATTACAGTTGCTGAGCTCCAGATATGCACTGAAGTGAGGAGGTAACTTTGGGGTCCAGTGGGGAGCAAAGATCACCTTGTGGGGCTCAGTCTGGGGTGACATTTTTGTGTGGAGAAAGGTAGGTAATCATTTGGGAAAAGTAGGGGCAGTGACAGCATGCTGGAAAAGCCTCAGAGCCTCCCCTAGAGATGCTCACACTGATTTAATCAGCACAGGAAGATTATTTAATCAATCATGGATCTGGGGTTTAATTTTTTAAAGAGAGGTAGTTTTCTATTCATTCAGAAAGGGAAGCAGAAAACAAGTGTGTGGTACAGAAAGCTGCCGTGTCGGGGGACTTAGTGTGGTGACATCCTTTTGACAAGAGGAGCCTCTGTGAAAAGCACGTGAAACTCGCTCCCTATGCTTTTTGTCTCTCCTCAAAAGCGGTAGAACCTCTTAATGTTGTTGTTCTGGCGGAGATGCAGATTCACGATGTTTGTTAGGAATAAATGGCAGCCCGGTCAACACCTCGGAGTGTGAAATCCGCTGGAAGGATTTGCAGGATGCAGATGTTCTCCGCAGCCCTCTGCCCTGGCCAGGAGTGGGGGGGACCCAACCCCGACCCCTGCCTTGGGAGCAGGACATTAATCTGACGTGCGACCTGATTGAATGGAGCGGGGTAAATCCCTGCTGCATAACAAAACGCTAGATTAGCAGTTAGGAAACCTCGTGATTAGAGAGATTAACTGCTAAAGACATCATTCCTTCAGATGGAAAGCCTCCATTCTCATTTAGAGCTGGTAGCCCGTGAAAAACTACTGCGCTGGAAGTGAGGAAACCACAAAGGTGCTGACCTGCAGAAGGGTGACTAAGTTTGAGGCAGCTTTGGTAGCAGTGTTTCTTGCTGTTTACTTGCTAGGCAACCTGGTTTTCTTTCTCTGGATATTTAAGGTTTTGCCTTCTCAAAAGATGCTGTTTTCTTTGAAGAAAGGGGAATTCGGTGCTGGCTGCAACAAGGAGCAACAGCCCCTCTCTTTGGCTTTATCATTTCCATAGATTCATAGAATGATTTGAGGTGGAAGGGACCTTAAAGATCATTAATTTCAACTCCCTGCCATGGGCAGAGTCACCTGCCACTATCTCAGGTTGCTCCAAGCCCTATCCAACCTGGACACCTTGGACACTTCCAAGGATGGGGCAGCCACAGCTTCTCTGTGCCAGGGCCTCAGCACCCTCACAGCCAAGCATTCCTTCCTAATATCCAATCTATACCTTGTTTAAAGCCATTCCCCCTTATCCTGTCACTCCAGGCCCTTCTAAATAATCTCTCTCCATCTCTCTTGTAGCCCCTTCAGGTCCTTGAAGGCCACAATTAGGTCACCCTGAAGTTTGTCTTCTCCAAGCTGAACAGTCCCAGTTCTCTCAGCCTTTCCTCCCAGCAGAGCTGCTCCATCCCTCTGATAATCTTGGTGTCCTCCTCTGGAACTGAACTGAAAGCTTACAGACCTGTGTTTATACCAAATTCCCTATTTCCACAGAACAAAGATTCTTAAAAATGAGAACAGGGAATGCAGAACAAGAAAAAAACAAAAACCCACAACTTTCCAGGTGGGTGTACTGGGGGTACATTTACCAGGCAGCATTAAATGTGGTTTCTCACATTTGTCCCTTTCCAGAGACACAGTAGATAGGTAACTATAATTAAGTTAAATCACAGAGTTGTGATTTTGGGGTTTAAAAAAAAAAATCCCAAACAAAAAACCCCCCCACAATCACATTGATTTAAGCAACTGCTTTTGAATATTCTACAAGGCTCTACCTGTGTCTTTGGGCTTCTAAGTTCTTTAAACAACACAGCTCCTATTTGGCACAGACTTTAGCTGGACAGCCAAAATAGAAATGCAAGGGAGAGCTTCGCACCTTAATAGCTGCATTACATTTGTGCTAATGATGATGGGGTTTGGATCTGGGGAGGTGACTTGAGTGTACCTCGAATCAATTCATCAGCAGGCAAAACCAGCTGCATCTTTATCAATCAGTAAAATAAAACTGTGAGTGACGGGTCTCTAAATTGTGGCTGTCCTGATCACTGAGGAATCAGCTCGACAGTGAGTAATTAAAAGCCAAGCTCAACAGTCAATAAACACCCCATGGGATTAGAGGTTCACTACAGACCCACAAGATGCAGGCCCCTGACAGAAGCCCCAAAAGAGAGTGAGCTGATCCTTGTTTGTTCTGGAATATCTTCTGAATCACACTCTGGGCTGGGCCCTTAAAAGTCACTCAGATATTTCCAACATTCCTTCTCTTCCACTGTGCCCGTCTCCCCACTTTCTCAAGAAAGTTAAGGGTGTTAAATAAGGGTGTTAAAACCTTCCTAAGCCCACAGGGTGTACGGGAAAGATCACTGACACTAAAACAAGGGCATTCCTGGAATGAAACACATTCAGAAACATCTGTCAATATTGTATTTCTCTTTTATAACCAACAGGGATGCTGAGCTGCTGCTGCTGCCAAGACAGAGATCTAATGAGGACATTGGATTTCCTAATGGGTAATCCCTAACCAGGCTTCTCTCTCATGCTCTGGAAAACAGGCAGGAAAAGAGTATTTGTTGGGATAGAGTGAGAAGGTCACTGCAATCATCTCTGCTGCTACATCAATAAGTACAACTCCCTGTGCTTGTCCCTCCTTCCTCAGGACAAAGTAGTTGTCTCAGTCATGGAGAGAATTTTTAAGTAGCATCTGAAACCAAGGAAAAAAAAACAACCAGGGATGCAGCTTGGTTTGCAGCAGGGGAGGTTCTTTAGGAAAGGATTTGGGTTTGCTTTAAGCACATTGACATACAGAAAAGAGGGAGGGTGGCCTGGCTGGGAATCCAGTGGGCACAGAGGAGTGTTTGTTTGTGCATGGATGTGTGGGGCTGGGGCCAGCCCGGGCAGTGTTTGAGCCAAGCTGGCAACCTAAACACGTTTGGAGAGGGGTAGGAAAGGTCACAGCTCTGAATCAGGACAGCCCAGAGCTGAATCCTTAAATACCAGTGGGATATAAATGCATCCCTGAGCGTTTTCCTCTGCTGCAGTATCAGCTGGCTGAAATATAAAATATTCTGTTGGCTCAGGGTGGGAGACAAGGTGGTTCTAAGCTCCCCACAGGTCTGTGGGTGCTCTGAGCTGTGCCAAGGCCAGGGGAGCACAGGGACATCCCAGGAAAGTGGGAAAAGGTCCCCACAGGGCGGTGGGTCACTGAGGCAGGAGCATCACTGGGAACAAATGTCCTTTGAACTCCTTCACAGCCTCATCTTAACCCTTTCTGTGCTTTCCCAAAAGGAGGCCAATTAGCATGAGAGCCACAGGCCAACAAAGTGGTGCTGTGCTGCTCACTTTATAGATATACATTTTCTTCCCAGACAGCAAAAGGAGCTTCTTTTTTTTTCCCCAGCACCTTTTTATAAATGTTAGAGACCACTAATACTGATGGGGAAAAAAAAATCAAAAAAAGGGCTTGATCATAAATCTTTTATCACTTTCAGCCTAGTCATTTAAAAATATCTTGGCTGGAGGCCGTGGATGGCAGAGCAATAGAGTTAACACAGACTGAAAAATAATAACCTGCTTTTCAATCATGGCATTAGAATGGTGCTGGTGGCCTGGATGGCCTGTTTGCAACCTGATGATGACATAAATAAATGAAACTACCTATTATGAGATTCTCTCTGAGATCTCACAGCCGGGGGCTGCTTTTCTTAATCATTGCTTACCAGCCTGATGCATACAGCAGATTAAACTTCCCAAAAGCAAGCACTGATGTTTGAGCCTCCTACTGAAGTCACTTTAAAGACACCCTTCACTTTCCTTTCCCAGAGAACTCACTGCTCCAAACCTCCTGAGAGAAACTCCTAAAGGATAGATAAAGTCCAGAAGAAATGCTGGAAAACAGCAAAAATAATTCCTACCTTCAAAGACAGGGAAAGAAGAATCCAGTTTGACTTACTTGCATGAAATAACTGATTCTTAATTAAGTGGTAGGAAATGAGCAAGAATTAATATGAATCTGTCAAAACCTGGTCTTGTTAATCTGATGAATTTCTTTAAGAGCTTTAAGGGCCCTGTGGGTGAGGGAAAGGGTCTTTAATAAGCCTTTGATCCAGCCCTCATGACATTTTCAGATACAAATAGGGCACTGGACCAGAGGACAGTGGCAGCCAAAAGTGCTGTTAAATGTCCTATTCTCCAACTGAGGGGTCTACAGAGCTCCATCCCCCCTCTGAGTCTCCTTTCTGGATGGTTTTTAGGAAGTGTGTTTGCTGTATTTACAGGCATCACCCAGCTGGTTCAGGCAACCAGCAGGACTGGGTACAAACTGCCCTTGGCACTTTGGGGAAACTGTTCAGAATAATAAAAACCCCAACAACCCAACCCAAAAATGTGCAATTCCACATGGTGATGCCCCTAAACTCGGGCTGAAGTTCTCATTGCCTGGATGACCTTCAAGACACAAGATGTTTTCCCACCCAGCTCAACATGGGTGGAAAAGCAGATCTAGTTTTGAGCATCACATTTTGAGAAGGATGGGGAGTAATCACAGAGAGCCTTGGGGAAAATGGGTCTAATAGCAGGAGTTTTAGAGCTTGGATCCCTGTGGAAAGGTTGAATGGAGGGAGAGGGGTTCTAGTCTATAATAACATTGAAATTATCACATCTGAAGCAGAGCTTTGTAAGCAAGCCCATCCACTGCAGGCTGCCAGGGGGCTGTGGGAGTGGTGGTGGGAGGTGAAGGTGGAGGAGAGATTTTCCACTCAAAGGCTTTCACTTCACTTTCTCCTTTTGCAGAGGAAATGTCCATGGATACAGGGATACAAGGGAAAGGTAATCAATGGTAAGCATGAAGTTCCCTGGGGGGAAGGAATGTCAGAGAGACAATAAAACTTAACACTTGGTTGAAGCAGCTGGGTAATGAACCTTGCCACGAGCTGAAGCAAATACTATTGACACAGCTCTCTGTGCTGTGCAGGAGAGCAATCAGTGGCTCCAGTCCCCTTTTTCCAGCCTTGCCTTAAGATTTGAGGTGGTGGTATAGCCCTGGAAGAGCAGGTCTATTTATATATAACTTGTGTTGGAAGGCAGGGATACAGGGAGCACGAGAGGCACGTGTGTCCTACACCCATTCTCATCCCTTGGAGTGTGGACATGCCTGAATTCCACCCCTTTTCCTTCCACAGCATCTCCAGAGCAAACCAGCTGGCACAACAAAGCCCCTGGAACACCAGGATTAATCACAGAGACAACATAGAAATTAGTACAAATGTGTTTCACCTCACTGCAATATAAAGGTACAGCTTTTCATGGGGAGGGAAGGGGAAGATCTGCTGCTCTAATTCTAATGCATCGCTTCTTCAGAGTTTCCTTCACAAAAAAAAAAAAAAAAAAAAAAAAGACTAAAATTCTTCTTTGCTGTTAAAACATTTTGTTGGTGCCCCCCCCCCTTAGCTGCAGGAAAAGGTTTCAATTCCTGAGTTGTGTTCCTGTCAAATTTGATATCTTTGTGGTCATGGTTTGTTATAAATTGAATATTCTCAGCCCTGATATCTAGGAGTCAAGAATTGCTTTATTGGCATCAGGAGAAGGAGGATGAAGCAGTGTGATCATGTCAACCCTGCTCACTGATCATTCCTTGGGTGATTTTGATTTTTCTTTTTCAACACACAGCACTCGCAGTCATGGCATTTTAAAAGCAGTGGAAAGGGGATAAGGAAAAACAGGTTTCTCACAGAAATGAGCCTGAAGAGGCTATGATGTCATCCTATCCTTATAATATCAGAGAAAATAAAAAATCCTCATTGTTGTATTTAATACATTTTTGTAGTCATGGTTTATGAGTCAATGGTATGAATTAGGTTTTCTGGGACCTGGTTTCTAAACAACTCAGTAGTTCTTTGTGCTCAGTAGAACTGCAATCTTTTGTTCAGAGGGGGAAAAACACAAGTTCCACTCTCAGATTATTGGAAAAAAGAACCCTGTCTCTTGTTTATTGATTTATTTAGAAAGCACACACAGCGATGCACGGGGAGGGGGGTAGATGCAAACCAGGTGAGCGTACAAATCCATCCCAAAAGAAAGAGTGAGCCACTTCCCAGAGGATTAGTAGTACATCAGTCCAGGAGAGCATTCCAACTGCTGTACCTCTAGGTTAAAAAAAAGAAACCACAGAGAATTCCTGAAGAACAACGTGAAAAGTCTCTTTTTCAGAAATCCCACCACTTGTAGGCAGCAATGTTTGTGTTTTGCTTTGTCTTGTTTCCATTTTGTTTTGGTTTTGTTTTGTCTGGTCTTGTTTTCGTTTGGTTCCCGCTGTTTCCTGGTGCTCACGCGATGGTTTCCTTCCTCAGGGTCCTCCTCTGGTGACACGTGAGGATGCTCGTGAAGGAGGATTTCCCCTTTGTCCTCGACCTCTTCTTCAGCTTCTTCTGGTGCTTGAGGGAAATTCCGAGCTCCTCCATGATGGCATTGAAAGAAAGACACTGGTGGGAGATGGAAATGGCATTAAAACCCTGTCCAGCACAGGCCAAACCCTTGGCTGAGGGAAGCAGAGACCTGAGCTGGGCTCAGGGAGCTTCTCTGCTGAGACCCAGCTTTGAACAAGCCCCCCAGGGTGCAACAGGTGACTCTACACATCATTTTTAACCTCCCAACTTGGCCTCCACTAAGTGTAGCTGAATGTTTATGTTATGAATGTTTCTGGAATTCTACACATTTGCCATATCATAAAACTTACCCTTTTTCATTTCCTCCTGACCTTAAAAGAAAAGAGATCTTGTTTTAAATGCCATGAACCTCAGTCACAAAAAAACAAAAGCCAAAAAAACAAAACAAAAAAACCCAACCAAACAAAAACATAACAGTGACAAAAACCAACCAAACAAAAAGTTTATACAGGAGAAAACAAAGAATATGGGTTTTGAAGATAATTTTTTTTTTTGTGGTTTAGTTATTTTCTCCTCATGAAATTATTTCTACCATACAGCACAGCCCTCAATCCTCTTCTTTCTTAGGAAAGAATCTTTTTAAACACTGTGTGTTGGAAAAATGCGATAATTGCCACAGGAATAAGGGAGCTGAATAGTTTAGAGAGAAAGAAGAGATCTTTTCTCTTCCCACCATCACAACATTAACAAAGACATTTCAGAGTACGTGGAAACATCTTTTAAAATCTACAGCTGGAATGATTACATGTAACACAAATAAAATACAAAAGGAGGCATTAGGTGGAAGTATCTGACAATGCAAATAAAAAATTGTTCCGTGCAAATATATATGAATAGATTATTTATGTATAAAATGAAGTGATGGCAGCAGTGTGAACCAAAACTTTAACCACCTTGCCTTCATCAAGCTGAATAAATTCTTCCTACCAAACCCTTCTAGAACTGACCAGCTTTAACACAGGACAAAACTACAGTTATTGTCAAGTGGCAGTGGCAGCAGAGATTTATTTATTTCTCTGTATCAAACATAAATTCCCTTCTAGAGTGAAACCAGTGCAAGGTGAGCAATGTCCAGTTCATAATCAGGAATTATCCAACAGTGACCTCAGCTACCCAGGGCTAAAAAAGGTAAAATCAGATATATGATTTAAAAAGCAGAACCCCTGAAGATTTCCTAGTACCCATCTATTCTACAGGAATATTTTCAAATGCAAACCAGAGCCTGAGGGTAGCCTGGATCAAGGGTAAATAATTTGCTTGAGGGAGCAAAGGAATCACAGAGAAGTGAATCCCACAGGCTTGAAGTCTTGCTGAAAATTTTTATTTTCAAATTCAAACCAGTTGGAAGCGGAACCATTGGGCACTTCACAACTCAGGGAGTCAGATATTAAAACTAGGCTGTGCTCCTTCTTTTCCAGTGTAACTTCTCCCTGTAATGTGGGTAACACAGGCTGAGATCCCAGAATATTTCAAATTTATACTCCAATATGCTCTTTCTTTGAGATGCTTAATTTTTGTTCTGAGTTATGCATCAATTAAACTCCAATTAATTCATGTCAGCCCCTAAATGTAATAGGAATAGGCACTGCTTTTGTTTCCAAATCACTCCCCTCTGGAAGTAGCAGGAAAAGCAGGTATCATCCTAGCAGGGACACTATTTCTACACTGCTCCAGGCTGTTTTTAGAGAGTAGCATCACTTATTTCCAAAGTAATAAACCCAAATGCTCTAAGTGGCTGACTTGGTGTGGATTATTGCTCTCTGCTGCCTTAGTTTTAATTGAGCTTTTAAAATCTAGATTACAAAGTGAATCCAGAACTCCATGGTAGATAATGAAAGGATTATATTAACCCTCTGTGGGATTGATCAGGTTTATTTTTATTTTCTTTCCCTGTTGCTCTTGCTAACCTACTGATGTTGTGTATTTAATCACAGCCATCAGTCTCTGCAAAGTGCAGTCAGGGATGATTTCTGCAGATGAAATAGTACATTTTACTGCCTTGTTAATAGGTTGGATTTTAATTTTCCAAACAGATTCCTGTTATTCAGCCTGTGCAATTATCATAATGCCTTTCAATGTTACAGCCACAAAAGATTCCCATGAAGATCACTTTACATCTGCAGACAGATGCCTAAAACCCAGTGCTGACATTACCTGTGTCAGGGTTTTAATATCTGACTCTGTGATTTGTGAAGTGCCCAATGGTTTCACTTCCAACTGCCTTGAATTTTAAAACAAATATTATCAGAAAGACTTCAAGTTATTCTTAGGGATGGCTTTGATATTTAGGTCTTGCCTAAAAATTAGGCTTTTGCCCAGTTGTTCATCAATATCCTGCCAGCCCTCTGAACAGCACTTTTAAAGTCATCTTTAAAGGGAGAGGTTGACATTAAAATTCAATTTCAAAGGGTAATATGCTGTTCTTTTAGTCTCATATTCAGGTAGCCAAACTGAAAGGGTTTCTTTAAAAACCTCTTTTTTTGCCTGCTGTTCAGTGCACCTTTGAGATCTTGTCCAGCATGAGAGGACAGTGGGCACAGAGTGATCCCTTTTACAACAGAGTGATAAGTTTAACATTTTGCTTTTAGCCAGCTTAACTTTCTCATTCTGGCAGTGTCAAAATGCTGCAGGCCATGGCATGTAAGAGGAAATGTCATTCTTTAAAAACAGAGCAGATTTTGCTCTCCTTGTGATGTGCGAATCTTTCTCTCTCCCCTTTGGTCACTCCAGCAGGCTATTAAAGCTTAGTCATGGAGCTCCCAAATCCTTCCAAACACAGGTCTGTTTTAAGCTTGAGGATAATTACAGATTCAGAATTTTAAAAAAAAAAACACCAAAACCGAAAAATAAAGTACAAACGACTGAAAAAAAAGAACCTGCAGCCAGGATTTATCAATCTGCTGTTTATGCTGCTGGGCTACCACTGGGGACAAGATTTTTCAATTGCATTTTATTAATACCTTGCAAAACCCAGCAAATAATAATAAAAAAGCCACCCCAAGCCCAGTGTGTTATGTTGAAGAACTGAGAACTATGAAAATCCAAGGATGTGGGCCAGGTTTTATTGTGGAAGAACCTCTGACCAGCTCAGGGAGAGAGGATGAAGTGCAAGTCAGGATTTTCCTTCTGCGGTGCCCTCATTGCTCTGAAGGACCCAGAGCTGGGACATTGATGTGTCTTCTGCTGAAAATAAGTGATTTATTTGTGCCTAGTGCACCATAGGAAGAATATCCATAATAGTTTTTCCTAGTGAGCAAACTGCTGTTGCAGCACATTAGGAATCCATGTGAGTACTCTGTCACTGGTGGCTAATTGCACAAGGACATCAGCAAATTAACTTTTAACCTGTCAGAGTCTATTGAGCAGAGATTGCCAAAACAGTATGATGATAATCCATGGATTAATTTAAGTCTTCCTCAGTTATAGAAACTGGTCCTCTGCTTCCTCTCTGCAAGAAAAAAAACAACACTAAAGCTGCTTGCTGGTCTCCCAAACCTTCTAAATGCAAATAAGACTTCCCAGTGAAGCCACAGCCATGCTTGGAAGGGAATTCCACGGGAAATTTCACACATTTCACAGGATATTCTGATTTGGAAGGGACACACAAGGATCATTAAGTCCAGCTCTTGAGTGAATGGCCCATACAAGGATCAAACCTGAAAACAGAGGTGCTTGAGCTGATGTTTGCTGCCGAGAGGGAATTTGCACACCAGACAACTCCACAAAAAATCCTATTTTGCAAGACCCTCACTGAGACAGGGCATGTTTTCCTTCTCCCCCTTCTCCTCCTGCTTTTTTTCCCAAAGAGCTACAGATGTGAAGCTTCAGGGCTTTGTTCCAGGGAGATCTTGAAGCCTGTAGTATCTCTGCAGGAGTTGTCCCAGGAGTCACACACTTCCCAGGGGATGCTGTGCCTTCCTCGAGCACCTGCCTTTCCCTGGAGCCACAGCAAATCTGGAAAAACTGCCTCTACAAACCGGGATTTGTTAGAACTCTGGGCTGGCACATCAGCTCTCCCTGCCTCAGCTCTAAGGAGCAAGTGAGGCTGTTTGATAACTCTTTTTGTAGCTGGGGATGGGGCTGTGCTAGGGAAAGGAGGAGCTGCTTTGTCATTCCCACAGGGAATTCCTCACAGCCTGGCAAGTTGTCTGCGGGGACAGCTGGACACAGGGAAAGTATGGATGTTACCAACAGTGGGACTATTTCCTTGACAGATGAGAAAATGTTTACCCAAAAAGTGACAGAAATTCTCTGGGTTCTTCATTAATCTGAGAAACAATTAGAAAACTGGTCAAATCTGCAACCCAGAAGATTTCCTGCATAGAGCAATGATGGAGATAAACACATTAGGCATTTTCCTTCTCCTCTGAGACTTGAGAGGAGCTGAATTTAATTAGTTTTAAGTCTCTTCTACTGGGAAAGCTGCAAATAAAAAGTGGTCTCTTAAATCAGATATACAGAACATCTAATTCAGGTCTTTGCTGGTAAGAAGGAGCATTTTATGAAGAACCAAAGCTTTCAAGGCCCTATTCAAACAAGTTGAAAGGCCATTTTGAGCCAGACAATTTCTTGCAGCATCTGGAGTGGAGCATAAACACTCACATCCACGGATGAGCAGAGAAGAATTGGTATAACCACAAAAAAACCTTCAGCCTGCTGGCAGCACAAGGAGTGCTGATCAAAACAGTATTGGAAAGAAAAAACAGCTCCCTCCATGCTCTGGCTTTTCCCAGGAGCCAGGTATGAAAGAAACAACTGAAGAGGAGAGCAGAGCTTTGCTGCAGCACCTCAGCAATTGGGTGTGAAGGCACCCACTCGAACAAGTTCTCTAATTGCAGAGAAGTGCAGAAATGGCCCTCAATAAAACAGGTCATTAACTTGTGTGATGAGCAGGAACTTCATTGGGCAAGGAAACATAAAGTAGGTGTGTGGGGGGGAGATGAATTGGTGAAGCTGGTGGTAACCTGGGATACAGTCAAAGGCAGATAAAAGGTGATCAGGTTTTGAAAACACAGGTTTGTCACAGTTCATGACATTCTAGAGCTGGCATTTCTATACACTTTGTGTATCTCAGATTGTTGTCATATGTTTTCTTCGTGGACAAACCAGATGGACTCCATTGTCTCCTGCCCTGTCAGTCCCCCAACTGGCTGAGGACTGGAGAAAATCCAACTGTTATCCTTCCAGGGTATAAAAAGCATCTAGTGGCAACCTGCTACACAAAAAATTCCACAAGTGTTTCAATATGCAAAGCTTTACTGCTTCATATAAATTGATATCCTGATTTTTTTCCACAAAGGAGTTTTCTATGTTACAAAGCCTTACAATGAACATCATGAATTGCTCAAGCAAGACAACGGATTTATCCTGTTAATGGTATATCTGGGTGTTGCCTGAGGGTGCTCCTGCTGAACATGTTCTTAATGGTTACATGGCATAAAATTTAACTGATAGATATGATTTTGTGGTGTGATAGTTACTTGGAGGCTTTGACTAATGAATTTTAAATGGATGAATTAAAATTCATTAAATATTGACACTGGGAATAAGACATGCCAGCTAAAAATCTCCGGCTGCTTGTAACAGGGGTTCAGAAAGTTAATGGAGCCCTGCAGGTTGTTTTTGGAGGTTTATAAAGAGCTGCCTGGCCCACTTGCTGAATGCTTCAGCAGAGACCAAGCTAAATGTTTCTCCATGCTTTTAGTAATGAGGCTTTTATTGTTTCACTCGGGTTGGGGAGGAGATGAAAAGGAGGCAAAGAATTTTTCTTACCTGAAAGAGGTGAATTACCCCACGAAATGGCAAGGTGACAATTGTACATAAGAGAATGTAATAATTCTTAAAAGCTACTCCAGTCTACTGCACTCCCTCGTGGCTGTGGGGGTGACTATTTTCTGTGATATGCATTTAAACTGCCCAGATTTCAGGGACTTGGCCAATTTACGTCACACACGCTGCTCTCCTGCTGAAGCAGGAGGCACTTTGGAGCTGTGCTTGTGGGTACAACATCGGCCATTCTGTGCCAACTGTTTGGGTTTCATGTTTTCCGTGGGACACACCTTTTTTTTCCTCTCCTGACTACACAGTGTGAATTGAGGGCTGTGTCCGAATCCCTCGCTCGTCTCGGATTAACTTGCCACAGTCTAAATCCGTAGATAAGGTGGTGCCAGAGGTGGAGTTGGACGGGTGGGTTTGCTTACACTGCAGTCCGTAAAAGAAACAAAAGGCCTTGCATGCAAGAAAAGAAAAATGAAGAAAATAAATAAACCAAAGAGGCAAAATCGAAAGCAAACATGAGAATGAGATTCCAAAGCTATTTAAACCAAAAGAGGCTCTAGTTATGGAAACAGAAAAGTCACAGGTTGTATTCAATGCTTTGGATTAGCTCAGGGTGAACAGTACTAAGCTTCTTATTTCACCAGGTGAAAAGGAAAACTATCTGACAGAAACCAGAAAGTGATACTGAAATAATTGGTTTTCAACTCTCTGTAAAATTGCTTCTGCAAAAGAAACCACGTTAACGCATCTAAAGATTTTAATTATTAAGAAACACCTTGCAGTGCTGTGCCAGAAATGTGTATGTACACACTTATATGGAACCCTGAATACTGTGATGTTCACCCAACATATTGCTCAGTAAAGGAACACTCCCTGCTGGTTTAAAGCTCTAAGTCTGCTTTAGTCATGGCTTCAGGAACACATTGCCTTTCACAGACTTCTGAAAAGTTTCCAGGATATTCTACACCATATTAGCATTTATACCAAACATCTTAATTAGCTGCAATTGTTCTTTAAAATGTATTTGAATAGAAGATCTCCTGAGACATGAATGAAACAAAGATATAAATATATTCTTCACGCATTTTGTGCTGAAACAGGTTAAAGTATTACTCAGAAAGCTGCAATATGTGCAAATACATTAGTCCTTTATCTCTGACTTGTTCCAAAACAGGGACACTTTGATTTATATGTCCTGAGATGGCTCCACATGAGCTGTGTCTGTTCCTGGACATTGTTTTCAGTGAGGGCTTGCTCAGGCAGATGTGGGGATGCTCCTGCATGGCCAGGAACTGCCCTCTCCTGCAGGATACTGAGAGGACCAAGCCCACTGACAGGACATTAGGTGTCAGGGACCCAAAACAGCACCACTGGGGAAATGAAGATGCCTGGTAGGAACCAGCTCCCTTCCCTTCAGCAGGTGTGAGCCTTGGTTTGCCCATTCTCTTCCTGGCAGCAAGGACCTGCAGCTGATGTATCCTATCCAAAATCGGGTGTTGTTCTCTCCAGGACCTCAGCCCTGGCTGCTGGGTCACTCAGGTGTCAATCCCTGCCATGTGTCACCCTGACTGCTGTACATGGTTCAAACTGCACCTCCCAGAGTGAGTTCAAAACGTTCTCCTTCTCCTCCCACCCATCCCTGCTGCCTTTGTTAAGGGCATTTGTCTCAACAGTCGTTTCTAGCGCTTATCAGCCTTGTAGGATCATACCTTGGACTAGGAGGGTGAATTGCCCATGGAAAAGCTCCTTTTGCATCTCAAAGTGTAAAATGAGCTTAAAAAACTCCCTTTGAAGGAGAGGCCTCCTGTCTTAGAAGTCTAAGTGAGGAGATATGAACCTCTTGGTGATTCAGGGACCACCCTGGTCATCAGGGGCACCCACCAACCCTTCGGTGTGGCGTGAGCCTTGTCCCTGTGGCAAATCCTGCTCAAGGGAAGACGATCAGGGTATCTACAGGAGAGCCACCTCAGGGTTTAGGACATGGCCAGGACAAACAGCCCCAGGGCAGGCAGCCAGAGGAAGAGGGTTGGCAGCTTCAGGAACAGACTCCAAGTCCCTGCTCGTGCCTCGCTTTGTTTGCAGTGTTTTTGGGTCAGTAAATGGGTGTTTACACTCGATTTTAATGATTGATTCTTTCTCACAAACTGCTGGAATGCTCAAGGATTGATTTATACACAGCATTTCCTTTGTTTTCCCTCTGCCCTTTCAAATTGCTCATTACACTTCAGTGGAGCTATAACCAGAATTTCTTTGGCTCCATAATCTTCTTTTACAGTGGCATTCATCACCTTTCAGGAGTTCTCCTGAATGCTTTGAAGTGCATCCTTCAGCACAGCTTGTAAACCCCTGATTCTGAAAAAAATTGCTCTGTAGAGCAAGAGGAAAATCACACTTGGGGATTTGGACATTCATTCCCGTGTTACTCAAAGGGATGACGTTAATTCCACATTAAAATAAAAAAAACACACAAAGTCAAAACAAAAAAACAAACAACAAAACCCCCCAAACAAACAAGCAAAAACCAAAACCCAAAACAAACAAACCCCCCAAAACAAACAAAACAAAAAAACCCACAAAGCAAACAAAAAAACCCAAAAAACCAAATAACCACAGACCCAAACTCAAATAAACAAACCAAAACAAAACAAAAAACCCCAAACACAAAACAAAAAACAAAACAAAAACACAAACAAAAAAAACCAAAAACCAAAATCCCAGGTGTGTTTTCTTCCATTCCAACCCAATCTCTGCTTGAAGTCTTAAAGATCAAGCAGAAACTCTTTGAGAAATTAATTGCCCTTGTTGCGCACTGCCCTACTAAGCAGCACTAATTGGACTGTGGGTGAAGCACTTCCCTGTTCCTATTAATAAATTATTTGTTATTAGAGCCAGAAACGCCTGCTGAGAATTCAGCAACACACAACCTACACTCCAGCAAAGAGAACTCCAGCACAGTTACCCCCCCATTCCCAACCCTCATCCTGCCGGGAGCACAGGAATGCTGGAAGGGGCTGACTCACCTGCTCAATGTCGCTGTTTTTCCTGGATTTGTATATAAACTCCCCAATGGCTACAAACACTGACAGAACCAGCCCTGCAGCCAGCACGATGAAGATGCCCCCAATGTTCTCCACCCCGAGGGCACTGGCTTCTTTGCTGTCCTCCTCAGGGCACCCATTGCCTCTCCACCACTTCTCCTTCATCATGTGCAGCTTTCCTTCCTCCTGGAGCTGCAGGATGGCAATGGTGATCTTGTCTCTGTAAGGAGATCCTGCAAGGGGAGAGCAAGGCCTGTCAGTGGCACCATCTGCAGCCAAAGTGCTGCCTCATCACAAGGTTGATTATTGCTTGTTTTCTCTATGGCACAGGTGGGAAGTTGGTGTCCGCCCTGGGGACTTAAAACCAGAAGGCTCCACTGGTGCAGTTATTTGAGAATTCATTATCATTTCTAAGGTCTCCTCCTGAGGTTTATTTAAGCCTTGGCAGTGGGTTTTCTTGCTCAGTAATTCCTCCATATCATATTTGAATATTGCTTTGGGCATCCTTGGAGAATTTCCGCTTTGCATCTCCTCTCTTGACTTCAACATCTGTTTATTTTTCCTACTGCATGTAAATGAGTGGCTGCTGAGAAAAGTCCACAGTCACACAGAGACTTTCTCCTCTCGTTTATACCTGGATCAACCCACAACTCCACTTCAACTACTTATAAGAACGTAGGGTTGCCTAGTCCTTTTTTGCTGTGACTTGCAACTATTTCATGCTTTGCAGGCCAACAACAGCTTGGGAAATGATGTGTGTGCAGGTCCTGCAGCACTAATGGGCCTGTACAGTAACTGGGGCGTCACACTGGGTGGTTCAGTCTGTTTAGATTTGCCTCTCACACACTCTGCTCTGGCTCTCTCCATCCTCCCAAATCTCTGCAGTCTATGCTTGGGAGAGAGACTTTTCTTTATGGGACCAGAGTTTTATGACAGCAAGCAGGACAGGGTTACAAGAATGGTTCTGTAAGTCTATGAAAGGCTCTTTGGCTCCACCCCCAAATCCTGCCATGTTGGACTTCCTACAACTAGAAGCATTTAGTGTCTGGGCTGAAATACAGTAGTGAAAGCCCTTTGTCCACGTAGCTGACTCCTGTCCATCCTTTCCTCTCCTTTAGCACATCAGTGAGACCATGCAGGACAAGGGGGAATGGCTTCAAACTGACTGGTTGGTTTAGGTTGGATATTAGGAAAAAATCACTCCCTGGGAGGGTGGGGAGGTCCTGGCACGGGTTGCCCAGAGAAGCTGTGGCTGCCCCATCCCTGGAAGTGTCCAAGGCCAGCTTGGAGCAACCTGAGATTGTAGAAGGCATCTCTGCCCATGGCAGGGAATGGAACCGAGTGACCTGTAAGGTTCCTTCCGACCCAGCCCATTCTCTGATTCTGTGATTCCAAGCTTTTCTTAAGCTGCCATTTCACCAAAAAAGTCACATTTTGCTGCAAATTAAAGCTGTTGCAACTCTCAACATGATCAAGGTAAACAAACTTTTAAGACAGATCATGTGCCAGAATTCCAGAGAACTTGTGGTCCACATAGACACAGACTTCTTAGAAAAATCTCACTAAGGCACCACTGTTGTGTCTTTATACATCAAAACAGCCTTGGAAATTCGGCCTCACAGCTTCAGGTTTCTTTCTTATATTGCTGTGCAGGACATTATTAAAAATAATTGTACCATGAACCCAAGTGCCCCTCCCTGCTTTCCATTTCCTTTAGCCCCCAGCCCTGTCTGAGGAGAATCAGCAGGACAAACATTGCAGTTCTTCATTTGTTGTGCCAACACTCAGCTGTTTTTCAGTGCATCCTACTGCCAGCACCAGGCCATGCTGTGACCACAGATGCCAAGAGACGCCTGTCAGACTATCCAAAATCCATCTGGGAAGCCAGCACTCAGCAGCCACTGCTTGAGGTAGCCAGCTTTGAAAGGAAAATATGCCTGCTGTAAGAAGAGATGATTTGTATGCTCGTTATTAAAGACCCCAAAATAACACAGCAGAAAACAAACCAGAAACACCTTCACAACTGGCTTTACACAGAGAAGTGAATTATTGCCAGTGAAAACAGAAGAGAGAGAAGAATTGTTTCCAACTTAGGAGCTATGTGTGGCCCTGATTGACTGTGGGACTCATATATTTTCCCCTGTCTGAAGGGACAGAGCTGTTGGGTAAAGTGGAGCAGGCAGAGTCACAACACAGGATTTGTGGGGATGTTCATCCTTTCTCTGATAAGTTTGTGTTGCCATCACCATTGTCACAATTCACCCTGAGGGTAACAGGTACTTCCATATTTCTTTGTGCTTTTAAAGTTTGTCAGGTGTGCCTGGAGTGCTGGGTTGGTGGTGTTTTATTGGTGAGGTAAAAAAACAAACACAAATCCATCTCAACGCCTCTTTGAATATTCAGCACATCATTTCTGGCCTCTGAGCTATTAACAAACTACCTCTTAAGCCAAGAACTGCATTTATCTCCTTTCTTAACACTCTCCCAAGTAACTGGTAATAGCTTTAGTGTTGGAATTACCTGCATCAGCACTCTCAGTGATACTGGATTTGGAGAACCTTCAAAAATTATCCTTTCCTGTGTCTTTGGGAGCCATTTAGTGTTATTCAGCTCATTCACTGGAAATTTTAGAGTGCAAGTCATATTTTGCTGCGGGAAACCCTGGTCCTGAGGTTGTATATTCTCCTGAAGGAACAACTTCAGGAGACCAGTTAAGACTTGCTGAAACTTTGAGGCCAAGGGTCACAGACAAGCCTTTTTTGTCTCTTTTATTTTCCATACAGCCTCTACAATCAATACTCTGGAATGCTATGAGAAAAATAACAGAGCCTTTGGGGTCCACCTGCATAGTGGAAGGTTTATCTTGTTCATGAAATCAATCCTTTATAAGATGCTGGATGGTACTGAACTATTTCACAGGGCTTGAGGGTATTTATTCCCCTGAATTTTGCTAGGCTTCCTTAAGAAAAAATAAAGGTGCATTTATCATACAAGAAACATCTTATAAATATATTTCACAGCTGTTATTTCCAATGGATGCACTCTCTCTGAGGATTACCATCTGTTCCAATTATTCCTTCATTGTTCTTGCTTTAAAGCGTGGCAGCTTTATAACTGCAGTGAAACTCTTGCCATGCATTTGTCTTTCTTCAGGATTTTAGCTTTTGTATAATTTTCCTCGGGGTGTGAAGGCTGTTCTCACAAAGCCAGTGGAAAAAATACACTTTAAATGTTGTCTGTGTGATGATCCGTCTGAGCTACTCAGCAGCAGAAAGAATGACAGTTCAAAGTGCAGGGGTGTTTCTCCCTTATTTATATCAGCTCTACCAAGCAGTGGATGAACCAGGCCCACCACCTGGTCTAGTGGAAGGTGTCCCTGCCCATGGCAGGGGGTGGAATGAGATGATCTTTACGGTCCCTTCCAACCCAAGCCATTCCATAATTCTACCTGCACCCCAAAGAGATGCATGAGATGGATTTCTGATTCATTTTATGACCCCAAAGCAACACATAACAGTGAGAATCAGCTGCAAGGTTCTGCATCAATCTCTCTGAAGTCTTTCCAGTAGACCTTTTCTAGCATATCCTTTTTGAGATATGCTAGCAGAGCCCTTTTTGAGATCTGATTTTAGAGAATTAAAATTTGTGTCAGTTTTTTGTGCTGTATGCTTGGGAATAATCACAGAATCACAGAATCAGTTGGGTTGGAAAGGACCTCCAAGATCATCAAGTCCAACCCTTGATCCACTACCACTGTGGTTCCCAGACCATGGCACTAAGTGCCACATCCAGTCTCATCTTAAAAAACTCCAGGGACAGAGAATCCACCACTTCCCTGGGCAGCCCATTCCAATGCCTGATTACCCTCTCTGTAAAGAATTTCTTCCTAATATCCAACATAAACCTCCCCTGGCAGAGCTTAAGACCTTGCCCTCTTGTCTTATTGATAGTTGCCTGGGACAAGAGAGCAACCCCCACCTGGCTACACCCTCCTGTCAGCACTGGGGAGCCAGAATTTTTACTGTTCCATAGAATCATAGAATCACAGGATGGTTTGCATTGGAAGGGACCTTAAAGATCATCCAATTCCACTGTCCTGCCACGGGCAGGGACACCTTCCACTAGCTCAGGTTGCTCCAACCTGGCCTTGGACACTCCCAGGGATGGGGCAGCCACAGCTTCTCTGGGCAAACTTTGCCAGGGCCTCCCCACCCTCCCAGGGAAGGATTTCCTCCCAGTATCCCATCTAACCCTGGCTTTGCCAGTGTGAAGCCATTCCCCCTTGTCCTGTTTCTAGGAGCCCAGGACTGACTCAGATGGCCACCTCAGCTTCTGGGTGAGCTCCAATACAGCTGGGCCCCAAAGCACCTTACCAATGGGGGTTCCCACGCCGTAGCCTTTGGAGTCGATGAGCCCCCCGATCTGGGTGAGGTTGCAGTTCCTCTGGGTCACGTACTCGATGCTGGTGGACTCCATGAGCAGGGCATAGTCTGTGGTGAGCACCCTCTGGATCCCCTCGTCGTTGTTCTTCACCAGGGCCGTCTGCTGCCGGCTGCTCATGAATGCCCACATCTTCTCGTACGTGGAGATTTTGGATTTCTGAGCGGGGAAAGGAGGGCAGAGAGTCACACCAGCACCCAAATTGCACTTCTCAAATACTCCTCGACCTGGATCACAGGAAAGGTCCTGTATCATAGATAGGTCCTTTCACTCCACCTCAGTTTCTCCAGCCCTCGAGTTGCAGCTTCATGGCTTTTGGGTACCCCTGGGCGTGGGGGTGTCCCCAGGGCAGGTGTCTGGCCAGGCCAGGTCAGGGCTTCAGAGCTCCCAAAAAAAGGGGCAGAGTTACCTCTAGAATGTTATGGCAAAGGTGCTTTTTCCTTAAATGTACTGTAACGCAGGTGGAGCGCAGGGATGGAGTAACTTTGCCCAGAAATCCCTGCTCCTGCCTTCCCCTAATTCCCAGGTCTCTCCCTGTGTCTCCCTGTGTGTGTGCTTAGCTCAGGAGGTATATGCAGTATTTTACAGCCTGAGGGAGGCAACGCTGTACCCTCGCAGAGCACAGAGTCTTCCTTTGGCATAAAGAAGTACCTGTCACATTTATTGTACAGAGACCCACTCCAGGATTTTTTATTTTAAATTTTGTACAGCACAAAGAGCTCCTAATCTTGTGAGGATCTGGAGGGGCTTCTGCAAAAAAAAATAAAAGCACCTTTTATTTGTTTGTTTGTACTGTGTGTGTTTACAAGTGTGAGATGTATTTTTCATGCATCTTTCACTGTGTCACCTTCACTCTGCCAGGGACTCCATCCCCAATTTCTGTACAAAATTAGTGTACTTTCCCTTGTGTTTGTGTACACTTGTATTTCAGGCACAAGTAAGCCAGCATGTGCAGTGTATAAATATTTAATCACCTCATCTGAAATGTTTCTTTTAAAGGCCTATACATTCTTTTAAGCCTACACATATTTCAGCCTGAGGGATTAATGGTGCAAAAAGAAAATCAGTGTAAAGCTGAAAACAGCTCTAGGAATTTGCTTGAACTTCTCATATTGAACTTCAGAAGTTATTTCCTGTAAAACCACATGGAAGCAACAGGTTTTGAGGTTTTGTCTCTGATGGTGGGTTTGACTTCAGAATATCAATGGCAGTGACCGTCTTTGGGCATGGAAGAGCTCTCGAGTCAAGGGATTTTCCCAGAGTCTTTCAGAAGATGGCACAGCTGGTTCCTGCTGCCTTATACTCCTGAGGAGAGTCTGGTACTCGCCTTAGAAAGCTCCCAGGAATATCTCCACGTGGGTTTCCATCTTAATGGAGATGTCAGCTCATCCTTTCAAGAACTGTCTATAACGGAAACCACTGGAGTTTATGCCTTTCTTTGAGCACAGGAACGTTTCTGTTCAGCCACACGAGAGCCATTACAAGGGTAGATCACCCTGGGCAGCTCCAGCAGGGACAGACTACACAAAATCCCAGAATTCCAGAATAGCTGGGGTTGGAAGGGACCTCTGGAGATCACCCAGTCCAATCCCCCTGCCAAGGCAGGGTCACCTGGAGCAGGTGACACAGGGACACATCCAGGTGGGTTTGGAATGTCTCCAGACAGGGAGACTCCACACGTTCCCCTGGCAGCTGTTCCTGTGCTCTGCCACCCTCCATGGAAAGAAGTTCTTCCTCATAGTGAGGGGGCACTTGCTGTGTTTCAGTTTATGGCCACTGCTCCTCATCCTGTCACTGGCACCACTGAAGAGCCTGGCACCATCCTCTGACAGCCCTTGGAGATATTTGTGTGGGCTGATGAGATCCCCTCTTAGTCTTCTCTTCTCCAGACTAACCACAGTCTCACACAGTCTCTCCTCATCAGAGAGATGCTCCAGACCCCTCATCATCTTTGTGGTCTCTGCTGGACTCTCACATCTATCACAGTATTGACACATTCTGGATGAGAGTTATACCTTTTTGTCTCATCAGGGCTTCTGGTTAAAGCAGGGCAGAGGCTCAGGCTGAAGCAGCTCATGTTATTTTGCCCCAGATGCTGCTTCCCCACAGTGTCTCATCCCCTTCAAAGGCACTGCATGTTTGACTGTCTACAAACACCATCCTTAGATGCTCCAGGGAGAAGCCTGACACCAGTTCATCCCGTGCTTAACTTCCCTGCTGAGACTGCTGATGGAGCTGCTAATTAATTCTGACTGTCACAGGATTTTTAGGCATGTATTCTATATTTATAGCTTGCTGGCTTTTACATTGACATTTTATGAGATAATCTATTTTGCAGGTAATTAATACTAATAATTTAAAAAAAAAAGAACACAGTTATCTACAAAGCAATTAGCCACAGAAAACTGTCTTTTACTTACTGATGAGTTCATGTGTTTATGCGGCCCTTGTATTAAGAGTCTGTGTAATATTGACCATGGAGCACTTAAAAAAGGGACAAATAAAGTTGCATTTGGATTGCTGGCAGTATTATCAGTGTGCAAATGTGACTTTCAGAAGGTGAAGCAGAATTTTCCAGCCAAGTGGCTGGAAGAAAATGAGATCCCACCCTGAAGCAACCTGGAGGAGAATATCCCCAGGCTCCCTTCAGATCCCCCCATCACAGGCAGGTGGGTTTGGCCCTCACAGCAATACAGCTGTGACTGTTTTTCCATGTGCCTTGGGGGAAAAACCTCCCAGCTTTCGTACTGGATTTGGGTAAATGATGTATTTACCTACTCTGCTAATCCTGCCAAATGCTGTGATTCCTCCTCACTGTTTATCCTGGAGCGCCGGGAGTCTCTGACCGGCCAGGCCTGGCTGGTGCCATCTTACCTTGAAGAAGGTCATTGTGGATCCATCTCTAACAGCCCCATACTCTATCTTGGTTTGCTTTGCCAAATCATCTGCTGAATCGATGGGGGATTCCATCCTCTCCACGGTCAGAAAGGCAGCCAGGTTGGCAGTATAGGATGAGATTATGATTAAGGTGAAAAACCACCATATTCCTCCAACTATTCTGGTAGAAAGAGCTTTGGGCATCAGCTCTGATCCTGTTACGATACCACCAAAACAAGCATATTAAAATGATGCTGAGAGATGCCCTTCCTGAGATGCCACAGACGGTTTTTAGGCACAGAATGCTTTTATGAGCTGTAGGATGATAAAATGATTTAAACAATAATCTCACAGATGCACAGCTAACATTTATAATGGGAACACACTGTGAAGGGGATGTATGCCATGATACATGACAAATGGAATTATCCTTGGGTCTAAGCCCCTTTACATCCCTGAGCTAACCGTCATTGTAATATTAACCTCTTCTGCCCCCAGCAGGCTATCCTAGTATTTTTGGTTGTTTCCTGAATCCTTTTTTGCCTGTACGCTGTAATCAATTTTTAAACCAGGGATCTTAACAGAATCTTACAAGCTGCCTGACAGAAATATCTTACAGGAGAAACCTGCCCTGTGCATCCTATTGACATATCTGAGCAGAGACAGGGAGATCAATGCAGTCCCAGTGAACTCATCAGCTGTGTGAACCTCAGCTCCAGCCCTAGAAAACCTCTTTTTATAAATGTGAGCTTCACATTTGAAAGTTCAGGGGGTGAATGGACACATCCTTTGGATCTACAGGGCAAAGTTTTGGATGGTGTCTTTAACACTCATTGTTGCTGAAAAGGGTTTAGCAGATCTGCCTGAAGGTCACACCTTATGTTTTGCTTCTGTTCAAATGTTAAATCCTCAAGCAGTGTCTCCAATTCTCCAAGTTTTCAAAGTAAAAAGCTACCTTGGCTCTGAAGTGCATTGTTTAAACTGTCATTGCCATAAAACCCCACAGAGCAGCACGTGTGCACCAGAATGGTTTCTAAACAGCTCAGATCACCTGTATTTAAGGCACACAAGTATTTCTAAGGATTCTGATACAAATTTTGTGCTCTTTTTTTTTAGGTGCATCCCCACTGAACTCTCCTCATTATATGGGTTACCAAAATCTGGTTCAGCAAAGCTCCTAGGCAGTCACCTGAGTACTTTTTGACTTCAAGGTTAAGCCTTTGCATAATTATTTTCCTGATGAAGGATGGACTTAAGAAAACACTTAAGTGCCTGTGAAGGGAGATCTCAGCACAATAAAGCTTTTGATGTGACAAACATATTTTTATTCCTGGAAAAACATGTTGATATATTATCTCTCCCCAGCTATTTCACGAGTTCTGCAAGAAATTTCAACATGTTGCAGAGAATATTTTTAGACTTTGCAAAAACTTCGAAAGTGACTTTTGGGGCAGAGACTGAAAAGGTAAAAACTTCCCAAACAACTAGCAAATACATCTACCTTAGCTTTGTAAACACATAGACAGGTCCTTAAAGTCAAAGCTAAGCATAGCCCAAGGGGTGACAGAACTGTCAAACTGTGAGAGCAGTCTAAAAGCAAAAACTCTCACTTTACATTTTCGAGGCCAAATGTACTTGTTTCCAGAGCTGTAGCTCTGTCTGGGTTTATATTTGTGGTCTGCCGTACTTTCTAGCTTTTCAGAATCGATTTTTTTTAAAATACAATGAAATATTTTCTCTCACTTTTTCTTTTGGTGTTATTGCTTTTAAGCTTAGACAGCGACACAAATAGAATTTCTGCTCTTGGACCCTGATGCAATACCTGAGTCTGACACCCCAGGAATGCACAACAGCAGGTACCTTGCAGACCCCTGAACCAGCAGCCCTGAAATCTGTCAGTGGTGCACAAGAGGAGGTGAAGAAGCCCTGAGTGCTGCCCTTGTGGGGTGAGACACCAAACCTCCTGTGGTCTCCTACAGCAAAATACGGTTTGTGGAAAGCAGCAGAGTACATTCAGGTCACTTAAGCTTTGAACCCACAGCCTGCTAATTATGCAGTGAGTGACTGTTTGGGGAGGAGCAGAGCCCACCGTGGGCAGGGACACCTCCCACTAGCTCAGCTTGCTCCAAGCCCCGTCCAACCCGGCCTTGGACCCTCCCAGGGATGGGGCAGCCACAGTTTTTCTGATGTGTGGCCTCACCACCCTCACAGCCAGGAATTCCTTCCCAATATCCCATCTAACCCTGCCCTCTGGCAGTGAGAAGCCACTCCCTCTTGTCTTGTCACTCTCGGCTCTTGTAAAAAGTCCCTCTCCGTCTTTCCCATAGTGTCCCTTCAGGTCCTGGAAGGCCACAGTTATGTCACCCTGGAGCCTTCTCTTCTCCAGGGGAACCCCCCCAGCTCTCCCAGCCTGGCTCCAGAGCAGAGGGGTTCCAGCCCTGGCAGCATCTCCAGGGCCTCCTCTGGACTCTCTCCAGCAGCTCCACGTCCTTGTGCTGTTGTTCCCCAGGGCTGGAGGCAGCTCTGCAGGGGGGTCTCACCTGAGGAGGCAGAGGGGCTGGTTCCCCCCCTCTCCTGCTTCCGACGCTGTGGGATCAGCCCAGGATACAATCCATGCTCACCCCCTTCACCCTACACACTCTCCTGAACCAGATACTCCTGGTCTGACCCGCTCCCTGGCTCAACTGGGGCTCTGAGGGAAAGCTTTCCTTGCTGAAAGTGCTAATTTCTCTGAATGAATTGGATGAAATGTGCCCTGTTTGGATGCTTTCAGAATATGAATAACACATCCAAGATTTCCAGGGGAAAACAGGGGAAGCAGCATCTAAATAAAAATGTTGCCAGCAAGACTCGGGGGCAGAGACAATACTTGCTGAAGTCTCTCTAGTGCCTTTTTATGGCAGACATGACAGCCAATCCTGATCCAGACTTTGCTCACGCTCTGTAGAAAAGAGAAAGTCTGATCATCACATTTTAAAATTTAAAAAAAACAAGTGGCTTCCAATCAAGCACAACAAGTAGCTGCTGCCAACAGGAAAGAGCCCAACGCTGGACGCAGAGTTTCCCAACCATTCCCATCATGTCCAAACTCTTCACATTGACAATGATGCACAGACAGTCACACGCACCACAAGTTTGTACATGGAAACATTTGTGTTGCCTTACAAATGTTTGGGTTTTTTCTTTTTCTTTCTTTCCTTTTCTTTCTTTCTTTGTTTTGTTTTGGTTTTAATCTCCTTAAAAGACAAGCAGAGTCTGGTTGGGGCTGACTGTCATGTACCCAAGGTAGTGGTAACGAGCAGACACTGCATCCCACAGTTTGCTGTGGGTGATGGTAAACTCCAAAAAAGGCAGTACATGGAAACACAAAATCCTGGGGCACTTTCACACACAGGGCAACCACAGTTAGATACACACACCTGCCTGATACTGTAAAACCTCAGCCTGTGTTTTACTGATAAATTGGAAGGAAAACAAACGGGAAAAGCGATGCAGAAATGCTCTTCTTTCATCCAACCTCCTTCAAAGTAATTTCTGTGGGGAAGCTCTGTGTCCTCTAAATATATTAGTGCACCACTAAAAGCAGGTGCATCCTAGGTTCAATACCAACTTTATTCTCTACCATAGCTAGGAAAAAAATCCTCCTCATGTTTTTCATGTGCTTTTTTTTTCACTGCTACTCATGTCTGTTAAAGAGGAAAGAATAAACTGTACCTGTATGAATGCAGAGATGGTTTTATATTCTTTACTTTAATGCTTAGGAATTAAATACCAAGGTACTGCTGGGCTTTTCTCTGGATTCCTTTTTGGTTGTTGTTGTGAGGTGGCTGGGGTTTTTTTGGGTTTTTTTTGTTCAGCTTTGATTCAACTTGAAATGTTTGTCAGAAAATATTTTCATTCTTTTCAGTGGAGCCCAGTTTTGGTGAATAGTGACTTAATTGGAAACATTAGAACATAAGCAAGTGTGTTTAGTACAGATATCTGACTTCCCACATGGAGTAAACTTCACTGCCCTTCCTTGTCAACTGAGTAAAATGTCAGCTCTTTCCAAAATCATCAGCAACAGAGACTTGTGACAGGGATAAGGCTCCTAGAGTTGGATGCCTTTACAGAAGGATGGGGCTCATACCTGCAGAAAAGCCATAAAAAAGGGTTTGGGTTTGGTTTTGAACAATGAGTTTGACAAGTGTCAGCAAACTTAACAACCCTTCTGAAGAAAGAGCATCTTTCCTTGTTGGGCAGATAGAACAGTTTTTTTAGGGTAGCTAAGGCTGGTTACTGTTGGGATGGAGCCCAACATTCTCCTATTGCCAAACCTCTTATACCAATAAACTCAAACATGAAGCACTTCATAGCCCTCTTACAAATATTTTCCATTTCAGCTCCAGAAACTCCCGTGTGGCCCTGTCTGCTTCCCTTTCTCTCAGACGCTTCCCCTCCTTCCTCCTGCTCTGGGTTCCACGGTTTCCTCTCCTCTGCCTGCTCCCGGTTGCAGTGGCACATCCTTTTCTTCCCTTCTTCTGTCCTTAGCCTCTCTGAGATCAGGTTTTACAGTATAAGTTGTATTTACAGAGGGTGGAGTTTACCAGCACAGAAGCCCTTGAGCAGACTGTGGGACGTGTGCGATAACGAAGTGTAACCGGTGTACCTTGCTGCATGAGAGCTCCAACTCCAAACCAGAAACTATTTAGTAAAGTAAAATTGTTTTCCACCACATCTGAGTCTGGGTTGCACGGGTGGGGGTTATACCACTCGTATGGTGTAAACCTGTGGCAGTCAACAGAAACAGTCTGTAAACAGCGAGTACACACAGCGAGCCTGCTGAACACCGCGCGGGGAAGGGAGGGGGGAGAGGGCACAAGGAGGAGGAAACCTCAGCCGAAAGGGTGTCCTCGGGACATCTCGCAGCTGCCTCATGCCTGGATCTAGGACAGGGCTACACCTGGATCTAGGATAGGGCTATTCTCGTGTAGAGCCCTCAAGGGAGAGGCTGCAGCCCTGCTTGCTCCGCTGACAGGCATCTGCAGGGCCCGGGGGACAACTGGAAGCCACGTAGCTGCTCCTTGGGAGAGCATGTAGGAATTGGGAAGGAGTAGCAGCCTTCTAAAAGCAGCCAGAGTGAGCTGTCTGTGGTTGAGATGATTCCAGCAGACATCCTCTCCCTGAACAGAAAGCTGCCCACCACTGGAAGGCATTCAGGGCAACTGCAGGGCCCGAAAGCCACAGGGACACGTGTCTGTCACTGCTGAGAGAGAATTCTGCCTTTAGTGGGAGAACTTGTGGTCTAACTACACACTGTGTCCCTCCTGCTCTGCACAGCACCTGGCAGGACAATGTGAAGAGCCACTTCTCCCCAAGGCACCTTTGCCTGCTGTTGTTTCCCACTGCTGCGTGGCTTCCTGCATACTCCTCATAAAGTTTAGGAATATTCTTTGACAATGTCATGCCAATGCATTCTAATTACTGCTCCAACAATATAAATAAGCACTGAGTTTGCTCAGCTGAAGTGATGAATTCTGGTAAAAACAAACCCACTAACTGGAGCAGAGTGTGGGGTGCCATCAGCTGCACAATATCACTGCCACCACAATGAGAGTCTCAAAAATCATGACAAAACATGCAGTTTTCAGGTTCAAGACACAACAGCTCTGCACACAACCCTTAAAAGAAAAGCAGTTACCAAGTTATGTGTTTCAGATTTATGCCAGAACAATGGAAGCAGGTGTTGTGTAGTAACCAAATTGTTCCCAGCTCTGTTCATGCACACCTGGGGAAACACATCCTTAGCAAGAGCCCCACAATTAGGATCAGTAGGTTGCTGACAGCCATAGGAGTGAAGAGGTCCCCTCCACAGCATCCCAGAGTGCTCACAGAGACTTCTTACTGTAAGAACTGTAAGAAGTTCTCTGCCTAACCTGCCCAGGAATCCCAAGACTGGGATCTTGCAGAGTTTCAGACAACCACCACATTCAGTAGGTTGGATACAAACATCTCCATCGTGGAAAGAGTAAACCAGCCATTGCTGGGAAGTGGCAATAAAATTCTGGCAGCAAAACTCTTTCTGCCAGACTGGAAAGATTTTTACAGCTCTGGGCATATATTTTAATGTGTCAGTAGGGTATAGATCTCCTTTCCACCTCTAAACAAAAGCTGATTTTCTGCTCGTGTTCCTATTGCTGTGCTGAGCTATAAGAAGAGGCTGGTTCACAATTCAGCTCTATTTCACTGCTCAGATCTTCTCTTTTCCTGGCCTTTTTCCCATAGTTTTCTCCCTCTTCAGCAATAGCTGTGCTGAGGTTTCTGATAAAGATGAGATGCTCAAGGTCACCTAAGCACCTTTTTAGCACAGGCTCTGTGTGACATTATTCACCTCAGCTACTTGGCTCTCCCTTCATTGACGCAGCAGCACAGCTGACATGGCATTAGCAGGAAATTTTGGCAGAAAACACCTGGTTCATTCACTGTCAGTGTACTTGGAACAGAGCTTTGTCAATCTGCAACCCTTCACAGTGATAAAAACTTCAGTGTTTGAGTTTAAAAATTAATGTTACTATTACAGGGCTACCCAAGGCTCAAAGACAAATGAGAAATTATTCAGCTGCTGAGAAGTCAAAAGAAATAACAGGAAGATTATCCCAGTCTATGGAAATTATTCCCTGGTATTTGTCTTCCATGAACTAATGTAAAAATACAGTTAACTGTTTGATTTACTGTGGCAGTGCTAAAAAGTGGATGGTTCCTGAGGTTCTTAAAACCAATCTAACCAATATTTGCTGAAAGACTTTGCAAATCTTACAGAAATCTTGATGCATTTGGAGATATGAGCAGGTCTAGATGTGGGCAGCAAGAAGGGCTTAGCTTAAAATTTGTAAATCTAAATTAACGTGACACGTGAACACAATTTTTTGTACTTCTTCAACCCACGCAGTTGCATTTTAACAGAGCACTGCTTTTAGGTATCAGCTCAGGGAGAGCACTTGTGACAGAAAAAAACTAAGCATTCAGAAAATGATATTTTTTGCTGAACTGAGGCATTCTTTTTCTCTTTTCCTAAAAGAGGTGGGTTATAAAAATGAAATCTATTGATTTGTTCCCGTTGGCTCCGCTTGATCTGTTTCTGTTGTTGCAAGTCTGGGGTTGTGCTGTGTGTTGTGAACATGTGTGTGGTGCCTGTACCTCTAGTGACATGTGAGCCTTTTAGCTAATTTTAGCCATTAATTGGCCATTAATTGTAGCCATTAATTGGCCATTAATTTTAGCCGTTTAATTTAGCCATGTTTGATGAATAGGCAGAGGCCTTAGAGGTTCTTGTGTTGTGAAACACTGCAGCAGGAGCCCCACCAGGAGAGGAGCTGCAGCATGAGCTCACCACTCCTTAGTTATCTGTTAATCAGATCCCCTATAAATCCTCCAGCTGCAGGAAAAGCAAATAAACACACAGACTGACTTCAATCGGTGATCACAACCCACCAGGAGACACAGGTCTGTAGGGAAATTGGGCTTCATCGGTTATGCTGCTCCTGGAATTACTGTTTTTTTAACAGAACACAGCTGGAAAAGGGCAAACCTATGGATTTACCAAAAGGCTGTATTTTGGGGCAATGTTTAACAGCCAAGAAACAAAAGCAAATAGGCAATGATTTTTTTACCATGGTTCATTTCCTTTCACATGTCTGTCAGCAGACCAAGCACCCTGATACCTATTTAGTCTTCCAAAGTTGATGCCCTTTTTTAAAAAAATAGAAGCACTAAGGGTAACTTGGGTTTTGTTTTCCCTTCCACTGTGCTGAGCAATTGTGGGATATTTCCAGTCTTGGCACACAACTGCTGAAAAGTCAATCTGTCAGAGTCGAGCAGATTTAATATTAGTCATGAATGAGATCATGATTTGAGTACAGTAGGAGTTATTATTTATGGCACAGTGAGCCACTAAGAGCTTGTGGGAAGTCATAACTAATTGTACACAGCCCCACAGCTGCAAGGGATGGATCAACCCCTCTTTTACCTGGGGCCAACACTGATAACTTAACCCATGGCCCCTCCTCCTTTAATTCACAGAATCATTTAGGTTGGAAAAGACCTCTAAGATAATCAAGTCCAACCTTGGACTGATCACCACCAGGTCAACTGGATTGTAATTCCTTTCTCCTTCTTTACACTCTCAGTGATTTAAAGGAAAAAAAGCAAATCCCACAAATGTCTCTGCTTTGGTATCAGTTAAAAAACATGGAAATGATCAAAGCATTCACACAGGTTTGGCCCCCTGGGACCAGGGTTGTTCAGTGGGCCATCGGGAAATGTGTATTTGAGGCCAGTCTCCCTCAGCAGAACTGCTTGTGTGAGCTAAGGCGTTGCAGGGTTCTGTCTCTTGATTAAAAGAAAGCACTGAATTGGAGGATGAGCAGAAAGAGCTTAATTTGACCTGGTTCACACAGAAGTGAAAGTCAGACCCAATGTGCTGAATTATTAGAATTAATGGTTCAGATGACAGCTGGTTTATGACCTTTGAATCTGGGATATGTACGTGTACATTGGAATATATACATTGTTGTTGACTTCTTAAAGTTGAGCGCTGTCATCTGCAATAAAAACTGCAGCATTTCTGTTACTTTCATAGAATCACAGAATGGTTTGGGTTGGAAGGAGCCTTAAAGTTCACCCAGTTCCACCCCCTGCCATGGGCAGGGACACCTTCCACTAGCCCAGGTTGCTCCAAGCCCTGTCCAACCTGGCCTTGGACACTTCCAGGGATGGGGCAGCCACAGCTTCTCTGGGCAACCTGGGCCAGGGCATCACCACCCTCACAGCCAAAATTCCTTCCTAATATTCCATCTATCCCTGCCCTCTGGCAGTTTGAAGCCATTCCCCTTTGTCCTGTCACTCCAGGCCTTTGTGAATAATCTCTCTCCATCATTTTTGCGGGCTCCCTTTAGGTACTGGAAGGCCACAATTAGGTCACCCTGGAGCCTTCTCTTCTCCAGACTGAACACTCCCAGTTGTCTCAGCCTTTCTCCACAGGAAAAGTGCTCCATCCCTATTTTGCTGTGCCCTGAATGTGTAACAGGCTTCCAATAATACATTACTTTTCTTCTTATATTTCATGTGAAAAAATGAAGGATAGGATGAGCTAAAAAAAACAGCTGGGAATGAAATTCCAAGGCCACTATCCGAATACCTATGCCAGTTCAGAGTTTGAGTTTTTTCAGGAGTACAAAAAATAGTGTTCCTGAAATAGCAAAACCACAGACAAGTTTCTAAGTTCATTTTCTTTCATGCTTGGTTCGCTCCTGTTCAAAGCCCTCAAGCAACTGCCTTTCCAGAATGTGGTCCATGGTCTCTGAGGCCAAGGGTAGTGTCTTGTACCCACTTCGTGAAACCACATCAGCTGTCTGGAGTTTCTAAGAGAAAGTTCAGTGACAAAGAGTTCTCTGTTGTCCCACTGGACATGTGACTGTGTCCACTAGTCCAGAAACTTTGTGAAGAGCCTTGGAGAGAGATACAAGCTTTGGGTTTATTTGGAAAAGTGGTATGTGCTTATTTCCTGCTGGTTTTGAACAGGGACGTCACCAGGACCCTGCCAGTGGCAGGAATAGTGAACCCCAGGCAGAGCCTTGGGAGTGTTTCACCTTGAGATTGTCCCCTCAGGCTCCCAACCACTTTATCTTGCATTTCCAAGGGAGGAGAATTAGCTGCACTAATTAAAATCCTTCAGCATAAATATGTTCACATTCTCTTTTTTCCCCTTTTCACTGTGTGCACTGTGAGTGGAAGGGAGAAGTGCCTACATGCAAGTCATATAAAATGCTTTTCAACATAGAGTTGGGGTGTGCAACAAAAATCCCATATTTCTCTTCCTTCAGCCCTTAAGGAAAGCAAAATCTCATCACATTGCAATGCATAAAAGTGATAGCAGTGTTGATGTGAAAATACCAAAGGACATTGCAGAACATTGTGTTTTAGGACTGGATAAAACACTTCAGATAGTTTTATACCCTCTGGACTCCACAGAGCCCAACACCTACAGGAGGAGAGCTGGTTAATGTGGATGCATCCAAAACTATGTCTTGGACTTACCTTGCAATGACAAAGAGGACACAGCTGACCCCGAGGCAGGCTAGGAGGACATACATCCAAATATCAGGAGAAAGAGGGTTTAAAAAGGAGAAAACACCAGGGTTTGTGCCGTTGGGCTTCCGGTACAAGATGCTGATTCCCAGCGTCATGAAGGGCTTGGAAAAATCAATTACTTTCTCTCTTACATAGGTAATGGTGAGAGGAGCAACAGCCAGATCAGCTTTCTGAAAACACAGATGGGAAAACACTCATTCTCTTTCATGTTCAGCAGTGAAACAATTCCCTCCATTTCTTCCCCAAGTATTAAAAACTAAACCAAATTTGATTAAAAATCCGAAGCACGCGAGAAAATTTAACATTTCTGGGGTATTCTGGGGGCATGATAACTCTGTTTCCTCTTTCTGCAAGGCAGAAGGACATTTGTGACTTCCATGTGTGCAGACCAGAGGCTGCACAGGGCATGGGTAAGGTGGAATTCCAGCCTCCACCGGTGGATTTTGCAGCCAAGGGATGGGTAGGATGTGCCAGCTCAGCACCTGCTGCTGCTGGACGTTCCCCCCACACCTGCAAACTGCTGGTTCAGATGTTCCTTCTCTGAAAAGTGGCCATAAAGACTCTATTATAATATATAATATAATATAATATAATATAATATAATATAATATAATATAATATAATATAATATAATATAATATAATATAATATAATATAATATAATAATAAAATTAGTGGCAATAAAGTGGCTCTAAAAAATGAAAACTAAAGCAAAGACCTCAATTGGGCTGGCTATATATAAAATACCACAGGTGAAAGTAAAATAAAGAGAGAAGGGTTCAGTCTTACATGGTCTATGAGCTCTTTGACCATCCCATTCCACTCTCCTTTGTCATTCTGGGCTCCATATTTGCCATCAGAAACTAGTTTGACCTCATAGATGAAGCCTAAAATATTTGAGAGCTCCTTGAGTAAGTCCAGGCAATAACCCTCAAATCTGTCATTTCCATACAAGGGCTTGTCCGACTTCTTGTACATAACATAGGGATCTTCCTATAGAAAAAGACAGCAGACATGTAGGAGGAAAAACGAGGTTTGTTTTAGATTATATCAGTTTCTCTACATCATATTGATATTTTCTAAATGGATTGCAAGTAGATGGAAAACAGTAATTTACTTCATCCATTAAAAACTGTTTTAGGTGTGTTAACAAATTCACTGAATGAATTAGTGATAGTCACAAGGGCCCTAATTTTCAGTGGAACTGACCATTCATAGCTCCCAGAAGCTTTAATTACAGCTTAGCAGCTTCAAAATCACACCCAAGATCTGGACCCTACATTGTCACACTCCAAGGGACAGGAAGGGATACAGGAGGAGAGGGAAGCCTAAATAACAGAAAAAGAACCATAAGGGGAACATAACATTTCACATTCTGTGAGAAATAAATCTTTATTGATAAAAAACTTCCAATGTAGCAAATATCTGTGAGTGGAACAGGTATTCACACAAGGGAATGGAGAACAGCATAGGTAGGGTGCAAAGTACCTTGTTGCTTTCCCCTTTAAAGGATTTTGGATAGAAGATTTGGGCAAGCGGGTTTCTGCAGTTTAATGTGGCAAAAGGCCTCTGGCAATAGAAAAGTAGTGTAGAAGGGAGCCTTTGAGCTCTTTCCCTCCTCCTGAGGAATTAGGCAGAGTAATTGAAAGCAGTGGCATTGCTGGGCAGGCAGAAAGCTCAGGGCAGAAAGACCCAGCTGCATATTTTCCATTCATCACAGTAAGGGCATAACTCAATCTGTCTGCCCAATGTTTGCTGCTCTCTTTCAGTCCTATTTGTCTCATTTTCAGTAAAAAGAGAAGGATGTATAAGAACTGACTACAAAGCTGAGTATTTGTGTGCGTCAACTCTTCTGGGAAGAAAAGTACACAGGGTTTGTCTGTGAAATATTGAAGCAATTTTGGAGGCAGAGGTTCCTGAGAGTCTTTCATTGGCAGTGGGGTATTTTTGAATCAATCTTGCAGACAGATTTTATGTCGATTCTGAGTCTAAATCAAAACATTTGCCTGAAAACAGACTGGTTTTGCACAGCAGTGTTTAGTGTGGAGGAGAACAAGGCTGGTGTGCAGGGTGGAGGTGGTGAAGGGGCTGATGGAGAGCCCTGCCAGCCTTACCAAAATCGTGGTGACGATGAGGGTCCGGTTTGCCAAGGAATCCGTGATGTTGGTGGATCTGTCCTTGTTGCTGTCAGTCATGTTAAGGCCACTGTATGAGTTCCAAACCCCAATCTGCACAGAGAGAAGTGGGTGAGAGGCCCCAGAGTGTCCCCAAACACTCCCCTCAGTGGCTCTGGGCACCACAGAGAGAGATAAAATGCTGGA
Organism: Lepidothrix coronata; assembly: GCF_001604755.1. Classification (NCBI taxonomy): domain Eukaryota; kingdom Metazoa; phylum Chordata; class Aves; order Passeriformes; family Pipridae; genus Lepidothrix; species Lepidothrix coronata. The sequence goes on along the minus strand of NW_016690273.1, from coordinate 2,442,500 downwards.
GAAGGGGGACAGGTCTGAGTGAGGCAGCAACACCAAATTCAGAAAACACAGGGAATGGACTGCAAAATGCCACTGCATAAGCCCCTAGAGTATAAGGCCCATCAACACAGTGCTGTATCACCATTTTGCTGCAAAAGTGGGACATGTAGACTTGGTTTCCTGACAAAAAAAATGTCAAATGTCTATTTTTATGTTGTGGGTTTTTTTTGGGTTGTTTTTTTTTTAGATTTTGTAAATGATAGAGTTGAGACATATGGCAAGACCTCTCTCTTCTGATACAACAGACTAAAAGCTTGAGTAAATACTTTGAAGCAGATTGATGGATGTACTTGGCCTTTTGCTTCTGCTGTGCCTTCAGCAGGTTTAGCAAAGATTATTCTGTCATTCCTTGACTACTGTATATGACAGAGGCAATACCATTTCACACACTGAGCAGGATTTGTTCAGCAAATAAAAGTGGCCAAAGGCAAATTTCTTTCTAGCCCCAGAGACAGTGAAGAATTCCAGTATTTAATGCCCAATCCAAAGCTTCAAGGGAAATGTCTTTGTGATTTCAGCACATTTGGATCTACAACTTGTGGGGGCAGAAAATAAAACCATGTTGATTTGTTGAGATAAATATTTACTTGTATGGAGTCTGAAAGCATCTGCAGTATTTTTACCTTTGGATTTACATACACAGCGTGGCTGAGGGCTGATGTGAGAGAACTCCAGGCAAGGAGCTGGCTCAGGCAGTTTGTGCCTGCTGAGTATGGATTTGGGGTAATAACTCACCATTTCAAACAAACTTTGGGTTTGAGTCCCTGGGTGCCTTTCACAAACCTTTTTTCCCAAATTCTGCTTTGTGAGGACAGCCATGCCACTTAAAAAAAAGTTTATATCAAGCATTTGTCAGTCATTCCCTTTGTTTTCAAAACTAGATCAGGTTGGGAAACTGATCTGAAAAGTACACAGGAAATAAAACATTGCATATTCTGATGGCCTGCGCCAGGAATACAGTAAATAACCAGTGTTATCCTTGCATTTGCACCAGGGTGGAGGAGCCGTTCTGCCCGTTGTTGCTGACTTGAGAGGCTTTTGTTGGCTGGCAGCAGGGAGGAGGAGAACAACCATGAGGAACACTGAGCAACACAGTCACAGTGCATCCAAAATACACCAGGACACCATTCCACATCCGGAGAAAGGAAGGACACCGCAAGTCAGCCTTGGTTAGAGGGATGGGGGAGGTCAGAGGGGCGCTGGAAGAACGAGGTCAAGGTTGTACATCACTGTGGGGAATCCAGGGGATTTATTGCAGTTTAGTGACAAGTTGGAGAGGTGTCATATGCCCTTCTCAGCAAGCCTGTGCTCTGAACCAACTGTAATTTGGTTTAAATCAATTCAGCATAACACAAAATGCCTACAGTCAGAAGGGAGATTGGTTCTGCATGTCAGGTAGGATGATCTATTCACCAGTAACAAGGGAAAGAGGGGCCTTTGTGCCTTAGCCTCATCCACTGGAGATTGAAACAGGGTTATTAAGGATGTATGTGCTTTATAAGAACACAAAAAGAGCTCTGTAGGATGGTCTCCTCTGGGGTATTAAAATCCCTCACAAAAACAACACAAAAGCAAACCCTTTTTTTACCCATGTGTGAGGGAGGGGAGGGGAATAATGAGATCTGTGGGAACTCTGTACAAAATACAATTCTAAGCATTACAAAAGATTCCTGTCCCATGACTGCAGAACATTTTAAACTTAGTGGATGTAGTTTTTATCTTCTCCTTAGAGAACAGCAAGCCCAGGTTGTAACTCCAGCAGGGAGCCATGTGTGGAGCTGGTCTCTGACTCCCACTTTAAGCACCTCATGCTAAAAGAGGGATGGGGTAATTTCCATCTTTTATAAACAAGCCTAGTTCCAATTTCCATATGTTAGTGAATGACAGCACCCACTTAATCATCTGTATTATTTTCTGTAAGGAGCTAATAACACACTCATCAAAATTTTGAGGCAATAATGCTCAAACATTGCCAGCCCTGAGCATTTTGTGTGAGGCAAAACACCCCCAGCCCTGCACATTAAAACAGTCCTTGCAGCTGATGCCAAAACACATCCAAAATAGTCTAAATTTACCCCTCATGGTGAATCTTAGGTGAATCAGGAAGGACAGCAGCTAAGGACTGATTTTACTGCAGCCTCTACTCAAAGAAGGGAAAAGCAGAGCCCTCAATAAATGAAATAATAATTAGCACCCCTCAGTTTTGGTGAAAAAGATGAACCCTGCCAAGATTTTTTTTAATCTTTGGAATCACGGTGTTTTAAGATGAAATAAGCTCATCCTATCAGAAAAATTCCTGCTTTCAGACTGTTGTCTCTAAACTGCAATATGAGAATCACTACCAAAACCCAAAGGTTGAGTCTGCAGACACAGCCCAAAGGTTTCTTGCATCACCTGTCTGTGTACAAACCTTCTTCCACACTTTATATAAATGCTTAGAACCCTCGCCAGCAGCCTTGGTACAGAGAGAAATAAACAGAGTGCTTCATTAAAAATGAAAAGAGAGCCGTCTGGAGAGCTGTGTGGGAGCAATTACAGTTAAAGTCTCAATTAACCCATCAGGAATTATCACTCAGAATCAAGCCAGTGTACACAGAGCTCTGTCTGCAGCTCCAGGAGCTGCTGGTGTCACCTGTGTAAGGGGTTTTTGGACACCCACAGCAGTGGAGAGAGCTCTGTGGAGCCCATTGAGAGCCCACGTCTGCAGGGGAAGGGCAAAAGAACTGATCTAACCTCAAAAACCTGGAGAACCTTCAACATCTCAACTCTTGTTGAGGTTGTTACTCGAGTACCTTCTTTCCTCTCTGCCCTGTGTCACATTTATCTCTATATATCCATATACGCTTCTCTATCTCTGTGTATGAATTGAACACCCCGAGTTGCAGCAGCAAGAACCGAAGATAACTTGCGCTTAAAATTATTATTATCTCCATCAGATAAGTGTTGCCAGTCCCAAATTCCTATCCCACACCTCAGAATGCATTGCAAAATAGCAAACCAATCTTAGTAGCTCTGTTTTAACTTTAACTCAAATAATCTTGAGAATAGTGGGGTTTTTACCCCAAGCACAGGAGATTCAAGCTGAGGAGAATTGCCTTGTCAAATCAGCTTTTTGTCATGTTTTTTTTTTTTTACAAGACATGTGTTTACCTTTTCTGTTCCTTCCTCCTTGAGGCTGATAATGTCCAGATCAAAATCCTTCCTTAAGCCATCACTTTTGTTGAAGGTTATTCTCCCAGTCAGGCCATCCCACCGTGCCTGTGGGAACACAAAAACGCTCTGCCCTGTAACAATCAGCAGGAACTACTCTGAAGCCACAACAAGTATTGAATGTTAAATTAAGCACAGCATTGAATCACTTCCAAATATCTTTTTAAGCATATGTGGCTTTGTTGCTTTGCTAAAAAAACCCACTTTCTTCAACTCCAATATGTTTTGTATTTTACAAGTTTGCCACAGGTTAAATATATAGATTTACATATGTCTAGTACTGTATATAAAAAAAGACAGACTGAATAAAGAGAAAGAGAGCATAAAATACGTATTATTTGTGCCCAAAGACAGGGGGGTTTTGCACTGCATAAGAATTCATTAAGAAATCAAAAGAGGAGTCTGCTCTGTCCAAGCTGTGGGTCTGAACCTTGGAATGTGACAACATAAATCCACCAGCCTCACTTGAGTGATCCACTTTGCCACAGCTTGGAATGTTTTCTGTTCTCCAGGAAAAATGGGCAGCAGCTGGCAATCGGTGCTGAGCAGGAGCACCCAGAAGGTCCTTCCTGAAGGAGGGTATTTGCCCATCCCAAACCACCAAAGCTTTCCCAACACTTCAATCTTGTGTGACAGAATCTGCCTCTGCTATTCAGTGCCCAGAAATCCAGATTTTTCCAGGAAGAGATGAGCTTTTGTCATCCTTGTTTGGTCTCTTGGACATCTTGAGGTCCAATGTCCCCCATCAGTGATGGACTTTCACTGTCTTGGACTTTGCTGAATTGTTTCACTAATCCCTACTCATTTTGCATTCCCCAAGGAAGAAGACACACATTCCCAACTAAGCAAACAAGGTGCATCATTCCTAACAGGAGCACTGCCACTGCCTGTGCTCTCAGGTGTTGATGGCATGACAAGGATGGCTTTGAAACTCAACTTCCAGGAAAAGTCCACCCAGTCACAGAGAACTAATAAAAGCTTCATAGTGTGAGGTACATGTGAGTCCTGCATTCATGTTTGAAGTACAGCACATGAGTTGCATATGATCCATTTTGGTCCAGGCAGCATTTTGTAAATCAGTGAATTAATTAATCGTTTGAAACACTGGCAGCAGGAGGTGGACTCTGTCCATCACTGTACAGCCAGGATAATTCCCTATGCTGGGGAATACTTCTTCAGGGCAGCAGGATCAACAAGAAGAATTAACTTTCTCCACCTGTTATAATTTTCTGTATCTTGTAATCTTCCCACCCAGCTCGTTTTCCTTTAAAGATCCACCTGTCTCTCATCCAGCCCCACTTTGTCCCCAGAGCTAGGGCTTATCTATAAAAGAAAGTGTTTGATGGGTTTCCAACTGCAGACAATTTCGATAATCTATTTTTGGGGGCTCCCACATTAGATTAAGTTTCTCAAAGATACAAGGAAAGCTGACAATAAATGATGGTGTTGTTCCTTCACATGTGTCAGCCATATAATTTTAAATTACAGGCTTTTCTACTGCACATCGTTCTTTGCTTCATTTAATTTGTTTGAGACAGAGGACATAAGGAAAACTGCATCAAAAATCATAAGGCTTTCAGACTGGTGTCTCCCCATCCTTTTAAATCTAAATTCCAGCCCTGAATCTGCAGAGTTTAATCTCGGATGCTGGGCTGTTATTACCACGTCTCAGATAAATCTGGTGCATCTGGAATTCTGTGGAAATACAGCAGGAATTCAGAACATACTTAAGTAAAATAAGAATGGAAAAGCATAAATGCAACAAACTTGCTGTTTAATAATTCGGGAATACACAATAATCTCTGCTGTAAACAGCTAAGCACTTGCAGGGTTATTCCTTATTTATTTATTACACTGAAATCATTAAGATAGCAGGAGGGGATACATATGGATGCATTTCATTCCATAATATCTCTTTTCCACTCTGTCTTTTCATTACTCTGACGTGACCCCCATCTCTTATTCACAGAGATGGAGCATTTTTTAAAATATGATCTTTAGAGATCAATCCCTCCACAGAGGGCAATTTGCTGCTGTGAAAGGCTCCCACTTATCGATTACACATCACACGCTCGGCTTCTCTGCTAACCTGATATGATCTGGGATAAAAACCCAACGTGTTATTTTGGGAAATGGCATCAGGAGCCTCCTTGAGGAAAAAAAAAAATAATTTCTGTGGTGAAATGCATCTCACTTTTGAAAGCAGGAATTGGTGCTCCTGCCTCCACACTAAAAAAGCAGGAAGGAAGAGGTGTTACAAGCTGCATAGGTGTATGTTTAAATTTGAAGGTACAGAGAAGGGCATATGGCCTTTGTCTCACTTCAGTCCACTTAGACCATCAAATGACCCAAATGTGATTTAAATTATAAACAGGAGCCAGGGTATGTTTGTCAGAAGAGTTAAATGTTGAAGGGGGTTTTCAGGCCCTTAATTCTGAGGCACATGCTTCAAATACCGTTTGAATTCTAAACTGAATTTCTGATGTTTATTTTATTGATTTTATTTCTTCTAAACAAAAACGGAGCATTTGGATTTGAGCGCGGTGAGTGTAATTGTATTTCTGAACTTCAAGGCCATGCTAGGGTCTGTGTGTTCACCATGTCTGGACAGACAGGTGATGTTTCTTTCCTGATCAGAAACAAAAGTCTTCCTTGAGAAACAAAGGGAGGGATGAGCTAGGAACAGTCCATCCCAGGCCTTCTGAATTGTGTGGTAAAATTTCCAAGCTTTTAATAGGAGTCCTAAAGCAGCTGTCTGCTGCATGCAAAGACAGTGAAAAGCATCATTGCTCTGAAATCAGAGCTGTATCCCACCTGCCTGTCAGGGAAATCAGGGATGTGAGGCCTATTAGGGAACATGTTCAGGCAAAGAGAGAAAGCAGCAGTTGCACAATTCTCATTAATTAACAAACTGAAATGAAGCAGAACTTTCTGAACAGTCAGGAACTGTGTGACTCTGTAACCCAGTGATGAGATTTCGTGCTTTCCCACAGGATTTACTGCAATTTTAATGTTTTTGGTGACATGGTAAATGTTACAGGATATAATGGAAGTGCAATCAGAACCTAATCATGTAATTCATCAAAAATAAACTTTACCAGGGCTGCTTCCCTGACTCCCCTGAGTGTTCCAATGATTCTGCTGCAGTGAGGAAAGTATCTCAAAGTGTCCTCCTGAATTCTTAAGTCAGGTCCCTAAGCACTGGACTGAGTAATCCTGTCTTTTCTTTATACTTGCAAAGAGAGAAGCTAACAAAAATCATGGAATGGTTTGGATTGGAAGGGGCCTTAAAGATCATCCAGTCCCACCCCCTGCCATGGGCAGGGACACCTTCCACTAGACCAGCTTGCTCAAAGCCCGTCCAGCCTTGCCTTGGACACTTCCAGCTTCTCTGGGCAACCTGTGCCAGGGCCTCCCCACCCTCACAGGGAGGAATTCCTTCCCAATATGCCATCTAACCCTGCCCTCTGGCAGTTTGAAGCCATTCCCCCTTGTCCTGGCACTCCAGGCCCTTGGAAATAGTCTCTCTCCATCTTTCTTGCCTTGGCTCCCTTCAGGTCCTGGAAGGCCACAATCAGGTCACCCCAAAGCTTCTCTTCTCCAGGCTGAACAATCCCAACTCTCCCAGCCTTTCCTTCCAGCAGAGCTGCTCCATCCCTCTGATCCTCTTGGTGCCTCCCCTGGACTCTCTCCAGCAGCTCCATGTCCTTCCTGTGCTGTTCCCCAGGGCTGGAGGCAGCTCTGCAGGGGGGTCTCACTTGAGGAGGCAGAGGGACAGAATCCCCCCCTCCCCTGCTGCCCATGCTGTGGGATCAGCCCAGGAAATCTTAAAATTTCTAGAAGTTCTCAAATTCCTAAACCCCTCCAGCCTGGAGTTTCAGTAACTCCCAGTGCTTCCCGTGTAGGTGAATCACCACATCGTACATCGCCCGTGGCAACTCTAAAAACTGTTCTTGGAGAGGTTTGGGGAAGGTGCTGACAGCTCTTCAACATGTTCTGGAGCTACCACATGGCTCGTCTTTCGGTTTGCTCCTGCTGTATTTCTGGATTCAGGTGTTTGCCCTGACGTGCCACCACCGCTCACCTTGTCCCTCAGCCCACAGGTCCTGCTGCACCCACACAAGTGCTAATGAATGCAGCTTTGGTAGGAATCGCACTGGCAAGGACTGGGAATGGGGGAAAAGTTAAAATGCATGTAGGATGCTCCACGTAATTTCCTATTTTCATTTCCACACTCTTCCCCAAAGCAAAGCTTCCATTTGAAATTCATAATAAAACCTGAATTTTTGAAAGAGTGAAGGCATTTCAACTAAAATATGTATTTTTTAGGGCATCTCTGGATCAAGCCAGCTCAGTCATGGATTCTTATAGTGCAGTGCTTCATGAAGCAATTTCCTTCTTCAGAAACACTGGCTGCACTGTTTCCTGGATATTGATTACTGATTAAACAATGTGCAAAAGAATTGGAATTACATAGTGAAGCAAGGACAGAGCTCCAGACTCGCTTTTCTTTCAATTTCTAGAGTGGCTGTTGTTACTTTTATAAATTATCAACATCCATAATAAACACGAACTGAGCAAAAAACCTTGGAATTATTAAGATGTGTTAGGGATTTTGTCACACCCAGGGTTTAGCAGCTTCTTTTTTTGCAAGACCAGATAAAGTCTCCACCAGAATGGAGTCTGTAAATCAACGTTTCTCAGCTAGGAAAGGGAGGAAGAACTTCATATCTGAGCACCAGAAACAAGAGCACAGCATGTGACAAGGAACAGGGAGCAGCCAGAGTGGCAAAGAAGAGAGCAAGGGCGATGAAGGCCATGAGCAGATGGTCTACACTTGCCTCTTTGATCAGGTTCATAAATCTGGGTCCAAAGCGCCAGGGTTTGTGCCGGTGGCACTGCAGGGAGCTCACGGTCAGCTGGGAGGCACGCTGGGAGGCCACTGCCACCATGTACACGGCGTCGTACATCAGAGCTGCGGCAGTCTGCAGGGAGAACAGAGAGGAACTCCTTAGTGTCAGTCTGCAGGGAGAACAGAGAGGAACTCCTTAGTGTCAGTCTGCAGGGAGAACAGAGAGGAACTCCTTAGTGTCAGTCTGCAGG